>NC_089978.1:157061961-157368461 GCF_036417845.1 Apteryx mantelli | reverse complement strand
TGCAAAGAAGCTCTTTTCCTTCATCCCAGAAAGTGTATATATTGGAAATAAATACTTGGCCTCTTTCTGTGAGTTATGTTATGGTAGGAAATACTGGATGTTTCAGATGCAGTGTGATCTAAGACCATCAGTATGTGTTGCTGGTTTTGTTTTCTCCTCTGGTGTTTACTTGTGCTCCCCTCAGCTCTTTGAGAAGGTAGGGATTGATGTGGCAACAGAGAGCCCTAGGAAGTGAACTGTCTGTGAATTTGTGGGGCAAAAGAGGAAGAGTGCATTGTGTGGCATGTTGCATGGATTGCTCTAGAAGGTAATGTCTGAACCTCCTGAAGACGATAATATTATCTGTGTTTCTTTGGCTGTCTGTGTCTCAACTCCTACTCTGCAGTCGAACCTGAAGAAAGGATGGAGGCAAGGGAATGAATGTGTCATGTTCTGAATTTAAATAGTGGTGGTGATGATGGTAGTTTTCTCAGAAATAATACAGCAATGGGATGGGAGGCTGAAATGCTGTTAGAAACATTAACTGGCTGATTTGAAGCTGTTGTGTATAAAAATAATAATAATAAAAAAAAAAAAATCTCAAAGCAAACAACTCCACCACCACCCCCCATCCCAAACACCCTTTGAAACACAGATCTCCAGCTCTATTTCAGGACTTGGTTGATCACAAACTTCCTGAAATAAAGGAGAAGGCTCAAGGAGGATGTTAAATTTGGATATTCAAAGATGTTAATTGCAATAGAACCAATTTTCTGATGAGAGCTCTTCTCCACAGAGAAGTAGTCTCATCATTGTAGAAACACCACTATAATTAACAGGAGCTGAAGCGCTTACTGGCAGCTTGTCACAGACAGAGGCCTAGGTTAGTATGTGTCCAGAAGTCAGTATCCTTCTTTTGCAGGGACTGATATCTTCAAGTTCAGAGATGAGGTGTCTTGGCTGGGTGGCTTAGCTGCTGCCACTCTGTTATTGCTCATGTCTTACAAGTCCACTATTCAGAGAAAGTTAATTCATCTGTTCAGTTATCAGGACACATAATTTTACTGTTTAAGCATCTTTTCTGAACCAAGCCATCCAGCAGCTTTCCAGAGCGTGAAATATGCAACCCAACAAAAAACCTGAAGAAGAGGGCAACCTTTCTCTTCCTCCTATGTCTCTTCTCCCAAGTTCTGTTTCCCTCTGATTTTTATGTGCAAGGTTTACACTGCACATTTGGATACTGAGAAGAAGATATATGCTGTGTGTCTGTTGCCTTTGAGTGAGGAGCAAAATGAATTTAACTCCTGTTTTCCAGAAAGCATAATAGTGCAGGGCAAAT
This sequence comes from Apteryx mantelli, assembly GCF_036417845.1. Lineage (NCBI taxonomy): Eukaryota > Metazoa > Chordata > Aves > Apterygiformes > Apterygidae > Apteryx > Apteryx mantelli. Next base: position 157,367,143 of record NC_089978.1, on the reverse strand, counting down.
TAGAAAACTGTTCAACTGGAGAAGATGGTTGAAAGGGCTGCAGTGCAATTAATGAAGGGATCTTTCACCTGAGACCACCACAGTTAAAATTCTGTTCCTGGTCTCCAGCAGGGTCACTGTCTTATGCAGATCACAAATCAGTTGGACCTGAAAGTTATTGCTCAAGAAAGACTTTAATATTAGAGCGGGAAGAAGTGGTGCATGCCAAATACAGCTGTACAGGTCAGGGAAACAGCAAAACTGTTTGCACAGAAAGTGAAGCCATTTGCCTTACACTGGGTGTTTCTAGCAGTCCATCAGTAGGTTATGAAATGAAGGTGCACAGAAGTATGCTTCAAAAGTAAATGCTTTCTCTTTCTTAAACAGTACAAAAGTATCACAGAAAATGAAATTAAGAACAACTACATTTGGCACCAAGGATACACATTCCCTCTTTAAATCTGGTCTGTGCACTCCTTAAACTTTATCCTCAGAAATCCTCAGCCTTATTCCCTACTCCAACCTGACATTGCCAGAATTAGAAATCTGTCCCCATTCCTACCTAAGCTACCCACAGCTCAGCAAGCCTCCGTCTCCTCAATCTTGAGGCCCTTTCTGGTCCAGACAGACAACTCTTCTTACATGTATCCCTGAATGTCAGGAACATGTTTTCTCACTCCCGCCCCGTCCTCCTTCCACACACACATCCCACTCATCTCCACCTGTTGCTGGTTATGGAAAAACAGGAACAAAAGCAAGAGCAAGTGTGTGCGCAGAGCCCTGTACCACCACAGAGACACTAATCTGAGCAAATCCCCAGCTTCTGCAAAAGCCTGTTTTCCCCTTCAGTGCCAGGTTTTTTTGCTACTTGTTGTCCTTCTACTGCCAATATAGCCTATGGGATCCAGGGGCTGGAGCCACTCTTCTCCAGGCTTTTCTCAGCCTCTTGTTACACATACTGTGATGACCCATGCACCACACTCCATAGTCTGGTGGGAAATTGGGGTACTTGCTGGTCCTAAATCCTGAAGACAAGGTTTTATTACCTGAAACCTCTTAAAGAAGAGGCAAATGGTGATATACAGATCCCTCTTCTTGTATGTGACAAAGCTGTGCCCTGCTAAGGAGCCTGTAGGTCCCCAAAATAGTTCATGAAGTTAGACTGTGATCTGCATATGGCCTGTGGGTCAGACCTGGACCTTCCATAAGGCACATACCCCTAGCTGCAGCACAGTGCTATGGCCTCTCTGCCACATGCCTGGGCATGGGTATCGTTTTGCTTGTGGCAAGCCTTGTCTTTGCCTAAAGCTATGCTGGGAGGAGAGGAGAAGTATGCTCCAACCCCCAACCTGTTTATGGTGGTGTCTACAAGCACAGATTGCAGGGAGATGGTTGAAGAAGGCATGGGAGTGAAAGTTGAGGTCGTTTGGGTGGGGTTTGACTGGTTCTATCCTCCCATAATGGAGGAGTGCAAGAACTGTAGGAGGAAAGTTGGATGAGGGAGGGTGGTTGGGGGAGGATTTTACATATGTGCAGGACTGTGTGGTTTAATGCATTGAGAGTGTGTTGGAGGTGAGGAACTAGAAAAAGAAAAGTTGTCTTAATAAGTCTGACTCACTGAGAGAGTGGGGGTGGTAGCAGAGAAGTCTTAGCGCAGCAGGAATTCATAAACTGAGGAGGACCCTGTGCAAGTTCTGCATGGGATAAGCTGGGGAGGCAAGCGCTGAACACTGCTGTGCAAAGCTCTCGCAAAGAAGCCCTCAAGCTCTCTGTGAAACACACCTATTTCATTACTAGTGCTTACCTCATGAAGTTTGTGAAAATACAGAGCGCAAACCTTCTGAAGTACTGGAAGTCTAATTTTGAATAAATAGCTAATGATTAATGTTTCCTGGCTAAATCTTGCACAGTTTTCCCCCTGTCCCTGATCACCTCTTTCTAGTTCAGATGTAAACTTGGGGGAAATTCAATTGTTTTAACTGAATTCCTTTTTAGGGTTGTTCAGCCATGAATCTCTGAGCAAAACTGGAGGTGGGAGGCTCATGGGGACTGAAGTAGAAGAAATAACCCCCACAATGTTTTACTGCTAATCTGTGCACCCTTTCAGGCTGGAAAGGGGCTAGCAAAGCCACTTAGGATTTCTGTGTTTGTCTCTTCAAAAAGCAGCCCTCATGGAGAAGTGGAAAAGGCAAAGTAGACAGGGAGAGAAGGTTTAGGCTGAACTTAAATTTCCTCTCTAAAGACCAGGGGCCTGTTTATCAGGGAAGAGAGACTTTTGACAGAGGACAAATTCATTTGAAGTAGGAATTTTCTTCATCCAGCATACGAATGAACCTTAAGAGAACTTTTTAAACTATTTTATTTTGTTTTTATTTTTTAATTCACTTGTGGAAAACGGGTCTGAAAAGTGTTCTCAGTTTCATATGTCTCTTCTTTCTATTTGTGGGCCTGACCACACATGCATGAACACAGCTAGAGAAGGCTGCTGGAGTGATGTTCCAACCCTCTTGGGAGTGAGAAGTACCAGGAATGTCAGGAGATCCAGATCCTAAGAAATTAGTTTGACAGAGTTTGGGCTAGTGTGAGTAAAGTTAGTATAACAAAGCTGTATGTTTGAGTGCTCACATGAACTGTACCTGCACTCTGAACTGTACATCTTAAATTTAAGGGCTGCTAATTCAAGCAGGTGTATTTCTAACAGAGAGAAAGCAAAAAAAAAAACAAAAAAAAAAAAACTAGCTGGAGTCTTGCTAAACAAAGGAGTAAGAGCATTCATGCATGCTTGACAAGTAGGGCATTTTATGTGCAGTAACTGTAAAGGTCAGCAGTGGGGTAACTGACTGTAAAACACATTGGAACAGCAAATACTTCTCTAGTGCTGACTCACTTGAGCTGCTGAAGCTTTCATCTAAAGACACACCAGCCCAAGTCCCATGTTAGATGGAAATTGGCAGTCCCAATGCTTTCAGAGTTGTGCCTTTATCCTCTGGGGGCAGGCTGAGCCTTATGAAGACTTCTGTGAGAACGGCGATTCATATGGCCCTGAACATCTGCTGAAGATGCCTGGGATGTGCCCGAACAATCCCAAAACTGATGCCTCTGCTGTGGTGTGTGTTTGTAAAGTGGTGGGAATGAAGCATTTGCCCAGTTATTTCAGTTTTGGGTAAATCAGGATTCTGGCTTGCTAACCCGCCTCACTGTCACATATAGCATGAATTCAACCTCAAGATTCCTCTTCTTTCTGTTCTTTCCCATCTTCATATAATTGATTTTCTAGGTCCTTTCTTCCATGTGAATGACTGAGATGATAGGATCACTCTTTTTCTGGATAATGTTTGTTGTGCCAGGAAGCACTATGAGAGGAAGAGCAGCTTCAGAATCTGTGCCTTTAGCATATGTATATACTTTCTGAGGTGGAAAGCATGGTTAGACTATGGCATGTGCACACAAAGCCTGACAGCTTGATTGCTTCACCCAGCATCCCCTGCCATTTCAGTTCTCTGCCTTTCTTTCAAGCAAATATGTGAGAAAAGCTGTCTTTGGGAGCTATCACCTTCTAAGGATTGGCTTAAGACCAGCTGAAAGGAGGTTTGCTTGTGACCTACATCGGTCTGGCCTGGATCTTTGGTCCATAGGAGGAAAAAACTTGTTCACATTAGCAAAACCTCTGGACCGCAACAGACATCTTGCTGTTGAATGTCTTGTTGTTTTTGTATGTCTGGCTTTTTTTTGCTTTCCCTTTTGTCATGGATGAGTGAGGAGTGATGCACTTCACTCATAAGAGAGAAGCAGCAATATGTTTTATTGAGGTAACATAGTGATTTAACAAAGCTCACTTGTAAATAAGATAGTGATTTAACAAGGTTTGATGGCAAGGTTCACTCGGTTATTTGTTGTGTGGAGGACAGTGTCAGATGAACATGTCAAGGAGACCCTCCTGTTGAGTCATGAGGTTCAGAATGGACCCCCTTACTTTCCAAACTCCTCAGAGGAGTCTGGGTGCAGCTGGATCCAATCTTAGTCCCAGACTTGGTCAATGGTTTATGTCTAAAGGATTATGTGTGCAATCAGATATGTAATTTAGCAAAGCTGGCAAAGTTTCAGCATGCTATTAGTCACTTAGTGAGGATCTGTTGTGAGTAAGGGATTTCTTGATCTCAAGGAGTAATCTTGAGAGGTGTCCCTGCTCAAGAGGAGGTTCTGCAGTGCGGCCCGCTGCTGTGCAGGAGAGCTCAATGGGCACTGGGCTGCCCCCTATTTATGGGATAAGATGATTAACTCATAGTCATATTTGCATATTAGACAGATTTTGGTTGGCACATGCTCAATTAGCCCCTGCCTATGTGCTGTTTATGGAGAGGTCAGGTTGGGGAGCGGGGAGAGCACATGGTGGGGGGGGAGCGCACTGTCACAGTTTTTCAGCTTACAGGCCTGAAATGTCTTTTCAGGGCTGTCCCTTCACAAATGGCACTAGAATTGCACTGCGTAAGTATAATGAGGTGGGACAGTGCTGATGTTGGAGACTGCTGGGGGTGAGAGGTATGATGGGAAGTGTTGGAAAGCTTTCACCTAAAAAAAAATTGAGATTAGTTGGCTTTGTCATTGTGGTGTTTGACTTTCAAGCTGTTATCCTACCTGTTGCTATCTGTTTTGGTTCTGCTTCCTTTCCTATCTGCCAAATCTGGAAAATGCAGGCCTAAAACACCTCTCTGCGTTATGATGGCAGCTTCTGTCAAATTCAGCACTTAAAGACTTAAAGCTCAGAGGAGGTGTGGAGGAGGGTGAAGGGGAGGAAAACAGGGTTGTCAGATATATTCTCCTCCTTTTGATCCCTTTTTTTGGGGAGGGAAGGTTAAAGGGGGGAGGAGGAGGACTGAGCAGCCCATAAAGGAGTGTACTGATGCCAGCCTATTTAACAAGCAAAGCAGATAAAGATTAGGGTTCCTATGGCAACTGGCTACCAGCAGAAGCACCTCAAGGATTTGGGGGAGGAGGGGGGGAGGTGATGAACTGGTTTAGCACAGGCCCCAACATTTTGGATTAAAATGACCTCTTCCCAGCTGCAGCAACAGCTCTTTTGCTGAAGGGAGATATTTCTGTGTAATCTGCACCAAAGGCAGAGGACAAATTCTCCGTTTTGGTTGAGCAGGTCTTTAAAGTCATGAAGCAGTGTCTTACAGCCACTGATGTTCCTTCTCTGTGTGGTTTAAATGAAAGGAGTGGGAAACAGCAGGAGGCGAGGGAGACTGAAGGACCTGAGAAGCCATGTGGCAAGTGCAGAAGGGGCATTAGTTAAGGCTTGTGGACATGATGTCTAGTGATCATCTCTGCTCTGTAGATCTCCCTGGGGACACAGTGCTTCCACGCAATAGCATTGAGAGCTGTGACTCCTTTTCCCAGATCTGATGAAAGTTTGGGGAGTGGTCATCTTCTCTGGCCTTGTGGCCATCCCATCACCAAATCAGAGGAGATGCGTATATGTAAAAGCTGACTCTTTCAGCATAAAACTGACAACTTTAATTTTTTTTGGTGTTCTTTCTGTGTGTGTGTGTGCACGCACATGCATTATGTTACTGCAGTGGCACCAAGAACCTTGGTGCTTGGTGCTCATGTTCTCTTCTCAAACACCATGCCCTTTTTGAGAACTACATCTCTATCATGGTTTTCTCGCTTGTACTTAAAATGCCAAAGTATGTAGTTATTTGATTCTGGGAGTGAGAGGAGGCTGAAGGAGGTTAAGTATAACTATTGTTTAGATCAGCACAGTGTGGAAAAATAATTATTTCTGTACAACCTCGAGGTTCTGTATTGGAGGTCCTACTGAATGGCTCTCTGAGCAATCCCAGGCCTGGGAGGTTGGTTGAGTGATTTCCTTAATTGGATTTTGTTTGTTGATCTCACTTTCTTGCACATACAGTTTTTTTTCTAATAACTCATAATCATCCTCTTCTGTCTACCGGGGAAAAAAAAATCTCATGCTGAGAAAGAATTTTATTTTCCCTTTGGCATCTGGTGGTTGGCGTAGCTTCCATTAGAGCTTGCATTACTGCTGAGCAGTGGACACAGGGCAGCATTCCCTGCTCATCCTGGTACACACGTACTGGTCCAGGTTGGCAAGGACATGGGAGAACCTGCCAATCAATCTCCTGCTGGCAAAAGCTGAAATCGGGCTGACTTTGGTATTGGTGAAGTAAGTAGCAAGTTGTGAGCTTGTCTAGCCAGAATGAAGTGTTGTTTGATTTGCATGGTATAATACATGCCTGGCTTCATCAACCTTGGCTGTCCAGGGTTAAAGTATATGGCTTTATCCCAGTTTAGGAAAACACATGGAGGATGAATGATGGGAGAAGACTGCACGTGGCAGGACTGAGGCATGTGTGGAGCATATGGATACCTACACAGAACTAGGTGGGGGTGTTGCGAGAGCCTCCCAAATCAGGAGCTTTATTCTTGATCAAAAAAATTATGTCCAAACCTTTGATAGGTCATGGTTATTAATAACTGGACCTATTCTAGGATAGCTAAGAGGGGAGAGGGTGGATAAAGAACATTTGGGGGCAAGAAAAGGGTAGGAGGTAGGAAATACATGGTAGCATGAAGAGAGGGGCTCACTTGAACCTAGAGAAGGCAGATAACAAGAATCCGAATAAAATATAGGAAAAGGAAATGTAATGAGCAGGCTTGAAAATAGGGTGGGGGAAGAAAGGGCAAAATGCATGCCATGTGGGTAGGAATGAAATGCATATTTGCCTCAGGGGAGTAAGAACAGAGTAGGCTAAAAGGGGAAGGAAGGAATGGTTAGTGGAGAAAAGGAACGAGACATGAGAGGGAGGCATTGAGAGCACCTGGGAAGGAGGGGGTTTGATGGAGAATGTGGAAGAAGGAAGGCAGAGAAAGAAAACGTGCAATGAGAATACTGGATTAGAAAGAGGGAGTGTGTGTGGGAGGATGTCAAAAGGTGGGAGGGGGGAAAAAAAAGGAGAAAATGTGTCTTGCTACTTATGGAAGACAAAGGTTTTAGAAGGATAAAGTATTCATATGAAAGTAATAAGGGCAAAAAAGTCAAGGTTAATTGGAAAGATCCTTGGACATCAAAGACTTCAGAAAAAAATATAGAGAGAGCTAGAAAAGAGCGTGTGGGGGGGGGAAGGATAAAGAAAAAAGAAACAAAAGCCAAGGGAGACATAGCATATTACTTTGCAGACACTATACCATCGGGGCTCCTCAGATAGATATGTTCCTGTGAGCTCACATCTCTCCAGCTTATTTTTGTTTCCCCCTTGAATCTGTTAAAAACACCATCCCCATCTAAGTAGGCAGCCAGGGCACAAATACCTTTCCCAAAGGAAATAAAAACTTCACAGCTACAGGATATACCTGTTTCAACAAGCTGAGTAAAATCTCCTCCAAGCTGCCTCTGCCCGAACATTTGCTACCTAAGTTTAGGGTCAGGGCACACTTTAATTCCTATTTCTGATGCCTTCTTGCCATTCAGAGACTAACCTTAGTGTACATAGGACTGGACAGCATACATGTTTTTGAGCAATTTGCGTAGAGGCCTGGCTTTAAAAATTAAAATTTGGTGGTGTGAGCTAATGCCATCCTAAAGAAGCAGATGCAATCTGTATATCTTGAGTGGTTTACAGATTTACCCTAGTATGACCCTATAACATTCAGAATTTGTCCTGTGACCAATTCCAATACTAGCCATAGCCAGTAATGGCCAAAAAATAGTGTGTGTGTAGGATTTTCCTTCAAATCCATGAGAGTTCCTGTGGTGGCAGTGAAGTGTCTAGAAATGTCACCATGTCTATGCCAGACCTTACAGCATGTTGCACTTTGAGTGAACTCATGAGTATAGCCTGTGGCATATGTCTCCCTGGCTCTGGTTTGTCCGCAAAACAGCATACTAAGGATATATACTGCAGATGCTGACTTGTGGCTAAATTCTGTCAGAGAGAGGGTGCCTTCTGTGAAAATGCCAAATACATGCTCCTGTTTATTACAAGCATGAAGGAATCCTTCTAAAGGGAGTTGCAGCCATTTCACCCCTCTGTGTACAAGACCCTTTATAAGCTTCCAGCACCTACCTTGCAGACTGAGCGAACAGAGTAAGTAGTGGATGAGGTGAGGCCACAGGGAGTCTTTGGCCAGACAGAGAGCGTGGCCAACTCTGCTGAGCTGTTTGCTGTGTGGAGTCTAACACTGGCATTGCTATGTTTCTAAGGAAGGTTTCCCCTTCTCAGTCTTGCATTCAGCCTGTCTGATCTCTCGCCTTGCTTTCCAGTCAGATGATTTCCTTCTGTGGTTGTCATCAGGAGCAGGTTTTAGTGCATCGCTCCTCTGACTTATCCTCTCATTGGGAAGCATCTTTTTTCTTCACCTGGAAACCTTTAATTTCTGTTTCCTCAGTGCACTCTGCCCTGGGATTCTACATTAGTAGTAACTCCTGGGATTACAGCCCCATGTGAAATAAATTAAGGTGTTAATATATTAAAGCTGTGTCTGAAATGCAGAATTTCAATGGTGTATTGAATGTGAATGGAAATCACTTAATCACCTCTGCAGCTAACCTGCAGAAAAGTTGACTTTCTGACTGTGTGATGTGCACAGGCTTGTGCACCTGTCAAAAAACCTCTCTTTTGAAAGGATGGTGAGGAAAACAAAGATTAAAATAAATAAATAAAAGGGGTGGGGAACAAAGGAGGCTTGGAAGGGATCATGTCAGTTATTGGGTCCTGCCCTGCAATCATAGGTAACCATGTTACATAGTCTGGAGAAGGAGGAAAAAAAAATTATAAATTTCTGTATACCAAGTTATAAGGAACCCTTATTTCCCTGTAGTAAAACTAAGCCCTTTAGCACAAAAATTAAACTCTTGTGTGCCACAGGGAGTGATTAGCAGATATTTTGGACATTACTCAGGGACCCAGGAGGTTGGCAGTGAGAGTCTGTAGGTGAAAATACCCCCAAGGTCTTGGGGAAATGTGCAATGGCCTCTGTTGCCAGGGAAGGCAGGAAAATCCTAGTGGCTTCTGTGGGTCTGAGCTGGTGGGAAAGGAGTTCCTGACCCCAAGGTGGTGATTGCTTCTGTCACAGGTATATGAGCAAGGCACCAGTCAAGCAGCTGAGGGTTTGGCTGTGTGGTTAACAGCACCAGCACTCCCCACCCGAAGTCTCAAATAGCGGTTTTTCATTGTAAGGAGGACAATTGGCATGTAAATTAAAGGAATGTAAGATGGTATTTCCAGGCTATGACATCCATTAAATATATTAAACTAAGCCAAGAGTTATAAAGAAGGTTAATTTGTTCTCCAATGGAATCTCAAAATAATAGCGTAATCTATTGAGACTCTTAGCATTGATCCCTGCTAACTGCTTCCCACTCTTTTGGTGTTGTTAACCACTTTGTGCAAGCGTAACAGACAAGGAAGGTCAGTAGTTCTCTGCCTGATTCCTGGCTCTCTGCTACTGTAAAGCAAACCTCCATCTTCTCATCTGGAATGGGTTTTACCTGTCCCTGACTGGTAGTAGTATAGCTGCATGTAAACCTGTATCATCTTAATTGCTAGAGTTGCTGGTTTGCATTGAGTGAGCAGTCTTATTTTAGGAAATTCTTCTGTTTGTTTTAGACATTAAGTATTTAAAGCTTCCATTTTGGTGTTTGTATGTCTTGGCTGGTGAGAGGAAAAACTGTTTTAATGCTTTTTCTCTCTGTTCCTTCTGTAGTGTGCTTGCCCTCCAGTGCTGCCTGGGTAAGCAGTTTTCTAAAAGGGAGTCTTTTTATTCTGCTCCTGATGTAGCTCTTCTTAGTAGCTTTGGGCAGTGTTTCTCAGGATGAAATCTCCCCCTTGTGCAGATCTCTGGAGATGGTTCAAGGGAAAAAGCACTCCCCAAGGTTGTGTGGCTTTGTACGGCCATTCCCACTGTGTGCCTGCTGCTTGTCACAGAGCCACATTGAGCTTTGGTTTAGGTTTGTTTCTTTTTTTCCACCCAGTAGTCTGCGATACTGCTTTTGTGCTGTGACTGTCCACTGTCTGGATGTAATGACTGCTCTGCCATGGCAAATTGTGAGAGACAAATATTTCCTCTTGTTGGAAATGACAGATTTCCTATATCTGCATATTCAACTGGGAGTTAGGACAACCTTATCTTCAGAGCTCTACTCCTGCTGTCTCAAATGGCTTTCAGACTGAGCTTACCACCAAGAAAGAAAATGAAAGACCTGAGCGCATGTGTGACTTCATCAGTTTTGAAAAGGGAGGTAGCTACTGCGAGAACAAAACCAGCTATGATACCTCGGCACATGCTGGGGCAAATACTCAGCTGCAGCTGCTTTCCTTAGGAAGGACAAGTTTTAAACTGCAGCTTAACGTATTTGCACTGATGATGTTTTTCTGGTTGCTGGCTGCTGGTGGCTGAGACCTGGCAAATAGAGACAGTCTATATTAGTCTTTGCAAAGGGAAGACATTAAGATTTTCCAGAAATAGGCCTTTTACTTTAAGGGGAGAAACAAAAAAAATCAATAGATCTGCAAAGTACAACTGTACACAATGACTAAGATGAAATGAGGAAAAACAATTGCCCCAATCCAGGAGCAAGTAATTTTGGTGCCTACACCGTGTTGGGTTAGCTGTTCGTTAAAGGAATGCAAAATGCACTGAGAGTGGCATGTGCTTGTGCTTGCCTTCCACAGCCAGAGGTAGAAACACTCAAGGGAACCATTCTAACAGCATTTCTCATTGGATCAAAGGCAGAAAATACCACCTGGCTCATGAAAGGCAGGTTGCTCTTTATGCCTGCTCTGCAGGCATGAAGTTTGTTGACTAAATGGCTTGTACTGAGGCAAGAGGTGAGCTGTGCAGTGGAGTGAGCGTGCCAGGCAGTCTGAGTGAATCTGGCAAAGGTAATTTCTATATTGCAGGACTGGAAGAGAGGGGAGAAAAATGCCATCAGCAAGAAGGTGTAGGTGAAAGCCAAATGTGTGGTGAAATAGCACACTTTTCCCAGCCTTTGCCTGACTCCTTGGTGTGTGACCCAAGTAAGACTAAGGATTTTCCTGAGAGAAGCAAAACTCTGGTATATCCTAGCAGGGACAGGTCAGGAGGTTGCCCCTAAAGTGTGCAGAACTGAACCAACGATGAGGCTGGAGGTCTTTCTGTTGACTCAGTGCTCTTGAAAGCCTGTGCCTAGTGCAAGCCATGCAGAGGCAGCTTGCAGTTCCCTTCTGCTCAGCAAATGACAGCTTTCACCTCTGGCCTCTGTGCCCCTGAGCATGAGACCTTACATTTTTTAGAGATACTTTGGGGCTTAACACAATTGTGAAAGTTTTGCTTTATTCTCTGCCTAGCTCCAGCATGCTGTGCTTAGCAATAAAATCTTCTCGTGACCCTGATGGACTTCTCAGCCTTGCCGCCAAAAACCGCAGCAACAGTTAAATGTTTTGAGCTTTGCTGTAGCTGCTAAAAAATGTAAAGGCTTTTAAACCATGTTTTGCAAACTATCTGTAAGGTTTCATGGCGTGGGTATTTTTAGTATGTCATAAAAATATAAAACCCCAATTTCATTTTTATTCCTTTAGTCACTGCAAAGCTAATGGAAAGCATTTTACCTTGTTCTCATTTGCTTCCCTGACTTTCAGAAACTAGCTAACTTTAGGACCCAGGAGGGAAGGCGTCATCAGATGTTGGCAAATGCTGGCCATGTTGTGTTTCTATTTATAGCAGGCGTGTCTAACCACCTTGTCGTTCTTTTCTTAGCATCAGCTGGACAAGCTCAGCTATCAATTATCCATGAATCTAATGATAATACAAGGAAAGCTATGTAAAGCAGGTGCTCAGAGGAGAGAGAAGGGGGAGGTGGGTGACAGGACGGGGAGAGATGAGGTCTTAGGAACTGAAAAAAGGGTCTTTTGCTCAGCCTGAAAACCCTTATTATCTATAGTAATTATTAATAACAGGGGTGCCTGCACAAAGTCATTGTGACTGCTTTTGGCTGGTGGCTGGTACATCCCTCCCAAATGTTATTTTCCTCATCTATTTTCATTGTGTGGGCAATAAAATGCAGCAAATTTTTTTCCCTTTCTTTTTTTTTTTTCTCCTCTCTCTGTGGCTTTAACAGACCTTAAGTTGGGTGTTCTCCCTTCCCTCGCTCTGTCCCAGGTTCTGCTATTTGGGTTGGTAATAGCAGGTTTTAATTTCCCTGTGTAAAACTGAGCCTCTGGATTTTTCTCACACTTGGAAATTGCACGTCTACGTTTTGTTTCCTCTTTTGTCTCTGTTTAAGAGAGGATTTTGCACGTAAGGACTCGGAGTGGAGAAGGGAGCAAGTAAAGGGATGTCACTCCACTCACTCCTTGCCAAGGACAAAACTGATTGTCAGCTATTTATCAGGCTTTTTTCGATGGCTTATCTTTGCCGCTTTCTTTTCTAAGCGGCAGGGGAGCAGGACAGCATGAACTCTGCTCCTGACAGCAGCTCAGCTTCTGACACCATCTGCCACTTAATCCACTTCCAAGGAAGAGTCTGACGTGTGTGTGCATGCGTATGTACATATATACTCTCCATGTAGCCATGCATCATTTCGGCAAACTCATACCGATCAGCTTGCAAGCACCATTTCTTTTACAAGAACTGGCCTTTGATACTACTACTTTTCTTACTCCTGGTTTAGATTTCTCTGGTTCAGTTTAATGTATTGTGGTGGGAGGTAAGGGAGGGGGATTACGAAATGAAACTGGAGAAGATTTCCTTGAAAACTGAACGCATCCCTGTTTTCCTACCTAGCCTGGCTTTCTGAGGTGTTGCATTTTCAGTTTTTGACATTGCCTGGAAGTTATGAGTGTGGGATGCATGGATTTCTTTTGTAAAATCAGCAGGAAACAGAACAGGTGTAAATTGTCTGTGCCGGGCTCCTTGGATAGCTGGTAAGTGGTGGTGGTGGGGGGGGGGGTTGTTTTTGTTTTTTCCTTTTCCCCAGGAACTGTGGGGTTTTAGCTTTTTTTGGTGACATAATGGCCAGTCTTGTCTGACTGCAGTCTGCAAGCGCAGAATGTGTTTCAAGCTCTCTTCGTCATCTTCCCCTAATAATCCATAGGATCCATGAAGAATGACAGTTATAACTGTCATGCGTGATGCCATGCTATATCAGCTGATGGGCATTTTTAGATGCATCTTATTTTATGCAGTTCATTAATTGTCCTGGATCATGTTTGCTCATGGCATTACTGTGTGCACACAAAATGCTGTGAAAATAGCTTGAGAATTCAGATGGGGAGAGAAGAGCAGCTTTGGGAAGGGTGGAAGGAGGGCACAGAAATGCCACTTGCTTTGCTTGTAGTCTTCAGCAGTCAGCAGTTATGCCACTTTTCTGGGGCATGGGTAATGAATGGCTTGAATTGTATTCTGGAAAACAGTAGGGCTCTCTCCTACTAGGCAGCTCTCACATCTCTGAGTGTTGTGATTTCTTCCTCCTGGGTGCCAACTCATAATCTTGCCCTCCCAGTCTGAAAGGCCCTCTGTTATAAAACTGGGGTCTTTCCTAGCTGAGGAGGAAGGAATAGGACTCCCTTCAAAAGATAACATAGTCATTGGAAAGGCATTCATGTTTCTGCCAAACAAGGGACCAAGAATTCAGTTTGCCTACTTGTTGCAGACTCCGAAGCAGAGCAGAGTTTTGCTTTGTATTGCCTTTCTGAGGGTTTGATTCAGAGCTTCCTGAAGGGTCTGGAAAGACTGCCATCATATGCAGTGGGCTTTTGGTCAGGCTTTATTATAGCTCTCATAGGTTTCTGTGAACACATGCTTTGCTTTGTGGTTGGATTTTATTTATTTATTTTCCTTCAGCTGCCTTTGCAGACCATCTCCCTTGTTTTCTAGGCATATGCTAATGGCAGGAAATTACTTGCAGGTGTGACCCAACCCTCACAACAGTTTCTGCATCATACTGAGCATGGACCAGAGGAGTCCTGCTATTCAGCTGCACTTGATTTCTTCAGTCACACTTAAAATAAAAATTAAGGCTTTATGCTGGGTAATGCTCATTAATTAGGAAGGCAAAGGAACTTCATCATATTAACTGGAAATAGATTTCTATATACAAAACTAGTTATTCAGCAATCTTGGGTAAATGAATTTTCTTTTTCTTGTAAAAGAAAAATGACTTTTTGACTCTTTGAGATTGCTTGTGGAGGTATTCAAAGAGGTTTTTCTGTTATTACCATACTGAAATGTATTGATGAGACCTGAAAACTCCTCTTTCTTTTCAACAGCAGAAAATTGCTTTCATTTGTCACTTCTAAAGGAGGCAGGGGAATAATTCCCCAGCCTCAGCTAGTGATTTAAGACTGATCTGATGAAGATAAAATATTTCAGACAATAATCGATTAAAGAATTTGTCTTCCAACCCTCGTTTCATGTATTGTGTAGTATCTCATCCTGTTCCCAACAAGACACTTCATACTTCAGGATATTTTTAAAAACGGGTTCTCCAGAACAAAATAATAGTTGAACTAGCAGAACTGTGTGATGCTGCAGTTTCATTTAGAGTTTATTGTGTCCTTCATATTTTGCACTTGTCTGTGTAGGGAAAATAGTGTGCACATGGAGGAACTGGACTTCTATAGCCCATATTTTTGTTTGAACATTCAGTCATTTTTCAGTGAAATATGGTTCATATTGCAATGGAAAAAAAAGTTGTAACAGGTGTATGTGTGTGAGAATCATGCCTCACTTTGAGTTCATAGCATTTAAAAAGTCCTCCCATTTCAAGTACATTTGGTTTCCAGTGGGGAATATCTTTCAAGTGAGTACTAATTAATACTGATATATAGGTCATCTAAGATAAAACAAACCTCCTTTCACTGCCAAAACATCTCGGGGGAATTAGAGCTCCCTTCAGCACTAGAAAGTTCAGTGATTTGCTGTTTTCCTTTTTTCCCTCTCTGCTTCTGTGCCTCTGCTGTTCTATCTCAGCATGGGGACTGCATGTCGTAGGCGTAGACCTTTGCCAGCCTTCCCTTGAGGTTTTGACAGACTTATGCAGGGGGAGGTGTGACCCCCCCGCTCCGGCGTAGGTGTTCTCTTTGTGCTGCCAGCCGAGCAGCAAGCAGCCCGGGAGGAAAGCCAGTTCCCATGGAGGTGCAGGCCGAGCTGGCAGGTGCAAAAGGTTGGACAATTCAGATAAGGTCCTGGAAAAGCATAGATGTTTGTCCGAATCAAATCGAGATGCTTTGGGGCTCGGTTTCTGGAAACAGAATGCTTCATTGTTCGAATGCATGCTTTCAAAATGTTTGGAAGTTCACTTTTTACAGCCAGGTTTATCCATCTCTATTGATTAAACCAAAAACCCTAAAACAACAACAACAACAACAAAACCACCCCAAAACAAAAAACAAAACAAGAAAAGCCTGAGCAAACCATAAACCTGGAGAGCCCAGACTCCCCCCTCCTTGTAGCATTGGGAGGAATTGTCAGAGAAAAAGGGCAACAAGGAATGCTGAACATGCACCTTGGTCTGCCAGTTCAGAATACTGCTGGCTGTGTCACCTCTATCAAAAGCTACCCATTTGGATGGCTATGGCTAGGTGTGCTAATCTCTATGGACATAAACACTGCCCAGCCTCTACTGACTTCATTATTGAAAATAATTTCAGTAATTTCTGAATCTGTGTAAATCTTAAAATTGGGCATATCGTTTTAAAAAATGAGCAGCAATTTTGGATGCCCATGTTGAGACCATTAAGCCTAACTTTCTGAGCCATAGTCATTTTTGAAAATGATGTCCCTTTTGAGTGTGTCTATCTGCTGAACCTGTGTGCTTCAAATTACCTTTGAAAATGTAACTAATAGGAATAATGTAAACGTCACTTTCCGTTTTGGAAGCAGTGGATGTAGCGTATGTTTGCTTGTTTCCTCATCTATAAAATGCATATATGTGTTAATTATCAACAATTCATAAGTTGTTTTTAGGCTGAATATTTATAAATACTTCAATCTGCTCTGATCAGATGTACAATAACAGGTCAAATTACTGACTGCAGCTGTACTAGGCTATTGGAAGCCTACTGTTCACTTAGCCCATAACTGAGAGTCTAATTTGCCATAGCTCCTTAAAGGTGGCAGTAATAATTGCTCTAGACAGGAAACTCTTTGTTTCCAATGTAATATAACTGTATTAGCTCTTAGTTGCCCGAAACATAGATTTGCACTAATGCTCTTTGAAATGAGGGGAAGGATCAACTAGAAATACCCATGAGGAAGCTGGAAATGTGATGGGATTCCTTAATCTATGAAAAGTATAGTTTAATCTTATTTTCACAATTCCAGAATTTTCAGACAGCAGTAATTTGAAGTCAGATTCAGGATGGCAAACTCTGATTTGGGTGTGTTTGTGGCAATCTGGAGGCAGATTTTAGTTTCCTGGCAGAAGGTCTAATTAAATTTAAAATTAAGATATTAACTTCATATGGAAATAATTTTTCAAGCCAATTTGAGATATTACATTAGGAGCAAAACGTTATTGCAAATTATTTACTTTTATTACTCTGGGTTTTCAATCTGTATGTGCTTGTTTTATATAAAGCAACTTGAGAACCCTAGGGGTAGCAAATCACCTAAACCAGATGATACTTATCTTGGGTTACTCCAGGGAATAAAGTGTGAAATAGCAGAAATACTGGTGAAGGCATGTAATGTATATCCTGAAAAATCAGCAGCTGTTCTTGACAATTGACAAAGCACTAGTGTGGTATCTCCCTCCAAAATGGAGCACAAGATCCCGGAAATCATATGACAGAGAAGCTTCCCTATAGTTACAGGGAACTGAACAAGAGTCTCAGGATAGGGTAGTGCAATGTCTGGCTGGGCATGAATCTAGAGTCAAATTACCATAGCATTTGAAAGAAGGAATCTTACACCTGCTAGGTTTTGTAAGAATCAAATTAGGCATATGTGGAATAAGACTATGTAGTAGACCTGAGTTACTAGGCTTTTCAGAAAACTTCTCCCATTTAAATAAGTTAAATGGCTAGCCGCAGAATAGGTACCATGAAATAGTGTCAAAAACAGTTAGAAAGCTTCTACCAGCTCTCATCTCAGTCCTGCTAGTGAAATGCTCATTGTAAATAGTGGGTGCTTACATTCCTATTTTGATCTGAAACAACACATGTTTTATATCTCACCCTTGAGGTGAATGAACATAGCTCTTAACTATATTCTTAATCCTCTCTTTCTGTGAGATCTGTGTGCAGTGGGCTGTTTCATCAGATGTTCCTAACTGGAATATTCTCAGAAACCAATGCAATCATATTCTCAAAAATCAATGCAGTCAGGACACAGTCTTTTAAAAGTCCAGATGAGTATTTGTGGGTATGCAGAACACTGCAAGCGTATGAAAGCGTATGCAGAGTGGCTGTAGCTTCTTGTAAGAGTCTGGAAGCAGCTGTGTTGTTCACAATTGCTGGATCCCCCTGCAAAACCCTGCTCTCATCACTGTTGTTGAGTGGCAATTCAGCTGGCATTTGAACAGGCAAGATGAAGAACTCGGTGGGGTTTATACCCTGAACACCATCTTCCTTCAGGAGGTGATCCCTTTGCAAGTTAGTGTCAACATACTGATAAAAGCTGAATGTCGAAATTTCCACGTGTTTGCCCACCCGTGTATTCTTTGGAGAAGCAGAGTATTTCATAGGCCTGTCAGCAAGGCAGTTAGCGGTAAATTCATATATTAAAAAGGGGAGAGAGGAAAGTGTTCGGTATAGACTGTAAAGGACTAGGACTCTAGATAGATTTCAATGCACCAGGGACTATGTATCATGGTGATGTTTGAAATGTAACTTCTCTAAATGTCAAGTAATGCACACTGGTAAAAATGGTCTGAACTCCTCACATACAGTGATGTGCTCTGAAGCTGTGGGATTCTCCCAGGAATAAAAGCCATTGCGGATATCTCAGTGAGGATGTCTACACAGAGTGTTACTGCAGTTTAAGAAAAAAAATGGGGGGAGGGGAGCAGAGAATTTCTGTGTAACACAAAGGAGGTAAAGTAGAAATTTGCCCATAAGTGCGTGTCTGTGTTCATCCATATCTTCTGTGATTTCTTAGAGATCAATCACTCCTGTAATAATCTTATTCCACTTTAAAATAGTGGATGAAAGAATGCACTTTCACTGCAATTAATCAAAAGCAGTACGGAGGTGGGAAACCTTTGCCAAACTCCTACTCTTGCTTAGCCTGCACAAATCTTGAATGAAACACACCAGGTGCTTCCATACTTACTGAAATTCCCTTAACTCAAGGTTTTCCTCAGCTTCAGGGTAGAAAATGGTGGTCTAACCATTCTGAATTGTGAATGAATCACAGGAGTCCTTTGGCTGGAGAGGAGTTTCTATGAGGAATAACGTTTTTCCCTTTGGGCAGAGATTTTGTTATGTAGGAACCATGCCCTCTTCACCTCTTGGGAGACAAGGCTGGGAGAAGAAAACTCCTGTGAGCTGGGATGATTTAAGGCAGGGAAGTGAATAAGGCCAGAAACGGTTAATTTTGGCTCCTGGCTGTGTAAGCTCTTGTTATTTAAATTGCTTGGTTTTGTCAGAGTGGCTTCTGGGAGGTGTCTCACCAGCAGAGCCTTTAGGACTGGCAAGTCATTAGTCTGTCTAAGCAAAGCTGTTGGGTCTAAGCATATAATTGCAGCCTCTGGAGTTTCTCTCCTCTTGACAAGCAAGGAGCCCATCTCAGCACAGTATGCTGCCTGACAAATATCAGTTCACTTTCCTATGCACGTGCATGTTCACTTCCAGGTCTGTTTCATCTGCTTCAGAGCAGTGGAAGCATATGACCTCTCTCTATGGCTCCTTTACTTAATGTGGACTATGCACTCTGCAGGACTTTTTAGCAGAGTAGAGAAATTAGCACTGCAAAACTGTTGGTGTAGCATTATTATTTAAGACTTTCTTTCCTTTGTGTCTTAATATAACCCTATTCCAACATAGACCTTGCATTATATGTGGCTTACATGAAAGATGTACATTAAGTTGGTTATAGGAAAAAAATTGGCTTCCACTATTTACTGCTTAAAAGTCCATCAACATTAGGGGTTCCATTTGTATTTTGGTGAACTCATAAGTATCTGATTATTTCCTGTACAGTGTAGAAAGGGTCTTATTCAATTGAAGTGGGACCTTGGGTAATTTAGGATTATTTTCTACTGGACAATCTAAAACTCTTGTCACTGTAGAGTCAATAAACTCTTGAACTGATCTACGCTGACCTTTTCCAAGTTACATTCTCCTTTGACATTGCCTATTGAGGATGAGATGGTTTTCTGAAAACAATGCTGTTATCTTCTTTGTTCTTCTGAAATACACAACCATCCCAAATGTTGGGGGATTCAGTCAGAGCCTGGCAGTTCTTGGGCCTAAATAGTATGAGTTCTCTCCTAAATGGACCTAGTCCTCAGTTTTACCTCAGCCCTGCTTAGGGGTGGAGTTCAAACAAAATTAGTCAAGGTACTTTCTGTGCCACAAGGTGTACCCAGGTTATAGCTATTTTATTTACTATAGTGATCTCTTTTAGTTGCAGTTATAGCCTATATTACAGTTTCCAGAAAAAGTTTCATGTCTTTCCTACTTGAATTAGGGGAACTGTCCTATCAGCAATTTTAGCATTTCCCCCATAGGAAGGGAATCTCTTCCTTTATTTTTATAAATATTTTCCTTGTGGTTTACGTACAATTCCATGGAAAACAAATTGTAGTCTCTACTGTCCTTTCTAGGACAAAAATCACTCATTCCCAAGAACTGTAGTTACACTTGCTCTCAGGTTGGAAATGGTGATGCTCTTAAGGGAGGAAGGTGAGAAAGGCTGCAGAAGGGCACATTATTTAAAGACGTGGGTGAATTTGAATAGATATACAATGCTTCTCCTAAAACAAAACAGCACAGAACTGTAGTCTGCAAGGCTTGAAATTGGAAAAAGTATGAGACAACAAATGGAGTTACTGGGCTGTATAGAAAATGATTGTCTGCATAGCCCAGTGAACTGAGGGGAATTGCAAGAATAAGAAAATATATGCAACAGCTCCCAGACTTCTATCTTTGTTGTGAACACTGTCTAACCAGTAGGCTGAAATAATTTAGGTCTCTCCAGTGGATCCTCCTTAAAAACCCAGTTCCACGCCATTGAGGCTGGAACAGCTTCACTACTTCTCTGGTTTTGTGGCCATTCCTTGTGTCCTGGAGGTACCTGGGATGTGCTGGCTTTGCTGGTGAAGTGGTGCAAGGCGGTTATGGTGTGACAGTTAACTGGCAGCTGAAAGACAACAGAAGTCTCTAAGCAGTCTGGCAGCAGTGTAAGCAGCTATTAAGGCATGCTTTAGTTGCATTTTAATCTAAATATATCTTTGAGTTTCTTGCCTATTGGTGTCCAAAACTATTGAGAAGATGAACCTGGCAGAAGCAGAGAGGAACAGCCCACTTCAACTAACCTGCAAACAATGTTGACAAATTTTGGATGGGGAAATCTGCCCAGATTCCTCCTATGTTGGATGAAAGGTCGATCTAGATAACCCATGATGTAGTGGAAACAGAAAACTTTGAGCAATGCCTCCTAACCTGTGTTTCTCTGTAGTATTTGAGTTGTATCTATCTGTTCTAATGTGAGATACTTATTTTTCATGCAGCTAAAGAATGTAATTTCTTCTCACCTCAACCTCTAGAAAAGCTCCAGGGATTTTTTAAAAGTATTTCTCATTTACTGCCACCTTCTTTGGACCACTGACAACAAACTCATGAGCAGAGCTGTGGTATGTTACAGCTTTAGAAGTGAGTGGCTAGTGCTTTATTTCCAGTACAGGTGAGCTTTGAGATGCTGCGAATCCCCTAGGGATTTGGATTTACTATTCATATGCAGGCAATTTCCTAAGTCTGACTGTAAAACTGTTCAAGGCTCAAGAGGGGCTGAAGTGGCAGTATTTAGTCGTGCTGCTTCTGGTCCTCTGCCAAAGTTGTTTGTTTATTTTACGATCCGATTGACACAATGTACCTACATATTTTTTTAAACAGAGTCCCTCATTGTAATCTAGAAGAAACTTAAAAGTTAGAAAGTGTCATTGAAAAGAAAGTTAAAGTGTCATTGGTCTCAGAGTGAAGATTCTTGGAGTAATAACTGATTAAAGAGTAAGACTGGAAGCAAAATGATCAGGTTTTGGTCTAGAGGAGTGTTATCAAAGGAATAGTTAGAACCATTGTTCCTAAACACACTCTGGAAATCATTTGGAAAAAGGAAATGAACTGTGGAGTGATAAACCTTGTATGTAGGCTATTCAAAATGAATTAACAGCAGAGTTACAGAAGGATCTATCTATAGTGAGTGAGTGGACTATAAAATGGGGAATGCAATTCTGCATTGATAGGGCTGCTTTTCTCCAACTACATTACTTTGAATTTAACTATATGTTCATGCAAGGATGGACTGTGCATTTGTTCTTACCTCTTTGGAAAGAGATCTAGTAGTCACTGTAGATAATTTTATGAATATTTCTGCTTACTGCTCAGAGATGGTCAGAGAAGGCAAATAGAACAATAACAATTTGATCAGTGAAATGGAACAATTTATGGATGAGAAAAGACTCAACAGACAAAGTTTTACCAAGTTGAGTGGCATGAGCAGCAAGCAAAAGGCAGATGGGGAACACTAATTCGTTCTTTTCCATGATGTATGAGCCATAGGCCATTGAATAAACTTATCAAACAGATATAAAAAAAATGCCCAAGTAACTATTTTTCCTCACAGTTCATAATTATGTGGTGGATTTCATAGCCACACAATGTGATGGAGACAAAAACTGTAACTGTATTAGAAGACCAGACAAATGAACACTGTAAAAATCCATTGGTAAAGCATGAAGGATGAAGATTTGATGCAGTCTGTCTCAAGGAGTCCTAAGCTCTGCTTTGCTAAAGGCAAGAGGGAGATGTGGAAGGCAATATACCTATGTCCTCACCATGTTCTTGTACTCTTTCAGTAAGCACCCGTTATCCATCAGCCACAGACAAAAGGTGCTGGATTAGAAGAACATTTGGTCTGACCCAGTAAACCTGTTCTTTTAGTCTTAGGTTTTGTTTACAGGACTTCTATTAGACAGAGGTAAGTTTGTGCTCTTGTCTTGAGCTACTGCCTGTGAGCTCAGGGCCCCAAAATAGGCTCACCGTGTGGGTGTGGTGCTGAGACTGATCTATAAGGCCCCACTGGAAGGACTGCTGAACCCTGTTGGCTCAGGGCGCTGACTGGACTGACATCCATCCACAAAAGGTGGTACAGACACTGGGGTGCTTGCAGTCACGAAAGCTCAGGACTGTGAAGTCTGAGCTGAGATGGATGCCTCCCTTGCCCCATTCTCCAAGCATTTCCCTACCAGCCAGCTTGGTCAATGTGCTACTTGGAGGACCCTAATTCCTTCCCCCTCTGTAAAAGAATATACAGGGAGTCCATAAGTCTTAATGTGGGGTTGGTTATCTAAAATATGTGTTACAGAACCCTGCATCAAATCACATGAATCCTCTTGTGTTTCAAGCTTTTGTTCTGGGGTCTTTTTTTTTTTTTTTTTTTAAATGGATGGTCACTACTATCTTTCCACTTCTGCCGGAAGCTGCTCTGCCTGTATGTGGTTTAATAGTCTAAAAACAGTTGAGAACTGCAAAGAAAGATTAGTGAGTCTGAAATAATTCATGTTAACCCGCATGGCTTAGTTTTGCTGTCAAAGGCATGTAACACAGCCCAGAAAATCCTCAAACTTCATGAGGGTCAGTCTGAAGAAGAGAATTTTTGCTGAGCTGCCAGGCAGGGAAATAGTCACATCTGTCAGATATCTGTTGTGTTTGCAGAGCAAAAGAACAGAAACCGAAGCTGTTTCCCCTCCCTTCCCCTTTTCTGATGTCCTAATCTTCATTGCAGAGCTTTACAAAATGATGTTGGCCATTGCACACTAACATTGCTCTGTTGTGCCATTGCGAATGCTGCTCATGATCTGTGGGGCATTCTGTAGTTGCTCTTTGGTCAAAGTTTCAGTGAAGGGTTTTAGCGAGGCAATATCACCAAAGTCAGTGAGGTCAGTTTATATCCACCTGTCTTTCAGAGTGTGGCATCCAGCAGACTTCAAAGCTGCCAAACAGAGATTCCCTGCAAAAGCTGGCATATGGTTTCCAGGAAAAATGATTAAAAAGTACTTTCCAGTTCCTGTATATGTGTACACAATGCCCTCCACCAGTCCTCTGAGGTTTGGCTGTTACATTAAGGAAGAGTAATGTGGTTTAAACAAAGAAAACACTAGCTTGTTGTAAACCTCATCTCTTTGCTGAAGTTTCCAGTTCAGAAGTCTTCTGTTTTTTCCTTCCTTTTTAAAACATTTTTCTGAACCTTTTCCCTGATTGGTTGTAGCTGGGATTGAAGAAGTCAGGGTCGTCCCCTCAGTCCCACTACAGATGCAAAAAGTGCCTGTGAGGAAAATAAAAGTTTTGAGAGGGTCAAGTGATTATCAAGTAGCTTACTCCAGCTACTTTTGTTCTCAAGGATCTCTGATTGCCTTGCAAACTAGAGGGAAAAATTGTTTTGTTTGGTATGGGCAGGGAAATTGTGGGGGAGGGGACCCCAAAACTGAAAATGTAGGGAAAATGGGTCTAACAAAGAAAAATGGGAGGGGTGGAGGGAGAGGAGAAAACAAGATATATGAAGAATAGAATTCATTTTTAGGCGTATATGAACTCTAGGAGATATATAGTACCAAAACTAAGGTGCAAGGGATGAGATTCTATTGCCTCTGATAAGTCTTCTCAAGGGGGTCTTCTGTACCCTTGTGCTGGTTGTTGTGGGGTTTCTGTCAGGTCTGCAATGTCCCTCCTTAAGTAGGTACCTTTGTCACAGTATGGGCTATGACAGGTGCAGGTAACATGTGGAATGGAAACTGGTGTGTTGAATCAGGGGAGGCTGGCACTACAAGAGCTGCCTCAGTCTTGTTCTTGAAAGCAGCTGGGGAACAGTGTGGGTGGCACCCACCTAGCATAAGAGGTTTTGACACATTCCTGGATGTAACTATTAGCCAAATGAGAACTCGATGTCCTTTGCCTGCTCTCATGTATCTCATACATCACCTTGACATCTCTCACCTCTCCACTTTAGCACAAGGACCTGGGGAATGAGTGGCTTATTGCTTTAACTGTCTGGAGAGACATTTGCTTCCAGCCACCTCAGCCTAGAACAAGAAAAGCTGTAGATCTTGTTAAATAGGAATCTCATTTAAGATAAAGGAAAACACAGTTGTTTGGGTGGAGGAGGGGTTGCATTCTTTTCTTCACAATGGAGGTACACGTTGAGTGACATTGGTTAGTCATTAGTGTAATATAAATAATAAGGATATTCTGATTTGTCTGAAATGAACAACCTGGAAAACTCACATGAAAGATTCATTACACAGGGTTCCCTCTTAAGTTCACAAAAGGCCCTGCCTTTCTGGATGATTATTTTACCAGAACGTTCCCAGCACATAATACATCATAAGGTAAAGTGTCAAACTGAGAGAAAATAGACACTTTGACAGAAAGTTCTGCACTTAAAAAACAAACAAACAAAAAACCCCATACCTTCCTGTTTCCAATCCTTTTGGTTAGGTACTTTTTAAAACTATTTTTTCACAAAAGTAATTAAAGTACTAGCTCTATACTAACAGAACATGCAGTACCAACACAGTTCCAAAGCCTTACCATGGAAGACAGAAAGTCCTGTTTACTTCTATTCCAGAAGCATTTGAGCGGATGAGAACTTTGAAAGCAAATTGAATCGCACATTAGTTTATAGTGAGAGAAGAGGAGCAATATGGATGAAGGATATTTTTCTTGCCTCTTTTCTGAAGAGAAAGGAAGCAAGAAAACTCATTCTAATACCTTAAACACATTCTGTGTTTTGGTTCTTATAAGTCTGACCCATGCAAGAAGTTAGTTGATAGGTACTGATTGCCCTTATATTGTAATGTGAGTTGAAACAAAATAAAAATGAAACACGGGGAAGTGTAATAGGAGGTAGGGATGGAAAGTAGCCAGTTTGGTTTCATTCTCTTTGTGAACTGGAAAAGTTTCTTGACTAATCTGTGTTGATTTTGCATTTTAATTTATTAGGCTTACCTATTTACAGGCTATGGGAAAGGGTTTTATTTATATCTATATATAGCATTCAGTATGTACTAACCACTGTCCAGACCCGGGGAACTGTAATCATTGATTTACCTGAATGGTCTGAAAGGGATGAAAGGGGGTGCAGCCAGTATGCGTACACTAGCAAGAGCTGCAGGTGATAGGCATGTGATTCAGTAGCTATTGCCTGGTTTGATTCTCTCTCTCTCTCTCTCTCTCTCTCTTTAAAAAAAAAAAAAAAAAAAAAAAAAAGCTCAGCTCCCCTTTTTCTGGCATTCTTTATATTTCAGCTCCCTTTGTTTCCCTTGCTTTGACTCTTGGCCCACATGATAATTAGGTAAACAAAAAAGACCACACATAGCTTGTTTTTATAAGTAACACAGGAGAAGTAGGTCTTCAGAGGGGATTTAAATGGCAAGATGATAATGATTTAAATTTGCTCAGGATACAGAATGGGATACAGAATCTAATCTCAGTGGTAGATCACAAGGAGAGTAAGGCGATAAAAAAATAAGGGGAATATTCAAATTGCTTTTATCAGGTTTTTGGAGGGAATGCTGGGGAAGAAACCTATAAGGAAACTAAATAATGCTTTATAAAGCACTCTTGATGTAGAAAAATATCACATGCAAAAAGATCTTGTTTGTCATTAATGTATTTATTTTCAATTTAGATCAGCTTGACAGGCTGAATATTTCATATGTGCCAATGATGAGAAACCTTCCTTTTAGGAAACTGGGCACTTTACATCTCTTACAGGGTATTTGTATTCTGTACTCTTTTGTGTGTGAAAAATACATTAGAGCTCCTAGTGCCCAAGTGGAAAATCGAGACTTTCTTTTTTTTCTGAGTCTCTTCAGTGAGAATTTCCTCCCCCTTCTCCTTCCAAACCGGTATGGAATTAACTTCATTTGTCTGTCTGAAACAGCTGAAGAGAACCAGCTAGGACTCCAACCTATTATAGATCTTACATGTCAAAGTAGCTCTTTTTTCTTTCTCCTTCACATTACCATTTGCATTACCATTGCAAAAAACTTTGCTTTTCTGCTGTTCTAAATTCAGTAGCAGGCAATTTAGATTAGCAAGGTCTTTTTAATTTTTGTTGGAAGATCCACATAAAAGAGGAAATAGAGATGATTAAGGAGACAAATTGTTTGGCAAAGTAAGGTCATATTGAGAGGGGAAGCAGTAGCATTTTCACTTCTGATGTAAATTTAAACTCAGTGTTACTCTGGACACTAATATTTCTACTGGCATTACTTTTCTTAGTGTAGATTTACTTGATTAGGATCAGCAACATTTTAAACCCAAAACAAGAGCTTCACACAGAATGTGCATCCTCTTGTCACTTCAGATGAACAACACTTTCCCAGGCAGACACAAGGTAAGAGTTAAAAAAAAAAAAAAGAAAATATCTAAGTGACTCAGTAGTAGCTGTCTCATTTATCTCCCAGAGCGGGGTCTCCAGGACATGCACGTATAGGGGCCATAGGTGAGGCTGCTGTCTGAGCCTGTGGCGTATCCTGCGGCAGGGCCAGCCCCTGTCCCAGCCCTGCTCCCAAGTGTTTGCTCCCCACACGGACTGCTGATGTTTCTGGCCCCCGACCTGGTGCCTGCACCAGCTTCTGTTCTCCTCCCCCAGCTTCTGCACACCCCTGTCCACTCCCTTTGTTTTGACTTTAGCTTGTACCCTCTGACTCTCCCTTGTCCCTGCCCTCAATCTGAGGTCTAACTCCAGGTTTGACTGCTGAATTGGGATAGTTGCATTAAATTCTTAAGGCTATTTTTAAGTTTGCAAATCATTAAGCATTTTTGAAAACTGTACTGAACATCTCTTTCAAAATAGTGTCTTTTATTTGAAGAGGAACCAGATCATTCACTAGGACTCTACTCTAGTAGAACCACAGTTCACTCACTGAAACCAGCTGGTATTAGATTCAATATTGCTGGAAAGTATTTTGTAGCATTTACAACTGCCAGATTCACTTGTACATTGAGTTCAACTGTTAGTGTGAATTGTTAGTAGTAGGCAGTGGATGAGTAAATAAACTTAACTTAGGGCATTATCTCAAAGACGGTTAACTGCAGCAGCTTGAATTAATGCTGAAGGAAAGGAAATCTCAGCAATGAGAACATGAATTGGTTAGTGGATGGAACTGGATGGGAATCTTCTACTCGTGGCAGAGCTGTCCCAAAGAATCAGATTCACTATTGCTGCTGTTGTCTATTTCCTCCAAAGCAGTCTACAAGGACCAGCTGGGGGAGGCACGTTTCTGGGGAGACTGAGCCAAACTGCTATGTCAAAATTGACACCCCAATGTGAATTGACAGTTTCTGAGGCAAAATAAAAATACATCTTTCTTAGGATAATCTCAGATAAATTTGACTTGCAGCATAGATGCACTCCTTTGCTTCTTGAACATATTTTGTCATTCCTTAGTCTTTCCCTCATTGTATTTGTTATCACAGTATGGAGGGTTGCTTAATTTTGGGAACAAAGCTGTCCTAATTTGTCAAAATGTTAGCTTTATAACTACATACTATGAGATATGGATCAAAGTTAGTAGGGAATGTTCTGAGTAAACTATACAATTGATTTAGAACAGCCTGTAATGATGTATTAAAATGGAGTCTTGGCTGGTTTATTGCACACATTACTGTGTGTATGTATTAAGGTAGTAAGAAAATTGTCATAAAATGTATGTTAGAAGTATGAAATGGATCCATACTACACCTAAAGCCCTAAGGGTGTATCTAGTTTGATGGTCTAGTTTGACCCCCTGCTGAATTTCCCTGGGGAGTTTTGGCAGTATTATAGGTGAATTTAAGACAGACTTTGAAGCACAGGGATAAGGGAGGACAGGCAGATGACCATATTTTCTATATGCTAAAGTGCATCTATCTATGGCTGTGTAAAGATCATGCCAGCAAGACATTTTGTCGTACCCCTCTCCCCAAATCCTTTCTGTCTGCTCTGCTTTCTTTGAAGGATTGACCTTAAACGATGCAATATTTTGCTATGGTCCCCAGCTCAGTCTCCCAAAAGGACAGATTGTGCTAGCTAAACCCAGCTGAATTAGCAAGATAGGAGTGGTTGCTGAGCAATGTGCAGAAGCCCAGGACTTGGTTTGAGGATGGGGTGCCATGAAAGAGGTGGAGGTGTGAGACATGTTACCTAAGGAAGAATGGTTGGAGAGACAAGAGGGGAGCAGAGGAGAAATGCAGCTGCTCCTAGGATATGATGGTATTCTACTTCTTGATATTTATACTCCTTTCCCTACAGTCTTCTCTGCCCCTGCTCCTCCACACATGTTCACTTCACAGGCAGAGGTGGTGGAAAATATTACTAAATTTGCTATACAATAAAATCATTGTTCACTTGATATTAAATAGCACTTAATATCGAATAACTGGAAGAACTGCAAGCTTTTCAATATGTAATCCAAGTGTAAAATCTGACCTTCCTCCCTTTCTTTCTTTCTTCTGGAAGTGAATGCAGTACAGTCAGCCCCTGGAGTCCTCGAGTCATTGCGTTGGCTTTGAGGTGGAATAATTTAAACCAAAAGCATATCTCTGCAAGAGGAGGAAACAATGCATATCAACAGCCTCTGAACTGCCCACATAGTGCTTTAAGTGGCAAAAAATAGACTATTGGAATCCAATTATTCATTATCACATGTTTTATTGGCAGGCAGGAGTTATGGGAGGAAGGGGGAGAATTTGCCTGAACTAGAATGTGGTCTGTGAGCTGGGTTAGATGGCTGTAGTCAATTTAAGTCCCTTAAGGAGACTCTTTTGAGATGTTTTTCTTCTTCTTCCCCCCCCCCCCCCCACCCTCTCATTGATGCTGCAACAATCCTTTGACAGCTTGATGCTGGAACCTATTCCCTAAGTGACTGACTTCTGTTCCTTTGGGTTCCCTTCTAATTTATTGCAAGTTCCTTGTGAGTGCCAGTCTTTCTGCACTAGCTAAAATATTCTTTAAAGGCTATTTTTGCAATACCTGCTGTTCACCCTATATTTACTGCCTTTCCAGTGTGTGTGTGTGTGTGTGTGTGTCTCTCTCTCTGTTTATTTTTATTTTTATTCTTTTTTAAATAGAAATGGATCCACTCTTATTGCTTTGTTTCAGGGTATTTGTGTAGCATGAGGAGGACACTGTTGGGTTTGGGCACTTTACCTGGTAGCAGTATTACAGGTGACTGCCATCCTCTACTGTGATGCATGTGCACCGACTGAGGGCTGCACCTGCAACATAATGGTTCAGCAGGGTGCAACAGTCTGATTTAAGGAGCACAGTGCTGAATTACAGCTCTACTGAGTATTTATCCACATAGTGGACATGCAGTCATACCCTATGGAAAAAGAGTGCTATCAGGACTGAAAAATCAAACACACAAAAGTCAGGAAATGCCAGGACGTTAATCTTGCCCACCCGCTTGCGCATATGCATTATGATTCAGTCTTTAATTACACAGTTGCACACTGTTTTTTCCACAGGGTTCCTGCTTCCCTCTGTGCACAGGACATCCACTGCTATTTAAATGAGCAGCTATTCACTATTTTGTTTTTTCCTTATTGTTTCTTATGCAGTATTTACTGCACATTGTTCAGGCCATGCAATGAAGACAGGTTTGCTGCTGGCCTCGTGGGTTTCATCTTGTTGGTCTTCACCACAGCACTAATGATGAGTGTTTCACAAATACTCTTTGCAGTGGCCCTGTCTGACCCTGGGTGTCATACTCTCCCAATTACAAATGGGGATCTGAGCACTGAGTATACAAGGACGTTGGGTGTCTTTTTGAATATCCGTGGACAATCAGCCTTACTAAGTGTCTCTGACTTCCTTATCCCCATTAGCTATAATCCTGGTTCCCAGTGTCCCACTTTAGATCCCAGTCCCAGGTTTTGGCCTCTCCTGCCAGCTTTGGTACCCCCAGGCTGTTTTCCCATGCAATTTGGTCTTTTCTCTTTGTTATGTTTGCTTAAAATGGCTTCCTCTTTCATGCTGTCTGGATGTCACTGGGATTATGGGCAACAGAGCAGAGACAGGCTCCTTAATTTCATTTCATCTAGATCTGGATTTAGCAGCCCAGGCTGCAACTGCAGGGAAAGACCTGTTCAACCCTCGTGCAAATTAAATTGTTGGTCAATTCAGCTATTGGATTCAGAGCAAAATTTAGGAGGCATGTGAAATGTATAAAGTTTCCAAGGCTTATCACTTGGGCAAGTTCAAGTGGATTTTCATAAGGACAACAAAAGGTGCTTGTCTGTCATGAAGTCCCCTCTCCTCTGCCAAGTTTAAGTACCACTGCAAAGAGTAGAGGCTCTAGATCAAAGAACAGATACTTGAATGTTTTAAACACTGAATAGACAGTATCTTTTCTTCCGGTTTTGTTCTGGGTTAGAGCTAAAGTATTTTAGGTAAAATTGAAACAAATACATCACCCAGAGGCAGCAACCTGTTGTGGAAAACTTCAGCCTATGTGTTTAAAGGGTACTGCAATTCGCATGCAACTGAAAACAGGGTCTTAGACTAGGAAGCTTTGTCTGGCCTTGTGAACAGTTGAGTTTGCAGCAGTTGAGTTTGCAGCAGTTGAGACAGCAGCAACAGACAACCCGAAAAGGTCACTTTGTGGCTCATCCAACACTGTAGCATCCTATTTCTGGTCCTCGTTACCTAACCCTCTTCTCCCACTAGTTCCACTTGTGTGGGCTTGGGAAGAGGATGCGGGTGCTTTCTGCACACTTCTGAGGGAGATGTCTTCACAGCAAGGATGTGTGCCCTTGGGGGATGGGGCAGTGAATAGTGTCTTCTGTTGGCCATGATCTTATTCAGTAGCTAGATGGGAGATGAGAGGTGTGTGTACGCTGTGTGGTGCAGTGCGATGGGGAGACACCAGCAGCCCAGCTTTGTATGGGGCACAGCAGGTTTGTGTTACCACAGAGCATTTCTGGGCTTTGTGGCAGGGTGGGTTGTGCTGGGCAGAGGGTTGCTTTAACATATCTGGACATTTTCCAGCACCAGAGCAAGCTCTGGCATCTCTATTTGGAGCAACATAGTGCAGTGTAGGCTTGTCCTAAGTTCTCAAAGGGGGTTAGTCCAGTGCCTTTCAAAGATGCTAAGCTAAACTAAATTTAGATGCAAAGTAGTGTAACTTATTTTTGAAAAACATGTTTACTGCTTTGCAATTTTGAGTCTTACTCTGGTAGCTCAATTCCTATTTTCTAAATATAATTTACAAGAATATCAGAACAGCTTAGTCTTTTTTATTATTTACCCTTCAATGTCCATAGTTCTGCTATCTGATTATCATAATGGACTTTGTTTCTAATTTTTATTGCAAGGAATGTATGCTATTCTAGACTGGTGCTCATTTTGTTTTTACTTGTTTTTGAAAGTGAATTGAGATGGTAAATTCTTATTTATTTAGTTAGTTACCAAGATGTAGTTTCAAAAGCCTATCTGGAGGTATCTATACCAGAATAGAATCCCAAGCCTCCACTAGAATTAATGCTTAAAGAGCCAGAGGGGGGAGAGAATTGAAGAAAGGGAAAGGCAAAGTTGTTGTTCCACCCACTCTTCATCTCTTTTCACATTGTGCTTGGCCTTGCCTGCTGCAATGAAATGTACCCATTTGTTCCCTGTAAATATAGTTTTGAGAAGGTGCAAACACCATCCATCAGTTCTCTTTAAGTTGTTAGGTTAGCACACTGGTCTGTTACCAGTAAGCAATATTAGAAGGGGAAAAAAATGGATGGGTCTTATGGCTTCAGGCAATAGTCAGAGATTCCAGCTTTGATTTCCTTCAGTGTTTTTGAGTTTTGTAGGGACTTGGAGAAATCACTGATGTAATTTTGTTTCCGTTTTAAATTCTAGAAGTCAGAATACTATTGTTTTTGTCTCATGATGGCTTATTAGAAAAATCAATAAATATTGGAGGATGCTGAAGTACTAAATGTGGCAAAAGTCAAATAAGTTGATTGTAATACTAAGCTGGTTACATTTTAATTGATTTACAGGTGTATTAGCTTCAAAGACATTCCAAGCATTAAAATATATTGGCATGTAGATACTGCACCATGATTCATATATTTATTGTAATCAATACTGCAGATTGTGTTTAATGTTTATAATTTACATCTTCACCGGGTTTACCCAAAACATGAAGTTATTTCTAGTCATGGTCTCTTTGTAAAGCTCAGTTTTGGAGTCTGAGTTGGCAAAGTCCTGCTGCTTTTGATTAATATGGTCTAAAACAAAACAACTGTTTTTTTCCTCTGCATTAAGTCCTAACTTGAGAGTCTATTATTTCAATGTGATACAGTTTAGTGGCATTGTGACTGGCCTTAATGCTGTTCACTTACATGATGGCAGATCCAGAATCAGCTTGGTTGGTGGACCTCCTTGGAGGTTTTTGATTTGAACATATTTTAAATAAAAAGAAAGAAAACAACACACCACTGTAAAATGTAAAATGAGTCACCTAAATTTACTTTCCCCCCAGGCCACTTCTGTTGCAGGTAGGACTGCATGCAAAATTAATTCACGTTACTTCGAAAATTAGTCTTGTTTTCTGAATTCCAGCTCTTTATACAAGTTGCCATTAATATTTAAGTATTCTGAAAATGGTCATTGGTTCCAGATTAATGTGTAGAACCACTGTAGCATTTTGGGAAATTCTGTATATAGGAGATTTCTCTTGGATATCTTTTCTCTGGTTTTGGCTCACAGGTAAATTTGCTGTGAATTTCATGTTCAAACAAGCCCCCAAACTCCTGAATGTTTGCTAGGCTTTGATTCTAATCTGTGTGAAACAGTTGCCTTTGGCATTCCTTCTGCACTGTGGTGACTTGAGCTTATCTGAGGGGAGGCCCGCACTTCATATATGGAATTGTTAAGAAAAGTCCAAGATTTCTGGATTCATTGCCCCAGGTCTTCAGCAGTTGTCTTCAGGGGTTGTCATGGTGTGGGGGACTCCAGCCTGGCCCGCTTTGTGGACTAACAGACCCCATCCTGATTTTACTATACTGATATTAATTCTGTGCTAAAAATCACTAAGTTCAGCAGCAATTCCCAAGAGATTGGTCACTGTGGTACATCAGGGCATCCATGTTTTGAGCAGCATAGAACAAGAGGATCCAACATAGAAATACTGACGTAGTGATAATGAGAAAATACTGGGTTTTGGTATCCCTTTCTGATGTCTTAAAAATATAGTAAACTGGTAGATATTTTCTCTGAGTGTGTGTATGCATGTGTGTTGCACACAGGTTTTATTTGCCCTATGGAGTGCTTTTTCCCTTATTTGTATCTCAAGGCACCTGGAAGGATCTTTCTGGTGTGTCAGGGGGATTGTTGCCTTCGTATTTTAGCACCTGTGTGGTGGGTGGCATTTCTTCCCCCATATCCTCCCCTTTGGACAGACACTATGCAAACTTCTCTTATAAGTTCTTCTTGAATCCTTTCAAAAACTCTAGCTCTGCTGAATGAAAAATGATGATATTCCAATAAGGATGAATGGAGACTCATCACATTTTTGAAGCAAATGAACAAATAAAAGGGTATGACTTAAGTCATCTGCAGCGCAGATGTGCCAGGATGTGTGAGTATTATCAGCACACCCCAAAGGCAGTGCTGTCCAGTAGCTAGGGGATGTGGTAGGGGACTCAGGAAACCAGGCTTCTTGCCTTGCTCATGCCACTGACTATGAACCTGGGCAAGTCGATTCAGCCCTCTGCTTCCTTTCCATTCTGTTTATGCCAACAGCTCTAAACAGCAGGGACCATCAGTTACAATATCCTTGCCTAGCTCAGCAAAACCTTGGTCTCTGTTTCAGTTTATACCGTAATGGTGAAAATTTTAAACACAGCAGTCTAGGGCGATCTCTTCTAGCCCCCAACATTCAGCCATGGGTGGCAGGGTAGATGAAACCGAGGTATAGACACATTGCAAGGGGGCTGGATCATGGCAACATGTTTATAGCGTTGCTTTTATTAAAGCTGCCCTTTCTTCCTCCTCCACCTCCTCTCCCTCCCTCAGATGATGATGACATTGTTTTATTTGTTTTAATTCTAAAGTTAGTAAACTTAGTTAGCAAGCCAAATTTAAAATAAAGCAGCAACCCTCCTCTGTTCTGACACTGTGAGATCTGGTTCTGCTGAAACTTCGCGGGTGCAAAATGGTGTATCGGATCCTGCCCCTAACTGGGGAGGTTGTGCTCCACATTGACATGCCACTGAGTAACTGGTAATTTCTGTCCCTTTTCTCTCTTTTGTGTGACTCCAGGCACCTGATCATTAATGTCATCTTCCTTAAGGAGCTAGGTCCCCATTTCCATGGAAACATGGGGAAATGGCTTTGGAAGTTAGAAGGTCCTTTATTGAGTATCATTTTGTCTCCTGTTTAAGTGCTTAAAACAAAGGAACCTAAAGTTCTGATGTGTTTTAAGAGATACTGTGTTAAACAAGGTGGACAGTTATAAAAATGGATGACATTTAACTTTTCTTCACTCTCTAATCCTGTAACAAATATATCAGTTGGTGAAAATCAGGCTAGCTACGCTGAAGTCCATGGAACTAGGCCAGTTTACAACAGCTAGGATTTGTCTTATGGAGTTGTTAGCCTGTGGATTAGATTCCCAAGGGAAATGATGGGACTCTCATCACTTGAGAAAATTAAAACTAGAAAAGATAAATCCCCGAAGTACTGAAAATATTAGTTCTACTTTAGCTGGTGGATGAACAAGGTCATGTAAAATTTTTTTTTTAGTTCATTATGCTCACGTATTTGCTGGTGCAAGATTTATTTACGTCTAAATGACTTAATTTTT
The DNA here is from genome assembly GCF_036417845.1 of Apteryx mantelli. Taxonomy (NCBI): domain Eukaryota; kingdom Metazoa; phylum Chordata; class Aves; order Apterygiformes; family Apterygidae; genus Apteryx; species Apteryx mantelli. The sequence continues at coordinate 157,332,153 of NC_089978.1, read as the reverse complement.
TGCATTGTCAAAGGAAGCCTGCAGACAGACAGACAAAGGGTTTTTGTTGTTGTTTGTCAGTATTGATAGCTATTTAGTGAAAGAGATATGACATTATGGAATTTAATATTAAAATGTATAATAACTATAATACTGTCAATGCTCAGGCTTTATATGTATTTTATATTTCAGGTATTTGCCATAGATTTACTACAAAAGACAAATAAAACACCTTATAGCATACTTGGTAGCATGTACAATGCATGGAAAGATGGAATGCACAAATGCAAAATAAAGGTGAAGTAGAAAAGACTTAACTATAAGTTCCTAACTCATTTTCTTTAGTTGAGGGGTAAAATGCTGATCTAATCAATGGTGATGTTAATGTTCCTATTGTATTAGGTGAAGCCTGGTTCAACCAAAGATTTTTCACATCACACTTCTCCTTCTTTCCCCTTAAAAACCACCAAATCATTTCTACATCTGAGACAAATCTCTGGTCTGATATTTTTAAAATCTCTTCTCTTTCTCTCTCCACTTGAATAGAAGCCGTTTCTGCTTATCCTGCATCTGAACTTTGTTTCTATCACAACCTTTAGAAAACTCTCCAATTGCAAATATTAAAACCAGTCTGGAATAATGAGGACTATGTCTATAATGTCCCTTTGCTCTCTTGCCAGTGTGTCAAAGGAGCAGTATAGATAATTAAACCTAAAATATGACAAGATATCTGCATGATGTATTGCCTATAAATAGTAAAATGAGAACATAGAGGTGGCTTTGGATTCAGCAATAGTTTTAATTTTGTTTTGATCTCATTCCCCCTCTTACAGTGTGACCTTGACAAAGTCACATTTTGCTTCTCTGAACCTTATCTGTGAAGTGAGATTACGTAATTTCACTTTGAGCTCCCTGTATGTAGGACATCACATATGGAGCTGAACCAAAGGTGGTGAGTATATTTGCATTTACTTCAGTGTCAGGCATTTTTTTTAATTATGAAAAGACAGAGCTGTGTAGGTGTCTGGGGAGAAATATTCCATCTGGGGGGACTAGCACCAGACTTGTCACTAGATCCTCAGTGCAACACAGGGAAATTCCTAAATGTGGGGAAAACGGGGAGAGGCTCAGAGCACCTGTGATAGACCTCTTACTTCAGCATAACCTACTTCCTCCATAAGTTTCTAGTTAGTCTGGTTCCCTCCATACAGAGTCTAGCCTCACTTTCTTGCCAGTATCTCTCTTTCAGACCAATCTATGGGAAGAGACGAGGTTGGTGAGCCGCACGATTAGGGGTAATTAGCTCAATACAAAGTCCATTTTTCAGGTTGTTCTGGGAAGAAGGTAATGTTAGTGAGACAGTGGATGTATGTGAGGGTGTCAAATAACAATTTCTTCCCTTCTCCCCATAGATAGTCCCTAGAAATATTTCTCAGAAAATAATTGTTAGTGCTTTTCCTTCTCTTTTTGATTTGAAGCCAGCAAACATGAAAACACTGAAGTAAAAGTTGTCGCAGAAAAAGGTCATATATAAATTAGAAGGTCAAGATGTTGCTCTAAAACTAGGATGCAGTCATTCACATGGGACATGAAGGCAAATTCCTTTTATTTCTGTTAAAAAAACAAACAAACAAACAAAACCTTGTCCTTAGCACCTGATTAAAATATTAGCTGCTCTGACAAAAGCTAATTCTAAGGTCCAGAGCTGGGAACAAACTGTTGCTGAGGCATGATATCTGTATTGGTTCACCTCCAGATCATGCTGGCTTGTAATGCTTATGGCTTTATAATGCATTTTGAAATCTACCAGTATGAATAACATTATAGAAATGAAATTTCACAAATTATAGTACTGTAAAGATGTTTTTGTTACTGATGAAGTTACAAATAAGCTGTTACTTTAGTTAATAGTATATTTTGGCATTATAAATTAACTCATAAATCAGAGTAAATAGTTTCTCTCAAGGTTCAATTGCTTTTTGTTTTTCTTCTGCTTCTGGAAAAGCTCATGTAACACATTATCGATGTGGTAATGCACTCTCATCTGTGGTGTAATACATCTGTAACTCCAGTAAAGGTTCCTGGTGACATGATAGACCACAGGAACAAAACTCAAATTTATCACATTCCCCCAGATGGAATTACAGTCTTCATCAGTTAATGCAGCATTTCTCAACTTTTGAAAGTTGAATCCTGATCTGTCAAGAAAATGAAACTTACAGTACTGCCTCTACCAGCAATGTTGTTTTAAAAGCCTACTCAAAATGAGTAGTGCTCAAATAGACTGCGTAGGTATTCATCCTCATCTTTCTTGTATGCTTTGATTAGCAGTGCGTTGTCAACAGTGTTGAAATAATGTCATTGGCATTTGAATCATGACCCTTTTATAACTAAGATTACTGCATCAGTTTATCTGCAAATTCAGGCAGGCATTGCTGCATTATGGATGGGCTGTGGTTTCAACATTTCTCTTTGCAACCACATGCCTTAAAAAAAAGAAAGCAATCAGAATAACAAAATATGTGGAGGATTCTGGAGAATCTGAGTTAGTGTTCATTGCATGATAAATAGTGCAATTTTTATTATTGTACATAATGTTTCATTTTTCGTAGAGCTTTCCTAAGCAAGAAGTTTGCACTTGACTTATGTATCAGCGTAAATTGAATGACTTCAAAACACCTACAACTTCCTCTGTAGGCACGCTTTCTGACAAGCTTTTTTAGGTTATGTTAAGTCCATGGGGCACAGATTTGAGCACAGTCGCAATAAGGCATTATTAAGAAGTAATTTCCACAATTTGTTTTGGACTAATATAACTAAAGCAGTTAAACACATTTAAGTTGAAGCAGTGCAATTTTCTCAGATAAACAAAGTATTTGTCTTTCTCTGTGTTCTGTGTTGTTGTTGTTTTTGTTTTGGTTGGTTGGTTTACAATGTTTTATTAACTTCTGTTGTGTATAGAAGCTGTCTGTTTATGTGCTTCCCAACAGCAATAAGAATTGGACAGATTTGCTTGTGTGTTAATTTTCTCTGAAAGTGCTTTAAGATATTTTTTACTCAGTTCTTGCTTGAGATTACTTTTTAAATAATTGATTTAATATTTACTGTTAGTCAGTTAAGAACAACTAATTTGTGGCTAATGTTTCAAAGTGGTATTGCTTTACTGAGTCTTCACTTACACCAGATTTGCCAGCTGAGGCTTTTGTTTCTGACCAAGTTATTGCTGGTCTCCAAGTGTTACAGAGGAGTGGGCATCCTGACTGACCTTGAGGAATGTGGAACAGGAAGGGAGAAGATATTGAAGAAAATCTGGGGTGAAACGCTGGCAAGAGTATTTCACTTTATCTGCTTTTTTTTATTGTATTGTTTTGCTTTCCCACATAGGAGATTTCCTTTCTTGCTGCCCAGTACTTCACCCATGCAAGCATTTTAGCGTGGTAGTATTTGCTTTACAAAAGTTACCTGCTTGTAATTGCAAGGATCCTAACAGGTAGTTGTAATTGCCTCCCTGGCGGACTTTTCTCTGTAGGAACTTTTCTTAACCTTTTAATAGCATTTCATAGCTTGAAAGCCTGAACACTGCTGTCGCAAAGTAGCAGTGCCTGCAGAGTTGTCATGACAACCTGCTGTGAGGGGGAGCGAGTAAGGATGGTTCTTGTAGTCATATTAACTTTGCTAGTTAAGTACTTTTTGTTTAAAAAAAAAAAAAAAAAAGGAAGAACTCAAATACCTGGCTCCTTCCCAATTGCTGATGTAGCTACTTGCGTATGCTCAGTCTTTGTCAGCCATACACACAGCACCACGCTCTTCCTTCTCTTCTCTTCTCCATTTAACATCTCTGGTCTACATTTCATCAGCCTGTATTAACCATTAAGTTTTTCAGTGGGAACCTTTCCTATCATCATCAGTAACTGACTGATTATGTTCACCATAAGAGCAGCAAAAATCCATACAAAAAAAAAGACACTTTAACCCCAGCTAAAGCAGAAATTAAGTATGCTCCCTTTAACATTTCATGATTTATCTATCTTTTGCTATGTGGCATTTATTCATATTCTCTCTTCTTCACCGTACATACTCTCTTTTTTGATAAAGGTAGCTATGAGAATGAAGCTGGAATGGCTTGATGCATTAGCACGCCGGGGAGTAAATGCACATAGCCTGGTTCACATTTTCCTGTCCTGTGACTCATACGCCGTGGGTCCGATTCTCAGACACTGCAAGCTGGTTTGGTAGAACTGTGCTTCCCTGCACACCCCATCTATCTTCACTATCCATTATTATTTTGTGAAGGCTTTATTTATTCAAGGGACACATGGGGTGCGAAGAATCTTTCTTTGGGGGGCGGGGGGAGGGAAGTAGATGTAATTTCAAGATTGGTGTATTACCTTGTGGATCAGTGCATTTTTGAGTGCTAGGAAAGTGACATAAGAAGATATAACCATAATTAACATAGTCGTCATGCAGTTGAATGTATTTTATACATATATTACAATCTTGTTGGATCAGATGTTCTAAAGTCTTTTGGATTTCCAGGCTAAGAAAAGGTCAGATTTAATCACTTTTGATTTATACATGTGAAATGGAGCTCTCGGATGACAGTCTGGTCTGGCATCTTCCATATCTGTCATCTACAACTAGCATTTAGGATATTTTTGCTCCTGTTACCTATAGCAATGGTCATTTTGTTGTCAAGGTGTGATTTCATTCATCTGATGGTTACTATCTAAAGAAATTGATTCTGTTTTTTAAGAATAGGTGATGCAACATTAAAATATGTATGTGTGGGATCCAGTATGTTTATTTCTGAACCTTATTCTGCTTTCAGAGTGGCAAATGTAATTAAACTACTTTTCAAGAAAAAATGCTACTTAGTGTTAAGTAAGAGGAGTATATATATATTTTTTCTTCTAATAATATTTTATGGGAAGAGAGTGACATCTCAAGGAGTGATGAGCAGTCCACTCTCTCGATGATTTTAATCCAGCAAGAGTTAGTCCTAGCTGAGAATGCTATCTTTTAATGACTATCCAGTTGTGTGTCACTGTAAAATGAAGCAGCATTCCATACAGGTCAAATGGGGAAATATCTTAGGGAATAGATATTTTTATTGTGTGCAGGAGGGAAAAAGGCACTTGGAACTCTTGTTGAAAGCCCCAGGAGAAGATAAGGTAAAAGATGGATTGGGTTTGGAGATTGACCTGCTTTCTCACTGCTACAGGTATGACTTCTGCACTGAGGGTGAGGCACTTCAAAGTAAAAGTGGGCAGGATGTTTGTACTGTGGATACCTGTTGTTCTGTTAATTTTGTGGTAAAGGATTTTAATCTCCTGTGCTGTCACTTATCTTCACATCTTAATGTTCACTGATAAAAAAGAAGCCTCAGAAACTGCTGTTGCTCTTTCATAATAAAAAGAAGGCATAAACAGATACTTTGCTTTCATCCCATGGTCTTCATGTTCAGTGATTCCATTTCAGATTAGTATTTCTCTCCAGATGATTTCAGCAAATAAATAATACAGTAATGCAGTAGCGAAGGGTCTGTCATTAGAAGTCTATTACATACTCTCAAAATCTCATCTTCAGATTTAAAAAAAAAAAATCCAAGTAATGAGACATGCCTTTTAGCATCAAGACCACCTGTTGTTTTGCCTTCTGAGATTAACATCCAGATCTTCCCTTGGTCTAGGGGCAATGAAGTCAGAGGGCTTCTGTCAGGTCATAGCATGTGAGGTTTTATCTGACACTGGAGGAGCACCATCAAGTTACTGTATCTTTTTCTGAAGCAATATAGCACTATGGAAGCAGCACCCAATATTACTGTAGCCAAGAAGAGATCAGAGAAAAATAAGTCTTCTGCTCCCTGCTGTTTGCTTATGTGCATTTGTCAGTGCTTTGTATTGCCTTTTTTAGCTTGCTTCTATGGAACTGGTGAGTCAACAGGGAAGCAAAGAAACCACATATGTATATTTTAAAGGAATTTAGCTGAAGAAAAAAAACAGCACTGTTTAAAGGGCAGATCATGAGAAAAATTAATATTTTTGAAATTAGTTACAAACAAACAAAAAGAAGACTCCAGTTACAGCATCTCTTTAATTAGATCCAGCAGAGCTACTAATGAGCTCTGAAGATCTCCACTTTCTTCTTAGCCATGAAGATCATTGCTCTAGCCAATGTAACAGCTGTACTTTCCTTGTCTCAGTGTTGCGCTGGAAGCTGTCCTATTCAAAGAGTCAAAACAGACCCAGGCATGTCCCCACCTGCTATCCCTTGGTGTTAGGAGGGGGCCAGTGGGCTGCTAGCATCTTGTACCCTCACTAGGGCACCATACTATTGCACGCTGAAGGTAGCAGGCCCTCAATATAATTCCAGTAAGATATGTAATGTTACATGACACAGAATATTTTGTTTTCTTAATTTAATGTGAAATGTTCCTACAGGCAGAAATGTAAAGGTTCAGTACAGAGTCAACTGTAGTGTTAAGTGTAACCATCCAAAAATCAATCTATCAATCAAAAAAATGCTTAGAATGTAAGTATTTTGGGTAGACAACTCATATTTTATTCAGGGCTAGATGAGTATGAATTTATATTTTATAAACATGCTGAGTATTCTGAGGTTAATTCCTCTCTGACTCAAGTCCTTCTCTGTTTCTTCTCCAGTTTCTAGAAGTTTAAAATAAACTGTTTCATAAGTCTTTGACTTTCCATATAGTGGAAGGAGGAGGGAACATTGTCTCCTCAGGTGTGACCTCAGGTGTACTTATTTTTTGCTCATTTCTGAATTGCCAGTCAGTTGCTGGGAGGTGAAGGTGGTGATCTATCATGAATTATTTCTGCTACCCAGTTCCCTCATTCCTTGTTTAGGTAGAAGTCCCATGAACCAAAAAGAAAATTTTGCTTTGTGTATAGACTGAAAGATCTGTCCTTAAGTCTCTACTGTTTGATCCTGAAACTTGTTAAAAGTAATCGAAACCTGTTCATTGAACTGGACCAGCATTGGATGGGGCCCCCAGGAACAGGCTGCAACACAGAGACTTGCTGGAGAACCTTCATTTGGTTTCCAATTTTGCTTTTTCCTTGCTGCAATGCATCCTTTTTCTCCTCCCTCTGCAATGCTCTTTCAGTTGGTTTCAAACACAGGAATCGAGCGGTGGGCAAGAGCCTGCTCCTTGGGCGTTGGTCTGAAGTATACCCACCAACCCAGAGGAAGCGGGAGGAGGGCAAAGACAGTATCTTCCGGGCAAAGGTACAGGTGGCTGGAGTTTGGCAGTGCTTGTCCCATGCTCTCAGCGACAGGCCTTGGTAGGAATTAGGGGCCTGTTGTTCCAGGTGCTTAAAATATAGGAGTTTCCAAGCAGAGTAGTGTTTGTCATTGAACTACATAGTCTTTGGATGAAGAGTGAATTAAAACACCAAGGGTGAATGTTTGTGTGTGTCTGTCTTTATATCTCATACAGGAATGGGGAAGAAGGGTGGGGGGACAAATGCTTTGTCATATCTGAGTTTCTAAGCTTCCTTCCTCAGTAGAAAAAAATATATATTTTTTTTTGGGGGGGGGAGGGGTTATTGAGTGATAGTCTTACTCTTTATCTGCTATTCTCAAGTGTCACTGTAATGAAAAGTAAATGCAGTCCCCACTGCCAAGCTCTGTGCAGGCAAGTCTGAGCTCCTTTAATGCCCTTCCCTGCTATTTTATCTAGACTCTCTTCTTTCTGTAAAACTTGTGTTTGGAATTCAAAAGTCTAGCTTGCTTTTCAGGGAGAAAGAGAATGTATTTCTGTCCTGTGTTCTGCTGACATCTTTTGTTAGAAAAATTATTTGGATTGTTGTAAAGCTTGCTTTGGTTCTGAATCATTCCGTGGATCCTATGTGTTTGTGGAAGTTGGAAGAAGAGAACTTGATTCTTGTATTGTACTTTGTAACAAAATTCTTCTGGTACAAAACAGAGTTCTTTTTTTTTTTTTTAATTTACATTTTTAAACTCTTGAAGTATTTTTCAGTTGACTAGTGAGTATAGATTTTTATTACCTATTTCCAATTCTGTCTGCACACTCGGAAAAAGATGACTTATTTCTAACCCCTGTGAGACCCTTATTTCCTAAATGGAGAAAAAATGTGGAGGAGGAGTAAGAATTTCTGATTGTTTCCATTTTCAAGGAAGAAACTACACAAACGAAAGAAAAAGATACTTGATGATTTAGAAGCATGGAGAAAGAGTCAAAAAAATTCATATTTGTAGGAATACCTATTGCTTACAGTGCAAGCAACAAGGCACACATTTGATTTGTAGAAAAGAAAATCTGAATACTTCATTATACAGTTTGTTTAAGGCCATATAGTTCTTGAGTCATAATGACATTTCAGCTTGTGTAAATAGTTTATGCCAGCTGAAGATCCTGGTCTAATGGAGAAATTACCTTAAATTGGGTTATTTTTGAAAGCAATGTGCCAGCATCTTAAAGAGGAAGGAAAACATTTTCAATGCCAATGTTAAAAAAAATAAAAATATAAATCACTTTTTTTGTTTTTCTCCTTTGCTGTCCCAGACTGATGAGGATTTAGTCCCTCTCTCTCTCTCTCTCTCTCTCTCTCTCTCTCTCTCTCTCTCTCTCTGTGTCTCTCTCTTTTTTCTTCCCCCCACCCCCTTTATGTTACAAATCAAAAGAAGAATATTTGATGCCACCAAGGAGTACTCTGAAAAAAAGCAAACCTTTCTTGTCTTCTCCTGGCTGGCTGAGCAATATCATGGAATATCTGCACCCTTTTCAAAAAACCAATATATATTATTTTAGCATATGATAAAGAAAAAAATATTATAACCATACCATCTCTATCCAATTTGCTGTCATCATTTACTGTCTATACTTGAAGTACAGGACACAGGTTCTTGAATATGCCATGACTCTGTCTGAATCAAATGTAGTGCCATGAAGATATTTCGCATCAGACTTCTTTGCTTTTGGAACTAGAGAAAACAAATCAGTTCTGATATCCAGTCAGTGATGCAGTTGGAAGTCATCTGGGTTCAGAGTTCCCCAGCATTCTTCATTGCTTACTTGGAAAGACAGTGATTAAGTTTTATCATCCCAGTTGCTCGATAGATTCCAGAATCTTTAAAATGTGAGCTTCAAATTCCCTGTGCGTATCTCTGTCCTAATACGATCTCAACTAATGGTTTTTGACCAAGATTTAAAGATTTCTAAAGCAAGGCTTTCTAGTTTTCTGGAGAAGATCATATAAAAATAACTTGTAGGTTCAATCCAATTTTCACTCTTTAGATGAAATGTGAAAATCCTAATGGTAATTTAAGGAAGATTTAGCAGGGAATTCATGTAAGATGAAAATTAGAAAAAGATTTTAGTGATCAGAGGAATGGAAATATGACACAGTTTCTCAGTAGAAATAAGAAAGAGGGAAGAGCTGGGCTAGATTTGAGATGTAGCTTGATGGATGCAATGATATGGTAAGTTTGCCTGCAACAGAGAAGACTAGGTTCTCTTACTTAAATGGTCCTCTCCAGACCTGTATCCTGGCATTCACAGCTTTGAAACCTAAAGGCTAAAAAAAATCCCTTACGAAACATATTGTTTTTGATTGCAGCAAAAATAAATCAAAGTGATTTAGTTCAAGAAAGCATTTGTATTCTTTTCTACTTTTCTAGGCTTCTTTGCTAATCATCTCCTTGGTGAATGTCAGGAAAAAAAGATACTCTTCATCTTTTTTGTATCATCACTAGTATCACTTTTTCCTCTCTTCCGCACCCAAACTTACGTTGAACTTTCTGTTACTACAAGGAGTCCTCCAAGTACTGTCACTTTCTGTAGAAAGAAGAATCATCACATTAATACATATTTTTTTCAGAAATAGATCACGGAAGAAAAGATTGACATGGACCTTGCTGGACCTAGAATCAAGTTGCCTTCTGCCATAAGTAACCTTGACGTATAATGCTATTCAGAAAGGAAACTAAAGACTAAACTAAGAGCAAAGGGGGGGGGGGGGGCGGGAAATTCAAGGGCATGGAAAACAAAGAAATTGATATCCAGTGATATCTAGAAATCTGAGCTCTGTTAGGACAGAGAACTTTAAATGGCTTTGTTTGACTTTTTCTTATGATTAAGGATCTAACTCCTGCATAGGTGTTTTCAGTTTTTACATTGCAGCTGACAAGTATTACAGATATTCCAAGGGAATTTGCTGAACCCAGGATCTGACTGATGAAGGCATGTAGGAATGAAGTTGTGCTGATGTCAATACAGTGTCCTAAGTGTTTATAGATCTAGGCCTTAATATTGGTCTCCTTGCTAGGGATCAAGAAGAAGGTAGGTGCTTTTACTGATTTCTGAGAAGATGAACTCTTCATATAAGACAGATTTAAGCAATTGAGGAACTTAGCACTGTTCTGGAGCTAATTGAATCCATAATTTACTTTCCATAAGGTTAAAATCTGGCACTTCATATATGCCTACTGGTGAAACTGAACAGAGAACAAAAAATTAAATTTATATGTTAAAGAGATTCTTGGCTGGTATTTGTGCTACTCTGACTTGTGCTATTTTGATAGTAATCTTAGCTTCAAGTATAACTGTAGGGCAGTGATGATTTCCATATCTGTATTTAAGAAACTGCAAACACATAATCAGGATGCAATTTGTGCATGCCTTGTTTAATACATAACCTGTTTCATAAATCTATTCTGCCATTTTGGGATGGGGAAGATAATCTGCCACTTTCGTACCTGGAGTTTGGGGAGCAAGGATACCAAAAACTTTTCTTAGAAACAAATATCCCTTCATGTGCAGAACATGGGACCAGATGTGAACTGCAGGTTGACTCAGAATGGATGAGGGCATCTGGTAGAGATTCTTTGTCTCTGTCAGCCTGATCAAACTTTCTTGCAGGTGTCTTAAGTTCCTTGTGTTTTGCCTCCTATTTCTGCTCAAAAGATTCCTATGTATCACTTTACTGAACCTGTTACTTTATTCATGAAGATAATGACGGAAGGTCTAAGTGGCTCTTTTTGATCTGACGCCTGATCAGTATGAGCTGAATATGGAGAAGAGAGACTTGAAAGCTCCTAGTAGAACTCACTTGCTCACTCAGGAGCTGATGTACTGTAGTTACCTACAGTAACCTCTTAGGGGTTGCTGCTTGAAATCCTTAATTAGATCATTAGTGACAACTTGTTTGATTGTCTCCAGCTCCGTCTCTAGTCGACATGAGCTGCCTGTCAGCTGAAGGAGGGCAAGGCCTGAGACTAAGAAGAGAGCTGGTCAGAACTGTAGCGTTTCACAGGGGTGCACCAGTTTCTGTGCAAATTTGCCTGCCTGATGCCCGTGCGGGTATGGGGTGAGTGGAAGGAGGAGAGGCTACATTGGGGTCTCTGAGACGCTAATGGAAGGTGGCCTGGAAGCCCCTATCTGCATCTCTGCTCGTCCATACCCTGGTTTACTGGTCAGCAGGCAGTGGCACGTGTGCAAACAGGTGTTTCATGAGGAGTTTTGAAAGATATATTTCTCTTCAGTGCTAATTGAATTTGAATTGTGAATAATGAATGGTTCACTACCGAGGATGTCCAAGAGTGTCCCAGGCTGAGCTGCTCCTTGTCTGGATGAACCTGAGGAAAATGAGAGGGTTAATGCAAGAGGCTTATGGCCACATTGACAAAAGGGCCTGTAACTAATTGCTAGGATTCGGTTTTGCTAACCGTTCTGAAAGAACTCAAATAAGAAATTGCTGACAGAGCTGTGTAAACTCTTTCTTAAATCAGCCCCAGTCCCTGAGGAACAGCGTGGTTGTGTAAGGGCCACAGAGTGCTCCTTGGCGCTACCCAGCAGTAAGTTTTAATTTCTCTGTCAGGGAAACTCGTGGAACTGCAGATAAAATACGGAATTAGTAAACAAACAGTTGATCATGATGTGCTGGAAGAGAGTCAGCCCTGTTTTTCTCAAGGCAGCCAGGACTCGTGAATCTCACAGAAATGCGTGATACAGGCACGAGCCCTGTGAATGAGGATTTTCTAGCCAAGGGAATGCATGCAGGTTTCCAGAAAGTTTCCATCAAGGTCTCACAAAAGGCTGGTACAGACACTAAGGCTAAAAGGGATGGTCTTCACCTGGTTAAGTGACAGTTAAAATATAGCAAGCAACAGGGAGGTTAGCAATCAGTGGGTGGTTTTCACTGGGGAGAGAGTTTACCTCTGGGGGACCCTTGTGGATCTGTGGTGGGAGCAGTGCTCTTCAATGCACTTCCAAGTGGCCTGAGAAAGAAAGCAAACTGGGAGAGGGGGAAAGCTTGCTGCTGATGCAAAATTAGTCGGGGTGTGCACAGGCTGGCTGTGGAAACTTGCAGAAGGATCTTATGATATTGAGCAATTTCACAGCAAATTGTGGTTGAAAAGTGAGACTGAAGGCAAAATAGTGTACATAGAGGGGGAAAGAAAGCTTAGAAGTTTGGACTTCACATTAGCAATTAGCACTCAGGAATTATCTTTGGATAATTATGAGTACTCCTATGAAAAAATTAATTTGGTGTTTGCAGTGATCACAAAGGCAAGCAGAAGGTTCAAAATGCAAGGAAAAGAGAACAAAGCAGAAAGTATGATGGTACCGCCATATAAACCTCTGGTGCGGCCAGATATTGGATACTTCTTCCAGTTTGGGAAATCCTACCTCAAATACATAATCGAGCTAGAAAAGGATATCAAGCTTGGCAGGGATAGAACAGCTTCAGCATCAGCAAAAGCCTAAACAGTCTAGGATGCTTCTACTTGGGGGGAAAAAAAGACAAATGAAGGGATATACAATAGAGACTCATAAAATCACAGAAGGTGTAGAGAGGCAAATGATTACTCACTGTTCCTCACAATATGATACACCAATTAAATTATCAAGCAGAATTTTTAAATCAGACAGAAGGAAGTACTTTACAGTGCCCATAATTAAATTGTAGAGCTCATTACATAGGCTGCTGTGGAGACCAAGAGTATAAATGGGTTCAGAGAAAGACCAACACATTCCTGGAGTAAAGAGCCATTAGAGGCTATTAAGCATTAAGGTCTGGAAGCAGCCTCTAGCTCAGGAAGTCCTTAAACTACTGATTACTGGAAACTGGGGCTGGAGTATGTCAGGGGAAGGATCACCCAATCTGTGGCTGTGCTTCTCTAAACACCTGTTACTGGCCATTGTCAGAAACAGGATACTGGACTAGATGGATCTTTGGTTTGACCAAAGATGATTCCTCTTATCTACTACAAAATTTGGAAATCTTGAACATTGCAGGGAATTAGACTCGTTGCCCTGTGGTCAGCTGTGAAGGAGAACATTATATGCCTGGAAGGCAAGCCAGGAACAGCAGGTTGCGGGAGTGCTGTGCAGTCAGTCAGCGGAGATGTGTGGGGAAAACTTAAATAATACTAGAGTTTAGCCAGTATGTTTTGTTCATGACTTTCATAAGGCCCAAATTGCAGGAGTGAAAACCACCTCCAAACAAACTCAAGCACATATAAATTCATACAGAGTGAAGGTACTCTCTGGCCTTGTGCAGGAATTTTCCAGTCATGGTTGGCAGACCTGGGAGCTTGCAGACACAGGGTATCTCTAAGGGGTCTACATTGGATAGCTAAGGAAAGAAGGGCTATTGTAACTTAAACCTTGTTATACAAATAACTGCCATCTTCTTTGTAAGTATCTTAACTCCAGCTGAGAGAAGACTCCCAAAAATCCATCTCCTGGCAGATGTTCTAGCCATAGGTTCAGTGGAAGCTAGTCCCTGCATTTTTCTGATTTCTCAACCATCTGAGTGAGAGACTATCCCAATGATCACTTACACCCCTAAGGAAAGGAGGGTAATAAGCTTAGTCTGGATAGGCAGTAATTCAGACACTAGTGACAACTAACATGATTCTCAAGTCCATCAAATGTGTGCCATACTACAGCACTCTTTCTTTTCCAAATAGCTGTTTTTAACACTTAAATGAGATTAATACCATTGACTATTTGTCTCTCTTAGTTCTTGAGGATTCAGGCATAACTATTAAGTCTAAACAGCTCATTGGAGGATTTTTATATGCCTGAAGTGGAGGAAAAGGCTCAGGAAAGCCAAAGTCTGGGATATAAACTCAAATCCCCTCTAATCAAATATGTATCCTTTGATCTAATAAGTAGGTTGAGTCTCACCTGACTTTTCAGTGAAATGCGGAAGAAAATGTAATGCTTTTTGGTTTTTAGCAGTTATTTTACTTGAATAACTTGAATGTCAGATTTCTTTTGGTTTCCAAGACAGTCAGCTGCACTGTTAAAGGGTTTCCTTAATGGTATAAACTATGCAATTAGTGCCAGAACTTTTTTGTATGGGGCATATTTAATGATATCTACACATGCATGCACGCACATGCTTATTTGCAGTGGCAGTATATTAGGTGAGCTGATAATACCCCCCACTACAAAGTATTGATTATTTGATCTGAAAAAGTAATTAGCAAAATACTGCTTATTACTTACGCTGCAACATTTCCTTGTTGCTGGTTGCTACATCTGTTTCCACTCTTGAGTTTGCAAGCTGAGTGGGGTGCCCATTTCAACAAAGCTGTGGACTTTATTGTTTGAAGAAGGGAATATTACGTGACAGCACAGGTTCACTTTCCCTGGCTGTATCTTATCAGGTGAATAGTGATTACTTTTGCTTCTAGGGGAAAGGCTGCCTGTAGAGCCTGTGTTTTCATTCATGCACTCAGCACAGCAGAGATGAAATTTCTGGGAAAAATAACTGAAAGTCAGTCGTTACCTTTCTATTGGAAAAATGCCAGATGGTGTAATCTGCTAGTCAGAGTAATCTGAGATACAATCACCTGGTTACTCAGCATCTGCTCTGTTATCAGATTTGTTCTAAACACCCTTTCCCTCATTTTTCCCTCTCTTCTCTGCTTTATACTTAAATTAGAAGGCCATGTGTTTGCTCTTTAGTATGACTTTTTTTTTTAATTTTATTTTGTAGGAAAGGCTTCTGTGGAGCTTGCAGTGTGTTATGACACTTCATGTCTCTCTGTTCCAAGGCAAAATTCTGATAAGCTGTATAAGAGTAGACATTTTTAGTTTTCCCCTGGGCCTAACGGTCATTTCTGGCTGGTTAATGTGTGTTTGCTATCCCTGAGATTGTGTTTAGGCTTTTGTGTCCAAACAAACCTGAAAAAAGCATTATTCCTGTGCTTGTGTTTTCTGTGCTTTCTAGCCAAAGCCATAAATCCAGCTTGGCACGCAAAGAAAAGGCAGGCTGTTTGCACAAAACTCTGCCAGGTCTCCCCCGAAAGGCTCATCAACCTCGGCTCACTCTTCAGACAACGTGGGCCAAGTCTCAGGTTCTGCTCCAGGAGGCTTGCGCATCTCTAATTCTGGCTTGAAACAGTATCCAAGGCTTGATGCTGTGATGTCTGTAGCCATTCATTAGGCATATTTACCTTTTAAATCTCTGCTGAATTTGCTCTCTAACTGGAAGCCTTCTCCTCAGAGTGGTCAGATAAATTTGTTTGTAGCGATATTCATAACAAACTTTGCTGTATTAAATTTGCGTAGTAGATGCATGCAATTTAATTGGCTCTATTGTCTGACAAGTAATAGGCTGTAAGCAATGTTGGTTGAAAATGCTAGCATTTTTCATCAAATAATAATCAATTACTTTTTTTCATTCTTACATCCTTTGCACAAACTAGAAGCTATCCTCATCTGTTATGAGGGCAGGACTAAGCAACCACTGATTTGGCTTATCACTGTCAGTGATGCATGGCAGAAAATGTGATACAGCTTCATTTCCACCACAACAAATTGTCATGTTATAAACATAATTAGGCACAAGAATGTGCTTTGGTGTTTAGAAAGGACCAATAACCAAATTGATACCAAAAGCAGCATGGAGGGAGACTGTCAAATTTTGGACACTGTCTTCTGGAAAAATACCAATTTTTTAAAATGCATTTTTGTAGTTCCTCATGGTTTATGCCTTTAAGGCTTTCGTCTGGTCTTTGGGAACACCTATAGATTTGGTTGTGCTGACATATATAGCATAAAACATTTTTGGCTAAATTGTTTTCTCCTGGTACATTGCTAGATAGTGAAAGTCTTTCCCTTGGGCTCATTCCCATTTCTAATGGGCTTTAGTCAAATACAAAATATTTTGAAAAAATCCTTTAATGTCAATATCTTGCCCACACTGGAAAGGGGGCATTGGGTGATCAAGGGCTGATATTAATATGCTGAGTTGCTCACGCTACCCACAGAAAAGGAAATTTAGGACATTCTTATTCAGCCCGCTCAATTTTTCAGGACATGCACTGTGAGCAATGAGGCTTCCAAGCTCTTTTACCATAGATATATGTTGCACTGCATATTTTCAGGAAAATGATAAGACTTATTTAGCATATGGCTGACCTGGATTGTCATCACTGGCTCTGACCTTTATTGTCTTGGGGTAGTGGTAAGATGAGGAGACGCTAAAAATAGTTGTTGCACGGTGGGAGTGGTATCACAGATATGCACTTCACAAAGCAGACTGTTATTTCGCTTTGTAGGGGATAATTGCACTGAACTTAAAAAAAAGGGAATCTCTCCTTGATGTTTTTGTGTCCTGTCCTCAATCGTTGCCCCTGAACTTGTAAGAACATTTTGGTCACCACCTTCAGCTGGTGTAAAATATACAGTGTAATAGTGTTATAAAGCTTTATGAAATCTACTGTCCAAGTGCAGCTTGGTATTGTATCAGCACCATGTTGTGCTTCCATCTGATGGCTCATGATTCAAGGCTGAAGTTGTGAGGCTGGGTGCAGTGGGGGAAACGGGTGGTAGAAATGCTCTCAGCCCTGGTAAATCTCCAGGAATGCTTCTGGTCACCATCTGTGTCCTTTGAAGTAGGCCCCATACACGTCTCCAAGAGGTATAAGAAGGACTTTGGACCAAAAAGATGGAAGTGAAATATGAGTGGAAAGAAGCCAGAATAAATACTATGAAGGATTCTGATACCATCAAAAAGGGTAGTGTGTGACTCCGCTTCCTGACTAAGTGGTGTCCCAGTGTCCTATATTAGGTAGTCTGATGCTGAATGGAACACTTTTTTCCAGACTATAAACTAAGTAAAACCACAGGATGTTGCATTCTTCTTAGAAACTCATACTTCATTCCTCCAGTAAAAGCTATTTGAAGTTATGCATAAATTAGTTCAACAGGTCCTTCTAGGTTGTAAGGAATAAAGAATGGGATCTCCACTGAAACTGACCAAACAAATCATATGTAGTGCACTAGGTTTGAAGTTTCAGCTTCGTGCCAGATGAGTAACTGATCTTCATTAAGCAGTAATTTTCAGTGATCAAACTATTTTATTCTTTTCCTAAACTTCTGTAGCAGGAGGATGGCATTCAAGCACCATTTCACCAAAACGGAAATTAGATGCTATGCTGCTCTCCTGAATTCTGGTGAAGGGTGGGGTGGATAATTATATTGGATAATTATATGGATATATACTCATTTAATTTTTATTTTTTCTTTTCAATTTGCAGGAAAGCAATCTCCAGGTCAGGCCTCCAGCACTTGGCTCCTGTGCATTCACTCAACATTGCAGTCTCCAATGGACCCGTGAAGGAACCAAGGACAGCCTTAGAGTGGACTGTAGGTGTTTGTTTTTATGGCAGTGTATTTGAGCAGTATCTGCAGCTAGTGCTCCCTCCATTCTTAAAACAGCATAAGACAGGACATTGTTATCAGAATTAGTGCTGGTCATTAGGAAGATGCTTCCATTATGGAAGGAAGCCATTTAGGGTATACAAAGTAGAGACACCAAAACCTGTGAAGACATGAGCAGTGCAGGACAGAACTGTGTAGACTTTCCATCTTGGGAACCGTGTAGCAATAACTGCTTACTGCCCTCTTGACAAGGTCTACTGTCCAAGGATGGTCTGGTTATAGCACAGTAGCATTTTGTACCTCTGCTTGAAGTGTTGGAATTTAACGCTGAACATGCATGTTGGGTTGGCTGGGTCTGTAGGAGCAGGTAGTAGAAGTTTGTGGCCACAGTGCTGCGTAGATGTGGCTAGATTTCTTCTGGGCCCCAGCTGGGTTGTAGAGACACAGACCATTTGTTTCTGTCCCCCAAGTCTTGCTTCTCCCCCTTGTGGTGCTGGGCTAGTTCAGCAGGAGCTAGTGTGGGGCTGTCTGCACCATTCCGTGTGGTTATGCCCTGGTGTGACCTGAGAAGTTGAGCCTTGAGCTAGCAGGTCACATAAACATGTCACATTTAAAGCAAAGCACATGGTGCATGTTACACTGGGCTGTTGACAGAGTGCTCAGTATACTGCAGGAGCAAGCCACCAGCCAACAAATATCTGTTGGATGGGGATAACTTATATTTTGATGAATATGGCAGGTTTTTGTTATCTTGGATATTCTTTATGCCAGGATTGGATGGCTTCCTAGGTGTTGCATTCTGCTTTAGCCACAGCTATTGCACTTGAGGCAGGTTTCATGGGATGAAATTTTCCTGTGCTTCAAGAGGATGGATTAGATTCCCTCTGATCTTTTACAATATGGTACAGAGGAAAGTGTTAAAATGAGTTTGAAAGCTTGCAGAGAATCCCCATAGAAGGGCTTGTGTTGAAAATATAACCTGATCTTTCCCTCCAGGAAACTCGGGTCATTATTCAGCAAGGTACTAAAACACATGCCTGCCTTCAGCCATTGAGGCCGTTTTGTAGAAATCTGAAGGATCACTTACATGTGCGAAGGTTAGGTATAGGCTAAATTAAACACCTTTCACAACTGTACTTAAAAAACAAAACAAAAAAACACGACCTCAACTTGCCCTTTCCAAAAATGGCATTTTCTGCTACTTGTTTTGCCAGGTGCTTCCTCATGCAATATCCCAATATGTAGTAACATCAGGATTTGATGTTAGTTGATGGATATTGATATATACTGACTTTTGCATTATGTTTACTTCCTGGCCCATGGTTCAGATTTTTGGTCAGTTCAGCCTTTCACACATTCCAGCCTCTTAGATAGGCATTGCCGCTTTGCTTCACACTTTTAACAGAAAAATGAGGCAACCATGTAGCTCCTGGGGAGAGGGGCACAATAGTGAGTGGAAGGCTTTTGAGGCTGGGAATATCCTCGACTGGCCAGCTCTGTAACTGATGGATGTGGGGGAGAAAGGCATTTCTGCAAATCTGAGGCACAGTATATATAAAAGGGACATTGTTTGGAGGTACAAAGAAGCTGAAAAATTTTATAACTGATGGTGAATGCCAATAACAAAAATTAAATGAAGGTTTTAAATCTTGATGTTTAATTCCAGGGGTATATCTGGTAGAGTGAAAGGATATTCAGATTAAGATGTATTGGAGCTGGACAGGAAATCTTGGTATTTAGTCACTGAAACATTAAGCTTTAATGAGGGCTTGTTGCCTCTCTGTCTATATCATCCTGGTCTTTCTTTAGTATTTTGAGGGATGATTCTCCAAGGACCCATGATGGGAGATTTTTCCAAAGTCTAAATGACATGAACATAAGTTGTCACTTGACTTTGCAGCAGAAAATGTTTCTTTCCTTGTTGTCTCCACACTGATAATTGGAAAGAATTCCCTGCCTATATCTTCCATTTTCATTAGCTCTTAGCAGGGGATCTGCCTTTATCAAATGGTCTTCTGAACAGAAGATTGGTTCAGGGCATGTGAAGTCTGTTCCTTGCTCTGCCACTGACCTCTTGAGTGAACTCAGATAAATTGTTTTTGCCTCTCTGTATATTAGTCTCTCTAACTGTAAAATGAAGGTGATTCTGACTGCTCTTCAGACTCTTTACAAAGAAGCAGCATTTTTTTATTATTATTGTTCTTGTTATTATTACTATTATTTTCTATCATCTCTGGGGTTTAATTTCTCTCACATATGTACAAATGCCCAGTTTCATCACATTTTCTGCACCTGCAACAATTCAGGTTAACTTGTTGCTTTGTTGTGTAATTTAATCTGTGCTTTAATCTGTCCAATCTTTTCACAGCAGGGTGTACAGAGTATGTTCTCAGGATCAGGTGATGTTACAGACGGAGAGCGATGAAAGATATGCCTTACCAAAAAGTAACCATCTTAAGTGCCTGTCCCTGCGATACATTTATACATATCCCTCTCCCCATATCAGACATCACTCCTATTTGTTAAATGATCAAGCAAGCAATTGTAGCCCAGATCTTCAGAAGTACATATGCACCCCATTCTGTCCTATGTACCATTGTGAATCTAGGCCTTTGTATATTTTCATGCTGCCATTTGCTCCTGGAGAAAGTAACAATAAGCTTGTAGAATCATCTTATAATTTCCTTATAAGTACTGCCTTCTAGCTTTTAGTTTCTTTGGTGCCTACAAAAATCTTGGCCACCACTAGGCTATTGGTGTGTTGAGCTTCCTACTGGTCAAAATTGTGTTGTTATTCTTCTGTATTTGTCCATGAGTCTGTCTGTTAATCTCTGTTTCTTGTCTCCTCCTTAGTAAATGTCTATGGCCTAAAACTAGGGTTCTTGTACCATAAATAATATATGTTTAAGAAAAAATCCTGTAGATCTTAACAAGAATAAAAAATACGTAGTTAAGCAGAAGGTACAAAGCAGTAGCATTTAGTAACATGGAATACTGGTTTTGGAGGTTTTACTTTTAACTGCCCCTGTAAAATTAATTGGTTGAGAAAGTCTACTCAGTTGTACAGGATATTTTAATAAGCAGGAAAAACTTGCTCTTTCTACTAAACTATAGAAGACTGCAGGGCTATAATCTCATTGGGATCACAGAGACATGGTGAGACAGCTCACACAACTGTAGTGCTGCCATGGTTGGATACAGGCTCTTTAGCAAGGACAGATGGGTGTCGAGGAGACGGAGCTGCCCTTTATGTGAGAAAGCAATAGGAATGCATGGAGCTCTGCTGAGGGATGGGTGATGAGCCAGGTGAGAGTTTATGGGTCAGGATTAGAGCACAGACCAATGCAGGTGCCACTGTTGTGGGTGTCTGCCTGATCAAAAAGAAGTAGTAGATGAGGCCTTCTTTAGGCAACTGGAAGAAGCCCCACAGTCGCAGACCCTGGTTTTCATGGGGGACTTGAACCATCCTGATATCTGCTGGAAAGACAACACAGCAGGGCACAAGCAATCCAGGAAGTTTCTACAGTGCATTGGTGATAACTTCCTAACAGGTGGTTGAGTTGCCAATGAGGGGATGCACACTGCTGCACCTTATACTTACATACAAGGAAGGACTTGTTGCAATGTGAAGGCTGGGGGCAGCCTTGGCTGCAGTGATCATGAGATGGTGAAGTTCAGGATCCTGAGAAGAGGCAAAAGGGCAAAAAGCAGGATCGCAGCCCTGGACTTCAAGAGAGCAGACTTTGGCCTGTTCAGAGATCTGCTTGGAAGAATCCCATGGGAGATGGTCCTGGAGAGAAGAGGAATCCAGGAGAGCTGGTTGATTTTCAAGGATGACTTCCTCCAAGCTCAAGATCAGTCCATCCCTGACATGCAGGAAATCAAACAATGGCAGCAGGAGGCCTGCATGATTGGACAAGGAGCTCTTGACAAAACTCAAACATGAAAAGCAAGCATAAAAGAAGTAGAAGTATGGTCGGGCTACCCAGAAGGAATATACAGTCATTGTCCAATTATGCAGGGACAGGGTTAGGAAAGCTAGAGCCCATCTGGAATTGAATCTGGTGGGGACATGAAGAACAACAAGAAGGGCCTCTACAAGTATATCAGCAGCAAAAGGAAGACGAGGGAAAATGTGGGCCCACTGCTGGATGGGGCAGGAAACCTGGTGACAAAGGACATGAAAAAGACTGAGGTACTCATTGCCTTCTTTACCTTGGATCTTTCCTGGTAAGACCAACCTTCAGGAATCTGAAGCCCCTGAGACCAGATGCATCCACGAGAGCTGAGGGAGCTGACTGGTGCCACTACAAGGCCACTCTCGATTGTCTTTGAAAGGTCGTGGCAATTGGGGGAGGTTCCTGAGTACTAGAAGAAAGCAAATATCACTCCTATCTTCAAGAAAGGCAAGAAGGAGGATCTGGGGAACTACAGACCAGTCAGCCTCACCTTGATCCCTTAAAAGATGGTGGAGCAAATCCTCCTGGAAGCCATTTCCAAACATATTAAGGACAAAAAGGTGTGATTGGGGGTAGTCAGAATGG
Source organism: Apteryx mantelli (assembly GCF_036417845.1). Taxonomy (NCBI): domain Eukaryota; kingdom Metazoa; phylum Chordata; class Aves; order Apterygiformes; family Apterygidae; genus Apteryx; species Apteryx mantelli. The sequence goes on along the minus strand of NC_089978.1, from coordinate 157,309,962 downwards.
ATTTACAAGTGGTAAATGATGTCTGATCATCCTGATATTTCATTCTAGAAGGCTGACTAGCTTGGTGGATGAGGGGAGAGCAGTAGATGTTATTTATGTTGACTCTAGAAGGCTTTTGACACTGTCTCTTATAACATCCTCATTGACAAACTGTGATGAAGTATATATGGGTTAGATAAATGAACAGTGAGGTTGCCTTATAATCAATGAATGTGAATTTGCTATGAATTTATTGCATTATATTCTGCATCTTTTTGGCATTAGCTAGTTGTACTGTCCACTCATTTTCAGAGGTAGTAAGTGTTTGTGCGTAGGTGCCTAATGATATACTACATTTAAGATATTTAACAGCCATGTTAATACATGTATTTACATTAATATGTTCTGTATATAATGTAGTATTCCCTTCATTAATCTAGATAAATGTATTTCTTTTCCATATGAATGGTTTGGTTTCCGTATCATCACTTCCTAAACTACACTAATTTTTACACTGAAGGATATTTCCTTCCCATTAGAGTTTCTGCAAGACTAAGTTTTGTAACTGTGAACTGAGTATTCAGTTGGAAAGAGATGTACATCATCAAATGCTCACATGAGGAAGGAGAAGCCTGGGGTATGGATATCTCATTGGCCATTTAAAACGTGCAGAGGGGCTGGGAACTTTAGTTCCCTTTAAATAAATGGTGGTGAGTGCAAGCTCCACGCACACTTTAAGAAAATTGCTGAAATTTTGTGCACAGATAATATTTGAAGCGGTGTGTTCAGGATCAGTAATACTGATACAATGCTGTTTCTCTTTCATCAAGATTTGAGAAATGTTCTTTCCAGAGAGATCTACAAAGAAAAAGGTGTGTCTCATATTTCGAAATATTTACTATCTCTATCTTTCTCAGAGGGGTAGAGGTTGCAGTGATATCAATGTGATATTGGAGGAGGTGCCCTTCTTAAAAATGGCTATTTTTCCCATTGCTGCCACAGGGGCTGAAGTTAAGCTCTTGTCAGACAAAATAATAGTTTCTTGACAACGTAGGAAATCACCATCTCAGTTGATGGCATCTAGATGTTGTTCCTACATGAAGACAAACATTGTTATTCTGCTTCTGCATACAGCTAATCTTTTGGATGATGGTGATGAGAATCCCAAAAGCTCGGCAGGGAATATAGGAACGTGTAGCTGATGCAGGGATGTGGGGAAAGCATAGAGGAAAGGCTGGTGTGTGCTTGTTTGTATGTGTGTACATATGCCTATGCAGGCCAGTTTGGGAGACAGGCAGGATGTGGAGTCTGACCTTGTCACTCAAGGTGATTCAAGCTATTCCAGAAAATAGCTAGAGAATATGATGAACCCAGTCCTAAAAGTTAAAACAAAAAGAAAATAGTTGTGAAAGTTGGACACTGTGTGTCTTCAAGTTTTTTGAAGTAATGATACAGTAGCATATCTCCTTGATGTTTTCAGTTTTGTATCATTTTATTTTCATGTATTACATTTGTGATAATTAAAAAAGGTGAATTCTTCATGCAGAGTATTCTCAAATTGGAGTGGGTTAAGGTGTAGTTAGAACTGAGAGTACCTATCAGCACAACAACATCTGGGATATGGTCATTATTTGCAACATGAGCATTAGCAACTCCGGAATTTAAGAGCTAAGGGTGAAACATAAGCCAAGTGTAAGAGATAGACAGATGGTAAAAAGGCATCCAACCAAATTTATTTCTGCTTGATAGTGAGCTCACAAAGCTAAGCATTTTTGCTTACGAACATGTATAAATTTGGAATGATGAACACTAATTATACACTAATCATAACTTTATCATCTAAAGGTAGATTTAGTAAGATTTGTCTGACTGGGATGTTAACAAAGGGAAAATCTTCTTAACGGTTCACTTTTAAATATTGCTTGAAGAATTTTTCGCAAAATTCCAGTAGTGTTAGGGGGTGGAAGAGAGTTCAGTTCCTCCTGCTATGTGCTGTGTTGTAGCTCTTTTGAACTATCAAGTTGGGCCAACTGGGGGATTTTTTTGGCTGAGTATCCATGGCTGCTTGATATAGCAGATTAAATTACACAGATTTGTTTGCATTGCCTTTGAAACCATGCTGACTGCAGCTTGAAGAACAGTGAGGTATGGAGATTCTTGAGGGTGTTAGAAAAATGGTAAACTGGCTCTATCATTTAACCATGCTGGGGCACTTCTTAAAAGAAAAAAAAAAAAAAAAAAACAAGTTGAATTAGTGAAATGTGCACAGCAAGTCATGATCATGCACATGTAATTGCATTGTTCCCAAACTCCCAGTCCATGAATTCCCATTTCTCTTTCACTTCAGGGGGACCGTATGTTTTTGTTGTTTCACATGCAAGGAGCATTTTTCATACTGAAATTAATTTTGTTTGCTATTACAGTGGTAACAGATCAGGAACAAGCAAATGGGAGGCCTCCATTTGGGGGAGCCTAGTGAGTTCATGTGTCCCCTGTGAGACAGGCTGCATCTGCCAGGAAAGCACAGCTGCCTCTGTGTCAGTGAGCAGGGGCTCTTTCATTTCACAGGGTATTGAATAAACACTTGTAAGGGCTGGAAAACCAGGTTTGGAAGCAGATTTCCCAACTCTTTTTAAACCACAAAATATTAGGCCAGTCATTCTTGTTTTATCCAAGACAGTGGGCAGCATCCCTCTTGTACCTAGCATGTTGCCCGAATCAAAGCAAAGAACGTCAGCCTAAAAGCATGATTTGACAGGTCAGCTAAGCTGGTCTAGCACCAAGGGATACCAAAAGCATCAGTCCCGCTTTCACCACTTCTTGATCCAGCAGTTGTGTGGTCACAGGGTGAGTCATTTCATCCTTCTGATATGATAGAAAAATGACTTGTATTTTCTACCAGTTGAACTGATTCATGTGCAGCTTCACAGCCATCAGATTTGACACAAGGAAAATGGCAAGAGCATGAGGCTGGACTTGAGGGGTCAAGGACAAAGAGAGAAGGACTGCTGCTTTAGTAGCTGTTTGCTGTTAAACCCAACATAAAGACATCAAGTGCAAAATAAATGAAATGGCAAGTTATTTATGAAAATGTTGCTGAACTTGAATCTTTTGTGGGAAAATATGTCCGTATCGGAATACAAAAGTGATAATGTGGACTTTACTGCACTGTGGTTCTGTGTTAAACAGGAGCTCAGCCTAGAGGTGGTTCTAGTGACCTCTGTCAGCCTATATTTGGGCAGGTGGGGTACCCCAGTCTGGCACATTGGAATACTGCCTGTAAATTTATGAGTGGAAATGCTGATTTGCTAAAGTTAAAATGCTTTAGAGAAATGTATTATTTTTTGTCAAAATTTTCTATTAGAAACAAATGATAAATTGTGCTTGGAAAAGGTCAAAACGTTTTTCCTTTAACTATATCATTTTGGTTTTTATAAGCTGTAACAGAATGTCTCATCATATAAATGACAGTGCCCTGTAAAAGTTAAAACAATGAAGTACAAATAACCCCTTTGATCTTACTGTGACAAAGTAATCAGCTGCCAAAGCTTTTTTGGGAAGGGTGGTGTTTTTTGAAATCTCAGCTTTTTGCTTTGATTCAGGATGAAATATTTTGAAATGTCGGTTTGCTGGAACTGAAATTGTGAGTTTTCACACACTCTGCTGTGAAATTGTTTATACCAGTGGCAGTGAATATCTGAGGTGTGCCATTTATACCATATCGGAATTTTTGTTTTTATTAGCTAGTCTTGTCTGAACTCTATCATACCATGAACTAAAAAGATCATCAACATAGGCTACTTATTTGTTTTATTTATACAGTGAAAGAAAGTCAGACACGTGAATCTATGACCCAGTCTGGAACAACAGAGAATAAACTCTAAACGAGTCTAAATTAGGTTATGGAAATAGGCCACTTCATCTTTAGAAATCCTGGGTGGCAAGTTCTATGGAAGTGGTCTGAATGGAAGGGTGTTTAACCTGTGTTTTGTTTTTTGTTTTGTTTTTTTCTTTTTAATGGAATTGTGACTCCTGATTAAAAATTATGCGGTAGGAGCTGTGTGCTTTCTAACTTAGCTTCCCAAACTGATCCTTCCTAAGCATCTTTTACAATCTATAAAATTTAGCTCTAGGTCATAATACAAACTTGCATCATTTCTTCGGCAAGGAACAAGCTGAGGTTGAACACTCTTTGATAAGTTCATGTCTTCCTGCTTTGGTCCTGTTGTTTTGCCTGGCTCCTTGTAAACCAGAGGAAATTAATATTTTTGTCAAAACAGTGCACATAGTCACTTTATTAGTATGATGTGACTGAGCTTCCATCAAGTGCTGTAAAAACTGATGTAGTTCTTGCCAGAGAAAACTGCTTTAGTCTGAGGATAAACTTGAAGGAATTTTACCATCTGAGTAAGCTTGAAGGTTTACTGACGTGTGTTCAAGTCCTTAAAGTTATTTTGCATAATGATAGCACTGAGAGGCCTTGCCCAAATGATGGTGTATTCTGGTAAAACCGTACAGTTTGGGAAAATCCCTGTCCCAGGGAGTTTGATGTTTAAGTGGATAATCAGACAAAAGGATGAAAAGAAATGGAGGCACAGGACAGCATGTAAACAAGTGAAGATTAATCAGAGTGCAATAGCAGTACATGGGAATCCCAGTCTTGCTCTCATCCAGTGCATTGTGTTGAGGGATAATCCTAAGTCTGACTTTAATGGGAAAATTTCTGATGCAGTTAAACCTGTGGACATGTAGACTTCTCACCAGAAAATCCCGTGTTGGTCTTTTCCTCCTGGTTTATTTGAAGGGAGTAGTGGTTGTGGTAGGCACCACTTGCAGACTCGCACAATTCTTGACTATTGTGAATGCGCTCATACTCTAGAAGGCAAAGGATTTTATCAGTTCTGCTTCTCTGCATTACCTAAGAAATACACATGGCAAAAGAGAAACTTTCTCATTTCATCACTTTGAAACTGTCAGAGTTATTTTAAATAAATTATTTTAACCAAAATGGCTATTTCAGAGCATCCTGCTGTCGGACGCCATCTGTTTGGTACGCGTCATCATTTGTGACTTCTGCAGTGTGGGAACCAAATGTCAGAGACTGTCAAAGCGTTTTCCATCATGCTCTAATTCTGGCTGAGCAGAATTCCTGTTTATTCACTGTGCTTAAACAGCGTACAGTAAACTTTTTAGTTGTTTTTTTTTTTAGTTAAGTTGGCATTACAGTATAGTGAAAACTGTAGTCTTTCTGCAACCAAATTTCCTCAGGCTGAGAATATTTAAAGAAGGAAGGGCCAGATTTGGTCAAATGAGAAAGCTTTCAAAGAAAGATCAGACATTGCCCTGTTAGCATACTGACAGTTAGAAATGATTAACTTGATTTTTGAGAACATTGCTTAGCTGAATGTGTTGTTCTTTGAAGTATAAAATTAATGTGTAGTCTCTATTGGCCACTTAAGATTTGTGGGTGTTCGGTTTTCAAATTTTTGAGTTTCTACAACCGAAAGTTCAGTGGTTGTGTTTTTGTTTCATCTCCCTTGATTTTAATTCCTTTAAAACTCTGTGTATACCTTGTGCTTATGAAACTGAGTCACAGTTAAACTAGGCATCATGCAGGAAGATGGTAGGCAAAATTCTTCTGTGCAGTTCAGTAAAATACTTGGTTCTGATTTATGACACATTACTCATTGTATCATCAGCATCCTTTAAGCAGGAATGGTCAGCCAGGGTAATATAGTGATGTTTTTGTGCTGCGGAAAAATGTTCAATTGTGTGTGTGTGTGTGTGTGTGTTTTCTCTCTCTCTCTCTTTTTTTTTTTTTGTGTGTGTGTGCATGTGATTGAAATCAGATCTCACACTTTCTGGGAAATATTCTTTACTCACCTGGATGACTTCACAAACCAGGTTAACAGTCATCTTTTCTCAGGAAAATGCTGTGAATGGAGAGCACTTGTGGCTGGAGACCAATGTTTCTGGGGACCTCTGCTACCTGGGGGAGGAAAGCTGTCAAGTCAAATACTCAGTGAGTGTTACATTTTCAGATTTCCGTCTTTGTTTTTGAGGCAAAGAGCCTGACTTTGACAGAGACATTGCTCAGAAGCTTTTAATTATTTACTGCTATTGTTGATGCCTGTGCTCCCAGAAAAGGAATGCAAAAGGGGCAAAGGCCTGCTAGTTAAATACTTTGTTGGAAAAGAAACCCAAACAATTTTGAATGATCCAGATTATTTACACAATGACAATGGATTTAGTGAGTAGTTTGATTAATATGGTAAGGAAGAAAGATTAGATATTGAAGTGTTTCAGACATGTTGAAAGAAACCAACCTATTTTATTTGTATGTGCACATATATCACTTGTTGGGGTGCCTGAGAGTAGGGGGCCTGATTGTATTTTTACTTACTCACTGCAAGGATTTGAACTGAATTTTCCAAACTCTTTTTTTGAATTCACCAACAGTGAATAGCATATTTGAGGTTTTCCTTCTCCTGTTGAAAATTTTGACATGTATAAAAAAAGTTCCACTAGACTGATCTCAAACCCTGGACTGATGTGTGTCTATTCTTTGACTGTGGAGTCACTGTTACACTTCCAGTCTACTTCACTTCTCTTCACCTAACTAGTATTTAAGCTGAACTGCTTCAGCAGAAGAGATGAAAAAACCCCTTCCCTTGCTATTTAGGACAGTTGGTGGGAGAGTGGGAATTCTGAGCTTTGAGTGGCTCAGTGCAGCATCCTGACCCTTGGATTGCAAAGTGTGTGTAGGGGTTCCTCTCTTCTCCATGGTCTCTGCAAATAGTGCCTGGGCCTCTCTGTGATACCGTTTCTTTGATTTTGTTAAAAACCGCTCAGATCATTTGATCCAAACTGAAGCATTTTGATTCACCAAGCACCCCCAGTTTTTGGGGGACTTTGATCCAAAACAATAATGACTTTCATAGTTCTAACTTAATATCCATCCACGCTATAACTGCCTGAGTGGGTTACTTATCTGATGGCTTCTTACGTGCAAGCCAAGCCTGGGAAGTGCATGCTTGTTGTTTACGAAGACTGTTCAAGCAAGCTCCCAATAGTAACAGATTGCTGATTTGGGGGCAGTGTTCCAAGGAAGTATCACTGTGTGTTTGCCTTGCACTTACATTGGTCCCAAGGCATTGGCTTTTGGCCAAAGCCAGAGACAAGATTTTTGGCTGTATGGACCTTTGGTCTGACTCAATATGACTGTTCTTTATGTTCTTAATAGAAGTTTGCCTGTCAAACTGAGTAAAAACTTCTTCATAATTTAGCTCATTGAAGGTAGCATAGAAATTTAACTATGTGCTGTGTTTGATTTGACAACATGTGCCTTAGCATTTTAAAGGGGTATCTTTATGGAAGTTGGAAGCACTGAGAGCAAGAGCTGATGAATCAGACCCACTGACTTAAATTTTAATTTGGGAATGCTGGAAGACATCTTTAGATGATGACAAGCTTTTCTAGCCAGCAGGCCTGGAGATGTTGAAACATATGTAGGAAGCAGCGGAGTTTAAGGTTTGTCAGTTCTTCGTTACCTGGCCTTTGCTTGACCTGCCTGAGATTCTTTTCTACTTCAGTTACTAGTGTATTGGCTCCCTTTGGGAGAAAGCAGTATCTGTTTGTATAACATGGTACAGTGTACGGTGCTTTCAGTAGCTAAGATCTAGAGACGGAGCTGGAAATCCAGTTAACATTGACTGGGGTTAGTTTAACTTGATCCATTAAACAGCTAATGATTTTCCAGTTTGAATCTTTTGAAGACACTACGTCTTTCTGTGTCTATCCTGCTCTTCCTTTGACTTACCTCTTTCACATGTAGAAGGTTTTTAGATCAGGTATTTTAAATGGAAAAATGTCAAAAAATAATTAATCTGTAGTTGCATGGACTTTGTAGAAAACGTTAGGCCACACAATGTGAATTCTCATTCTTTGGAAACTGGAGCTGATATTTCATGGTAAAGCAAAGAAGTTAGAAATGATGGAAAAGATGCAAAATCTTGATTTTTTTTTTTACTAGCCTCTCACTATAAATGGTTGTAAACGATTTGCAGTGCCACCAGCATTCAAAAATCAAGAGAATGACTTAAAAGTCCAGATAATTAAAAAGTAGCTGCTTGCAAGGTCTTAGCTTTATTTGCTTTTTGAACTTTTTCATTTTAGAGATTGCTTTATGTCATCTCACTCCTCTAGGTAAACCTGGAGACTAAAAACATACTTAAAAGTTAATAAGTCACAAAATGCCTGAAAAAATAGAATCTTCTAGAACACTCAGATTCTTCAGGTGAAGCATTCGAGCCCTTCCTGCTCTCCCATGGGGCTCTTTTTTAGTTAATTATGAGATTCAGAATAAAACTGTAGTAGTTCTGGTATGAAGTGAGCCACAGTTCTTCCCTGTTTCTTCTTGAGTGTTATTTATAGCATATTGAAAGTTCTAAAGCAAATACTTATTAGAGATTTAATGAACATGAACAAAACGGATGTAAAAATCTTAAGCAAATCGGTCTCAACTTACTGTGTGTTTATAATCTTTGTCCTTCAAACTCAGGTCTATAAGCTAAACTTCTATTAATATTACTTCTATCTGGCTTATTAGATTGAGTATATGCAGGAGAAAGAAAAAAAAATCGTAAATGTGTTCTCTCTCTCCTGGATACATTCTCTTGCCTTTGATATGATTCAGACCAGGAGATTCAATGGAAATCATTTTAAAAGCCCTATAGATATTAATAAAACTAACCAGCATATTTAGATTGAGAATTTTGTCCCTGCTGTGACATTTCATATGCATTTAACAATGTTCGGTGGGGAGGTTTTTGTTCCCTGCTAGGTGACATGAGTGTTTTCTGCAAGGCAGTGGTCAGGCCCACCAAATTCAGTATTGCGTGATCAGCATGAAGAGACATACTTTTTGCCAAATTTGATCCCAGTGCTTTGATTTACATGTATGTTTTCCTTCTCTTCACTAGCCCTGCCCATCATCTTGGCGGGTGACTCCTTTCAGGAATGCCCTGTGATCTGCAATGTTAACAGCCTTATCTGCTGCCTAAATGAGCCTTTTACTCTAGTTCACAAGCTGGGTACTGTGTCCTTCTGTCTTTCACAACCTCCTCTTCTTTACTTGAAGAACTTCAAACCATGTTTTTTTTTTCTTTTCTTTTTTTCTCGCTGCTTTCAATATCTAAAACCGTTGCGAGTCTCAGGAGAGGACTAATATGTGTTGCACAGAGAGGAATGTCTCCCGTTTCACGGCTAACTCTTGTCCTCCTGTGAACAGTGCACTCCCATGCACACACGCCTCCCTTTCCTCTTGCAGAAATCAGCTCTGCGGAGGAAATGTGCTGCCTGCAAGATTGTGGTCCACAATGCGTGCATGGAGCAGTTAGACAAGGTAAGACATTGCCACCTTCTGGAGCCTGATGTGGGCGACACTCATGTAATTCCCTTGCTGAGCTTCTAGCCTGCAAAACACCAGCTGGCAGATTAGTTTTTCGTTGGTGTTTTTACAATATACTTGCTAAAAAGTTGACTTAAAAATTTGTATTATTTTTTTTAAAGTAGATTTCTTTCAAACCCTGTGAACTAGAAAAAAACCCAAAAGCTTTCACATTTTTTTATGATTGAAAAATAATTTCCCTCTACTCCTAGATTAAGATTGAAGCTAGAAAATTCATTTTCCTGTCATGCACAAAATTGGCCTCTTAAAATTCCACAACTAAACCCAGCATAATTCAGCTCATGACAGCTAAATTTATTACAAGCAATGCAGCATAAAATGCTACTATGACCATTTTTCACTGTATTTGCTAGACTACTGTTTCCTCCTCTGAATCTCAGAAATTAAGTTCTTATTGTTGCAATTGGAACTATTAAGCCTTTTATTTCTTGTATCACTTTTGTGGGCATCCATCCTGCTTCCTAGTTCTTTCACGGAGCCCTCCTCACCCCCAAGTGCCTACAGAGTATCGGACATTGACTTCCCACCAGTGATTTGTCCTAATCACACCTGACCTGTAATATGTTAAAGGAATCATTTTTTTTTGGTGGTATCTGTGTAACAAATGGGAATATCCCCACTGATTTCATAAGAGCTTTATTTTCACTCCTGTATGTTTGTAATGTTGTTCTCCATAAAAGAAGCAAGTTGATACAAGACAAATTTATAGTAACAATCCTTTGAAAAGAGTTTTCTCTTTTCCAGTATTTGGGCTTGTGGTGACAAATGTCACGGTGATTGTCATATACCAAGTTGGAGAGGTATCATTTCCATTCCTCCCCCCGCACCCCCCCTCCTTTACCAACAGTGAAATTAGCAGGAACACATGTTTCAGGACAGTGGGAAGTCAAAATGTTACCAGTGAATTTTTCATGACTTCTGTCATGAACAGCGATGCTGGTTCCCCATTGCCCAACCAGCCGGTGGTGTCCCCAGCAAATGAACACTTAGGTAAAATCCACTCTCAACTTCCTTGTACACGAAATTCACCTCTTGGCAGAGGGCTGTTATAAAAGTCTGCATGGCTCTTAAATTTGGCTTAAGCCACATGGAGTTTAAAACTGGTACATGGGCCTTCCACTTGGCCCTCTGCCCAAAGGTAAGTTTTTAAGTAAAATAACTGAAAGTTGGGAGTCTTTTCAACCTGCCAGGACTCAGTGGTGAAAAAACGAGTTGCAACTCCAGATGAAGAGCAAAGGAGGAAGATTAGCAGTGTTGTGGATTTCACTTTTTTGATAAACAAATATTTTCACTTACCTTTTTTCTTTTCTTTTTTTTTTCCCCCTCCTTTGAGTTATTATTTCTAAGGCCATATTAAATGAGGGAAGTTTATATGGGAAGGAGATGGGTTGTATTTAAAACAGTGGAAACTCGACCCTTCTACCTTCATAGTAAAAGTGTGGCTGTGCAGTATCTTTAAGTGCTTTGTTCTTTCAAGGCTAGTCAAAAGAAAAAAACCTTAAGGTTGAATCCATTTCATTTACTGCATCCTTATCTCATTTCCCTTTAGTTCTCTCTGTGGATCCCCCTTTTCCTTTTTTTTTTCTTTTTTTCTTCTCTCTTCATTCCCTCTCCTCTTACTTCTGTTTGTTTTCTTTTCTCGAAAGCTGTTGTGTTTTTTCTCATCAGACTTCCTGTTTACTTATTCTATGCTTTTTTTCTTCTTCAATTTCTTTAAAACGTTTTCTGTTTACGGAAACTTGTCCTACCTTCTGCCTCTTCTTTCCCCTCTGAGAGAGGTAGCATTGCTGCATGAGGCAGTATTATGCTGCTCAGATGGTTTGGAGAGTGGGGAGTGGATAAAACAACAACAGTCTAAGCAAAAGGTAGAAACTTAGGGTAACTTGCACAGTTCTTGATGTCAATGAAGATGCTTTCTTCACAGATTTCGTGTATGAGGGCCTAAACCTGAGATGTGCAAAAGGGTCTTACAGAGTTAGATTTCCAGCTTCCATTGACTTTTGAGACTTCTGCTTAAGTCTGTTTTGGTTGCAAATGACCTTCTTCAGAAAAGCAGATGAAATGGTTTTCTTCTAGGCCGGGGGAAGATAGGGGAAGATAGGTTAAGCAGGTGAACTGAGCAGGCAGCTGTAGCATTAGTGAGGATGAGAGCTGTGTAGAGATCTAGCAAGAGGTAGTATTACGGCATATGAAGAGAGATTTTATAACAGCCAGGTAAGTTACTTTGTTAGCTACTGAAGCTGATGTTTTTGAAGTCCAGTCTAGATCAACAATTGGAGTAAATTCTCTCTTGGCTCATTTTCAGCTCTAACTGCTTTATTTTAATGGCAGATTAATTTCCGCTGCAAACCGACTTTCCGAGAAGGGGGTTCCAGATCTCCAAGAGAAGTGAGTAATGCACAAATGACAATTGCTTTTCCTTTGACTTGTGTGCTGACTCACCTGGTGTGGAGTCTTAGCAGTGCTTTTAGATTCAGAGGAGTTGTAGACAGAGATCTTGCTTCCTGTGGGACATGTTCTCCTCCCCAGAATGAACGTAACATGAATTCTAGCTGAAGCACTATATTACTTACACTAACAGGAATCGTTTCTTCTTTCTGCTGTCTCTTTTCCCATTCATTCAGCCATTCTGTCTTTTTTCTTTTTTTTTAGTATCATTTCTTTCTTTCTTCCTGACTTTTGAACTAGTATTTTTGATTATTTTTTTTCTGCTTCCATGTCCTTCTGTTAGCCTCTCCCCTCACTTTTTCTAGAAACAATTTTAGTCTGATAGTCTACAAAAATCAAACATTCAAAAAACTTATTGTTTGCTTCCAGCTACCATATGAATTCAGCCCCTTTTAAGGTGCTGGGTATTTATTGTTCTTGTTTACATCAGTAAGACAGATATATAGTTAAAGCCAATGTCTCCAAAGAAAGACGTCCCAGCCAAGGAAGATAACTGTTGAAACTTATTTAAACATTAGGGGTTTTTGTTTGTTTAGCATTCCTCTCTTTTTTCTTAATTAAATAGTTGCTTTGGTTGTCAGTCTCATATGACTAAGAATCCCTTTTGACAAGAGTAATCATGGTATGGGAGAAGGCTTAGTGGTGACTGCCATTGTTTTACCTTTTTGTTTTTGGTGGTTGGGGGAGGGGGGGAGAATAACTGGGGAAATTCGCAGGGTCCCCCTCCCATTTCTGTAGCAGTGTCACTTCACAGCTTGTTGCTAGTAGGTAGTTCAGGTCCCTGCCACATGGGCACCACTGTGCTGGCTGGAATAATGACAGGGTGCAGGTGAGACTCCTGCTAACCCCCTTGCCGGCACAGAAGCAGGGGCAGGAGTCCTGCACTCCCTCCTGCTTTTTGCTCATCTTCTGCTGCCATCCAGGATGTAAGCAGCCCCAGCAGAGAGAAAAAAAGGTGCTTCCTCCTACCCTCTTTCCCTTCCCCTGCACTGACCTGTATGTTTTTGCTTTACAAGGCTATACCCCAAGGGTAGGGTAAAACTCGGCCCTATACTGTGGCTGAACGCGGTGGCCTTTAGATAATTCTGTGGTCTTTTAGATGATTATTATGTCTATGTAATGTAATTTACTCTCTTCTTTTTGTAGAAGGGTACTGAGAGAGTAGTTCTGGCCGCAATTGCAACGTGGATAAAGAACAACATCGTGTCCTTATTCCTCCTGCAGTTTTGGTTGTGTCTGGGGTTTCCCATGGGGCAGCTGCTGCATTTTGCTCCAGAAATGATTGCATTGGCAATCATGCATGATTGAAGGCCCCCTTCCTTCTATGCCTGTAAACCAATTTTACACAGATGGTACCTCTGAGCACAAGCTACTGTTCACTTCCTATGGCATTTTCCTTGTCCTTCCCTTGCAGAACTTTGTCCGACATCACTGGGTGCACAGGCGGAGGCAGGAGGGGAAATGTAAGCAGTGTGGAAAGGTAAGAATTTCTTTGCATCACAGCCATGACACTGGGCACTTATCACTTATGCATTCAGGGTAGTTAGTAGCTCCTTCCAGCCATTAAATTATTCTGTTCTAAAACTTGGCCTGTCTTAAGCAGAAAATGACAAGCCTGATATATTGAGGGACTGCCACCCTGATTCACATATGGGAAGAGGAAAGGCCATGGCATCTGTGCAGCAATAAGCACATCATATGTCATGGGACAAGACACTGCACTGGCTGATGAAAATGAGGAGGAGGAAGGCTGTGGCATCCTTGGGCTTCTTGGTTAAGGCTCTTATCCTCAGCATAGTAACAAAGCCTGTGTCTTGTCTCCATGCCATGGCACTTTTAGTCAGAATCAGGAAACCAGATTTGTATCCATCTGACTCTGGATACTGGTGCAGATCACCAGCTGCAGCAAGGCAAGATGCTATAAGGTGTGATGGTTTTTATGGCAAGTGGCATGCAAACAATGCAAGGAGGCACTTAACATGCAGCATTCTTAATATAAGACACTGGAGTAATATTTCCTTCTTCCTCTGCCCCTTTGAGCTGAATCACCCCTGAGGGTATGAGGAATTCATTTTGCAAGGGTAGTGCTTAGTGCCTGTTGCATCAGTACCTGTGCTTGGTACGTTCATGTTGCCAACATAACCAGTTTGTCCTAAAACTCATCAGCCTTGGCTCCATCAAGGTTGACATTACTAAAGGTTCAGAGGGAATCACAGTTTTCCCCTCAGATAAGAAATATTCTGCCAAGACTAACATGGGCATATTGTAGGAGAGTTGTTTTGCTAAGAAACGGAAAGGATTAGGGAAAACAATAACAAGAAAAAGAATCCCATTATATTTTAATGTCAAAGCAGTCTCTTATAGCCAAATACTTATCCCTCTTGTGCTCACTCTTACATTTCTTATGCCTCTGACTGAACACTATCTCTTGCCTTCCTTTTGTCATGCAAGAAAAAGGGGACTGCCGTTGAAATGGAATGGCAGTAAATTTAAAGCAATAAAAGAAAGCATTATTCGTGAAATACCTAATGAATCTGTAGACCTCATTGTTCTATGAGGTTATTAGTCCTCTCCCATGACTGGGATTGGGTAGCTAAATATTTTAGTGGTCATTAATAATAGTTTGAGTGAAGCAAGCAGAGATGAAGAGTTAAGGATATTTGCATCTCGAACTTCAAGTCATAAGTTTGTGGAAAGGAGTTAATGCTCTCCAATATCTTTAGCTTGGTGTTGTGGCTTTACATGTTGTCTGCCTTCTGCAGGATTGTTAACCCTTTCTGAGGCAGTCGGAGAGGAGAGGTATCTATGTTAGTGTTTTACTTCAGATGAAATTCCCTTCCAAAATACAATCCTCTTGATCATCACCACATACCGTGGTTCACCCATGGAACCATCTTAGAGCACAAGAACAAAATTCCTTTTGGATTAAACTTAATTAAAAGGACTCTCCTAATGCCTTGCAACAACTAAGGGCATTCAGTCCACAGGACCAGGCTAAAGCTAGTCCAAAGTAAAATCCTCTGAAAATACTGGTGTATAGTTTCCTCAGTATCAATAGGACCTATGCTTCTACTGTTCCACATTACTTGCTAGTATGGATGTAGCTTATACAGCCTCATTTAGGCTACAAAGTACTGTCAAGCCCAATATTCAACAAGGGCTTGCAATAGATAATTATGGAAAAGTGTAAGATAGGGAAGGTGTTTAGTGATGCATCCCCAGAGTATTCTCTTGGCCTCTAACAATTTGCAGCTCGTGAATTTCCAGGAATGGTGCCTTTGTATTTGACAGCCCCCGATAACTTTCTGTCCTATGATATTATCTAGTTCCTTCCTGAGTTCCTGTAAACTTGTAGCATCCATGACATCCTGTAGCAAGGAATTCCTGGGCTTGACTACATGCAATGTTAAGAACCACCTTTTGTTTGTTTCAAACCTGCCACTTGTTTAATGCTCTATAGCTCTTGTGCTGGAAGAGATTGTGAATAATTACTCTCAAGCCACATTCTTTACACCATTCATGATGTTTTAAGACCTCTCTTGTATCTCCCCTCGTTTGTTTCTCTTGCAGAGTGAAGAAACCTAGTTTTGTAGCTGTTGGCTGTTCTTAGCTCTTCTTTACCTTGGATCATTAAAGGAATCAAGAGGTTTTTTTCTTTGCATTGTACAAGATAAGAATGTTCAGATAGGGTTGGACTTGAAGTCCATGTGGTCCAGTACCCAGTCCACTGGGTGGACAACATGCAGTAATAGAAGCCTGGAATGATCCTTTCTTCCTATAATTCCACTTACCAGCTAGCAGTGGTTTAGGGATTTTCTGAGATTGAGGCCGCTTCTGGGCCATCGTGCTGAACAGCCATTTTGTTTCTTTTTACTTTTTGTGGTGTCCAAAGCAGTGTGTCCACCATAGCCACAGTGTGCAGCCACAGTATAAATCTCTTCTCATAATCTCTTATGTGTTGCCTTTAAAGGCCTATGGATTGTTGCAGTGCAGTATGTTTTCTCTGCATATAGTGGTAAAGTTCAAATTTCTAGTAGAAAGGCAATTCCACTTCTCAGATATTTTAGCAGAGATCACCATCCAAGTGTTTCTGTTGCTGTCAGTATTAGAGTTGTAAAAATACCTAGCTCTCATATAGTAATGATGCACTGGAAGACCTCTGAGAGCCGTAGAAAGGAAATACATATCTTAGGAAAATATGTGCAATAATAAATCATTATTCCCCCTAACACCGATCTGAAAGTATTCTTAATGGTAAATAGGTTTGGGGAAATAACCAGGACTGGCTGGAGCTAGACATTTGTATGTGCTGTGTTTGTGTGTATGTGTGCCTATATTAATGTGGACTTTGATCCCAGTTATTTGGACAGGTTCTAATCACCAGTGCAGCCTGGGGATTCAGGTGCTCTTTTCCTCCAAATATATTTCCTCTGGTATGCACAACTGTTTGCATTCACAGGAGCAGCTCACAGCATGGAATTTCATGTGTTGCACAGGAATCAGGTTCCAGTGAATCAGGGCTAATCAGGTACTATTTGGTTGATATTCTCACAAAGGGTGGAATTAATTTTCCATCCCAAAATTTCTGAATTTGTGTGTAAGGCTTCCTTGCGTGACCCAGGAACAAGATAGGAAAGCTGGATTTTTGTTTCCTTTCTCACTGAGGGAAGACCCCAGGAAGAAGAGATGATTTCTGTTGGAATATGGGGGGGCTCCAGTGGTTCAGCCTCATAGTTGTCATTTTATTTCATCAGTTCCTTTATTAGTAAAGCTGGGTTTCAAATAATTACTAACTTACCTCAAACACTTATCTTTAGGAGGAATTAGTTCACATTTGCAAAGCAATTTGAGGAAGAATAGTGATGTTTCATTGCTACTTATCATTAACATATTTTTATTGCTGTTTCATTTTCTCTAATGACTCCCTAAAAGCCAAATGGCTTACTGAATAAATGAAAAACGATCCACCCAAAACCAGACAAGCTGCTCAGTCCATATGCTTAAAATACACCACTGGCAGGCCATGGTATCAGTGTAGTGGATTCTAGGTTTTATTAGCTGAAGTTTTGGGAGAGAGGAATTTCTCTCCTGCTTGTTAAACTCAGAACAAAACAAAAAAATTTATGTTCATGAGGGGCTGATAATAATTCTCTTCTTAAAATTTTGGGACAAGGAGTAAGATTTATGAAAAACATTAAGAAGCGCTAATCTAAGCGAGTGAGAATAGAGATCTGTCCCGTGTAAAACCTCTGTTCCAACACTCATATCATACCTACTGTCACTCTTTTTGTTCTCATGCCTGTGCTGAATGGTAGGCTAGATCTGCCCAGTCAGAAGCAGCTGGCCAGCTTGTCTTCGTGAAGACATTTGGCTATACTCCATTACTGAACCTGAATAAGCCAAGTCACTATCATTATGAAAAATGTTCTCTTGGAGTTTTTCTGAATGCAAAATTTGAGAGATTAGGGGACGAATTAGAAAAATCTAGGTGGCACAAGCTAAAATTCTATACAGTGGTCCTAAATTGGTGGTGTGGTGTATCTGGCAGGCTGGTTTGAACATGAACTGGGGAAGCCTGCTACTGGACAAATAGCTGCAACACACACTTCTGCATGGCAGGCAGACAGGGAGAGACTCCTCCTCTTCAGTGCCTTGACAGGGCTGTTCTCTGCCATCACTTATGGACAGACTATAGTTCAGTTCCTCACTTGACAAGACCAGTCCATCTTCGGATGGATTTTTGCTTGTTAGTTTAGTTCTTTCTTCTTAGTGCTCTTGACGTTCTCATTGCATTTAGCACCAATGGGCTCATTTTTCTGCATATGCCCATCTTCCTGTCTTTTCCACAGAAGCTAGGATAAGAGGGACCTTGATTATGGAAGCAGTGAGGCAATGTTCTTGTAGTTGTTACTAATTCAGGTTATCATAACCCTTCACACTGGATCTTGGACACTGAACAACAGGTAGAAGATTTAAGTAAAACTCAGTGTGTCAAAAAGAAAACTGACTCATGACTTCATGACCTGGTAGAGAGTCTTTCAATTAGGAAGAGAACTCTGGGTGCTGTAAGGGCTCCTTAATGTAGTAGAGAAAAGCTTGATAAAAGTCTATGATTAAAGGATGCAGACAACTGCAAATTTGAAATAAGTCTAATCTTAGTGAAGGTGACTAAAACAAGCCATCCAGTGGAGTGCTGGACTTTCTATCTCTGCAGCCGTCAACCCAGATCTGTTCTTTTTCTGGATAAAATAAGCTTTAACCGGACACAAGTTTTTAGACTATAACTCCAGTTGCCGTTCATTGCCTGTGCTATGTGCAAGAAAATTGTATGTGACCCAATGATCTTTTCTAGCCTTATAACTTAAAGCCAAGTGATATGTCTGCTGAAATTACTTTCTACAAACTGAAACTCCTCTGAGAGACTAAAATTTCATACTTGCTCATAGTGGGGTTTTTTTTGCTTTAATACTATAAAGAAATATTTTGTTTTATATCTGTTTGGTTTGAATCAGGGCATCTTCTTTTTGGAACTGACTAAAAAGATTTTGATCTGAGTCAGCTCAATAAAACACTAAACTTAATTTTCCTATTGGAACATTTCCACATAGCATTGTAGTTGATTGTATTCTGTTGTATTAAAAAAAAAAAAAAAATCTTGTCTGTATTTAGGGAAAAAAGATAGCAATGAGAAAATGTTTTGTTCAATAGAAAATCTGCATCTTAGTTGGATCTGTGGAATCCATTAAAGCAGTCATTACCTCTCTGTTTCTTCTTCCGTTTCCTTCTTAGCTACAAAATTCAAGAAAAAGCAGAAAATTTTTTGGAAGTATTTTTAAAATGTGTGTGTGAAGATGAAATTCTCCCAGTTGAAGAACCTTCACTATGAATCTTGTCAATATTTTATTTAGGCTTGGTGTCTAAGAACTTTGAGGCTGAAGCAATGTATATGACCACCTTGAATTGGTTTAGCCTAGCATAGTCACCTGGCAAGTGTTACATGTGTCAAGTGTCTTGTATTCAGGAGGAATTTAATCCTTTTTCTCTTGCTTATTCCAGGGCTTTCAGCAGAAATTTTCCTTCCATAGTAAAGAGATTGTGGCCATCAGTTGTTCCTGGTGCAAGCAGGCGGTAAGTAGACCATACTTGGGGAGAGCAGTAGCAGCTTCTCTCAGTGGCCTCACTGTAAGCAATCGCACTTGTCCTGGCTCTCAGGGTTCCCTTTCTCAGGGATTCAGCCTTAGTTTTTCCCCTTCTGTTCCTTTCATTCAAAGATATTCCACAGTTTCTCCTGCCTGACACATGACTCTTCCTAGGAGAAGTCTTGCTGCACAATACTGCTGTTGGCTACCTCCTATTAACATCCTGCTGCTGCCAGCTGAGGGAGCCAATGGGCTCTTAATATATACAACTGTGTTAGCCTGGATTGTGGTCCAATGTGTGTTTAACTAGGGGCAGGTTTTTTGGTAGAAAGCATGGCTAGGAAGGTGAACTTTATTTCTACATTCCGAAAACTCCCATGGTCTAGAGGACTTGGAAAGATGGTGAAGTTTGGAACATTGCTTCAATTTTTGCACTTTTCATTTTTTTCCTACCTCTCCGTGCTTCCCCTTCATCTTTCTTGTTCTTCTTATTGACTCTGCTCTTTTCTTCTCTTCCAGTTTCATAACAAAGTCACCTGTTTCATGCTACATCACATTGAGGAGCCATGTTCCCTGGGGGCTCATGCTGCTGTCATTGTGCCTCCCACCTGGATCATTAAGGTGAAGAAACCTCAGGTAACTGCATGCTGATGTCTGTTTCTGAAGCTGTATGGCTGTGCAGGACCAGCCTGGCTTCGGCTCTCAGTACTCCTCCACTAAGGCATGCCTGTTCAACCCTGTCTATATCCCTGAAACACAGCATACACTCATGGTGACTATGAACCTGTATCTTCCCGCCCTTCCATCCAGCCCTTCAGTAGGTTTCCTTCCTTTGCCTGTTTGGGACCATTAGCAACAAATAAGACTTTTGTTCTGAGCAGTCCAGGTCAGGTTTGTTCCTCTTATTGTGACTTCAGCTAGAGTGTACTGCAAGAAGTCCCCCGCGTTGTAGGCAGTCAAGCATGTTTCATTAAATAGAGCTGAGCAAACACAGGAAAAACTGTCCACAAACATTCACTTGAATTGTAGTAAGAATTGGCTGTGGTTGGACTGGCATCCATCTGAATTTGTCGTCAATGGACATTTAAACAATCATGTTTTATTCACATCAGTGCTTGCTGAATTCCAGCGGTAATCCCACATGCTCATTTAGTTGCAGGTAATGAGGATTAGACTTTAAGGTTTTATAATGGATGTGATGAATTTTAGAGAAGATAATGCACTGATCAATGCAATAAGGAGAGAAGTTGTCCAAAAGAGAGCTGGCCAAAACACAAAAGGGGATTCTCATCATTCTTTGAAAGTCAGTTTTCACTCCAGGCTGAGCTGAAACAGATAGCCAAACAAACATTGAACGTATCAGGAAACCAGAAATGCTAGTAAAAGCTGCATTTAAGAAGCATTGAAACAATGCTTTTCTGAAACAAACTGTCTTGGACATTGAAACTTCCTACTCACATATTCTTGTCATTTTCCGCCATTGACAGAAATTCTGGTTTTATCAAGCAGTGATGTGCAGTTCTTATGTCAGCACTTCAGTCCCTGGGAAATGACCCAGAGCTTTCTGGCTCTGTGTCCTGGCTGGCGGCAAGAAGCTGAGAAGCTTAGGCTGCAGACAAGGCACTAAGAGATACAGAGACTTCCTTCATGAAACTGGAAAATGTCCGAGTTAGGATGCTGGTCATTCTTTAGTACCAGTCTGGGGATATAACTGTCAGATTTTTGCGCAAGCAGTATTTCTCACAAACTTAATATTAAGGAACAAGTGAAAAGAAAAGAAAAAATATAGTGGAAAAAAAAGTATAGTGTAATTAAAAAAATCAGCCAAAGAGGCTGTTATTTCTCCTTTAGATCAAGAATCTCTGACAAATGATCTCTGTAGTTTTGGTATATTTTTCCATGCTCCTCCTCTTCTGTTCGTTTTACTGCAGCCTCCTCCAGGGAAATTTTTTTCCTCTCTCATTTAAGAATCTGTCTGAGTCATCAGCAGGGACTTCCTCTCCTTAGCTAATTTTGAGCACCTATGTGGTATTTGCCACAAAAATGAGGCTTGCTCTTTCCCTGTGCCCTTAAAGGGACCATGCGGTCTATCAGTCTTCTTGGGTCTTTCAGGCACCAGGCTCCATGGCAGAGTGCCTGGAAGCTCTGCTTTGGCCATTAGCCACAGAAATTGTGACTTTAAGGGTCCGTGGTCTGGAGGTAGTTCCATGAGGTAGTTCCTCAGGCTGGAAACCACTAGGGCAGATTCACTAACTGTTGCAGTCCAGCCCTGGAAACTGAGTACCTTTAGGGTCCTTGAACTTCCTGCCTGCAGCATTGACATGGAGGCAAGGAGACTGAAAGCACCGAGTCCCTGACTCCTGGCAGGCTGAGACCCATACTTCGGAGGTGACAAAATATCTTTGGATCGAGGGTGTTTTGGACAAAGTATTTTGTGTGTAACAAATTGCAGGAAATTCTAACCACTTTCAAGTGCGAGGTGAGTGTCCTTTTTTCAACCAGACACTTCAACTAGCTTGTGTGTGGGAAGATGATGGACATCTCAGAACTCTAGATGGGATATGCGTCATATACTTTGCCTAAAGCCCCCTGTTCTAAGGAAGCATAAACCATGGCCTATGATGCAAAGGCCAGATATGTTTTTTACTGACTGTAATCTAATCATTTAACTTAACCCCACACGCACTGGGGGAGGGAGAGAACTGATCTGAGAACCACCTTCCTGTGGCCAGAGGTCCTAACCTCTTCCTAGAAATGATGAGAAAACTAAATTTTATTTTCACCCAGCATATTTCTAATGTATTTCTTTTTCAAATTGCTTTAAGTCACCATTTTTTAGAAACCTTTCATATGCTTTGTAGCATATTTTCTTACAAAAAAAATATTGAATTTGGTATATCATTTCTGGCTTACCAAAAAACCTCTTTGGGACCAGCAATACATTGCAGTCACTGCTCTTTTAACCAAAATCAGGAAAAGAATATTACAAATACAAAATATTTTTAATAACAAGAAAAAAAAGCATAACAGTATCCATGTCTGAACTGATTAAATCAAAAGAAGTCTTTCTTGATACTTTTATTTTTAAGAAGAAAAATCTACACTTCTAATTTTCTGTTGATTTGGTAGTTGGCCAAAACAGGGTGCCCTCCTAATAGTATTTTTAGAGACTTTCTTTCATATCCATTATTTTTTCATTATTTTTTCAAATAATTTCTGATTAAAAAAAAAATTAGTTGACTGTAGCTCATGAAAATAAATTGCTCTTAAATAAAGGCTTAATGTTATGCTTAGATATCTGTTAGCTTTGTGAGTCATGAGTGGAGATAATGCACTTCAATCTGTTTTTCCCCCTCCCCCCCCCCCTTCAGTCGTATGACAAGTCCTTGAAATTCTTGGTCAGCAGCATGCAGAAACCTTCTCTTGAGTAACTGAAGCTTTAGATAAATCAGAATGATATTTAGCACAGAGGATGGGCTTGTTTCCATGAAACTTCTCAGCAGCAGCCAATGCAATGTTAGTTCTGGGGAATGCATCTTTTTTCTGTAGAAAATACTGTAGCACCTTGCAGTTTTCAGATTTTTGGCAGAAGACTACATATTGTTTTGTTTTAAAGAAATTCATCTCCCCTCCTGCTGTTTCTGACCAGCTCTACTTCTGTGTATTATAACCCTCTTCACCCTATATACATGTTTGATGAACACTATCAAATATTCACTGCATTTAATTACAGAATAGAAAAAAATTCACAAATTTTTGAAAATTCATATAGTAAATAAATGTGTAAACAGCAATCTTTTTTTTGTATGTTTCACAATAAAAAAAAAATTGGCTAGAAGCCTTTTTGTTATAAGTTATTTCCTCAGCTCTAATTACTCCCATTGGTCATAGGCAACTCCTGAACTGAATTCCCTATTCATATGAAATTGATTTTAGTGGTGCCTTCATCTTGTTTGTTCGTTGTTTCTTTTAAGTGAATAAGATGGCTTTTCGTAGCAAGATCTTGCCTTGATTTTTAATTTTTGTTTCTCTTTATTGTTTTAATTTTATTTCTCTCCTTTTTGGAAAAACAAAAATGTTTTTCTATGCTTATTATGTACCTGGGTCACCACCTTTCAACTATTGAACTTGAATAAAGAGCAAGCTTCCCCTCTGATTGCCAGCAACATCATGGTAGGAAAACATTATGCTGTAATTACTTAAGGACAAATCTCTGCTGACAATCCACATTCTAAATGGGGAGCTTTTGCTTCTTGCAAGCAACTGATTACAAGATGAAGAACATTCAGAATGGTTCAAATTGCTTTGGGATAGGTGGTAGCCCTGTATGTAATGATTGATTTACACGAATGGAAAACTCCCAGTACCTATTTCATGTTTTTCAGACCATGAGCCACTTCTGTGACTTCTTTACTGATTTCCAGTGTTTCTCTACAGTGTTAGCAGTACTTCAGTACTGGCTCTGATCTCCTGGAGTTCAAATCAATTCCCTGTCCCAGTCTACGAAAGCAGGACACTCTGACTAGTGGTCATTCATTACATGTGAGGCTTGGTAGCCTGAGCGTTGTTACCACAAGGAATGGATTTACTATGCTTGTGTTGTGGGAGAAAAGTAGATAGCAAAGAGAATCTGGCTAATGTGCTTACTGTTTCAGCCTGTCTTCTGTTGTTTGGGAAGGCAAAAGCAGTAACGGTAAATATGCCAGGTTTCTGTTCAAAGTGAGCAAGTATGGTGTTTTCTCCTTACCCCTCTCTGAGGAACTTCAAAAAGTGCTAGTGAGTATACTCCTAGGCATCTTTCTTTCCTTACTTGATTGCTGATGTCAGCTAGCTTGTCTGACTGTGGCTTGTAAACAGACAGAAGATGGTCAAGATTGACCTTCCCATAGAATGTTCATTATTTTCATCGTATGGAGCCCAGCATGCTAAATGCTTTTGAAAATGAAGGCTGAAATGCAAAGGAAAAGGGTGAAAGGGATCCACTGGATCTGCACATGATAGGTAGTCCATGGCCCTCACACTGCCCAACATTATACAAAGGCTCCAACTCTTTTCTTCATCTAGCTAAGCTTGCTTAGAAGAACTGTAGTGACCGTGCCATATTACCAAAAATCTCTCTTTGAAGATGGCCAAATTGACATCCACAAAGGAGAAGTTTCCTTTCTAGAGGCAAGTTAGGATTTACATATGGTGCACACTTAAAGGTATGCTTTACTATCAAGTACTTTGCTGAATAACGTTGTGTTTTTGTAAAATATTCCTCTTGTTATGTGGACAAAGTAGTACACATCAATTTCTTTCATTTACCATGTGAAGATTGATGATTACTCTTGGCTGTTATTCTTTTGCATGCTTACAAAGAAAACCTGCATATATTTAGTCAGCTTTTTTGCCCTTCATCTGCTATAGACATGCAGTTGCAATTACTGCAGCAAAACTTTAGGTTCTCTTGACACTATAGATGTAGGTATGCTAAAAATCATGAGATAGCATAGTTGTAACAAAAATGCAGCATACTTTATTGCCTTTTGAGAGTGGAAATGAAAAAAAAGTCATAATCATGATGGAGGCCTAGACTAGAACTGTTTCTCTAATGTAGTTGTATGCCTCTTCCCATATCCACCCATAGGCAAGAAAGGAGCTAAGTTGTAATTGGTTTTAAAGACAACTACATTTAAACATTTTAAAACTATTTTTTAATGTAGGCAGGATTTTACTGACCTGCCTTTACTCTTTCCCTGATAAGAAGGGGCTTAGCTCCACTTCCCAGATCAGTTCAGTCCTTGTGGTTAATCATACTTTCAAGATCGCTCTTATATGTATCAAAGTAGGGAAGAGTAGGAGTCATTGTCTTCAGTATTTTCAGTAAGCAGTAAGGTATGAATATGTCATGGTCCACAAGGAAAGTTGAGAGGTGACAAAGATTGGGAACCTGTGCTCTACAGCAGTCTTTTCTTGGTTGGGGTGAAAAAGACGGCAGTCTTTTTAGGCATTTCAGTTAGATGCCTGCCAGGTCATGAGCTTTCTACATTTCTGGGAAGTTAGAGAAAAAACTAAACTCTGTATCTGGTGTGTCGTACTGAAGGTCTGAAATTCTGGAAATGGTTGTTAAGGATTAAGCAGAGAATCTAGTAAATGTTCTCATTAATGTGGTGATGGTGCTGTTTAGCAAGCTGGATTAAGTAAGGACAGATGTAACTGATTAATACTTCTGCTCATATACTTGCTGATCTCTGGTCATTTACTTTTTTTTTTTCCCCCCTCCTCTTTTAAATGAAGTATGCTTTTGAGTAAGGTCAGAACAGAAATTAAATTTTGGATGACGTGAGCGGATCTTGCTCCCTTCTTGAAGCCAGAAAAGTTCAATAAACTTCTAATTTGCTGTCTTACTGGATTTCCTGGTGGTGGCTAGACGAGGAGTTGAAATGCTGAGAAAATATTTACAGAGTTTCCTATATTACTAAATTTCAATCATAGGGCAAGGGGAAGGATTTCCTGTAAATATTTTAATTCAGTAACTGCAGTCATAAAAAAGCCCCCCTTTGGTTTGTTCTTATCATATCAGAACACTTTGTGGTTCAGTATCACTAAGCAGGCTATCACCAGTCTGGAGAATAGCCTTGATGCAAGTTCTGATTTTCTAGGTTCTGCAAAAATACAAGTAGTTTTACGTTTTTTTTCTGTAGATGAGCGACATTGTTGTTTAAAAAAAAAGAAAACCCCCCAGAATCCTTAAATGTTAACGATTCAGTGAGAGTTCCTTATCAGATGATTACACTAGCTGCTTGGTAGGCTGGAAGTGACTTTGCAGTGCCAGCATCATACACCATGGTGGCCTACGTTATGTTGAGTCATAATGGTCGAGAGCTAAAACTTGTTGTTTTCTTTCCTAAAAAAAACAAAAACAAAAAAACAAAAAAAAAAACATGAAAAATATCTCATTTATCATGTTTTTTATTACATCTTTATGCAGGGGGTCTCCATACCAGGAGACGAGCCTGATTGGGCAGGAGACTGGAGCCCCGAAGGGGAAACGGGCGTCTCCTACCCCTATTGGGAGGGTTGGCAGGTACAACATGTGGTGTTATGTGAGTCTATGGGAGCATCTGATCTTTTTCCCCCTCACAGCGTGGGAAAGTTTCCAGTTCCAAAGCACCAGTCTGGTCTCCGTGTGTGGCTTTCTCCATAAACGGTGGTGTGGAAGTGTAAAGCATGCAGCGCATGTGATTTAAATTTCGCGCATGTGCCAGATACTCTTATCATCCTCCAAGTGGACATGCATGGTAGAGCTTCATAAAGAGGCTCTGTCTGGGCCTGTCTTTTAAATTTTGTTTTGCTTTTCATGTATTCTTTTTCCTTTTGCTGTAGAACTCATTAAAGACTTCAACCCGGCGGAAGAAGAGAACATCTTTTAAAAGAAAAACCAGCAAAAGAGGCAATGAAGTAGGTATTAAAGAACTCTGGAAATCAGGATCCTTTTGTTTAAATGTGTAAATATTCATTTTAAAGTTCAATTTTTTTATTGCCATTTTTAATATGTTTTTTTTTTCCACTGGAAAATTCCACTTCCATGAACTTTTCATGGGAAGAGATAAGTTTTGATAAAACTCATTTGAGAAGTTTATTTGCTTGGTTGATTCTCCCCCCCCCCCCAAAAAAAAAAAAAACCAAAAACAAAACAAAACCCCCCCCCACAACATACCAGACTTCAGAATGACCAGTGGCCTCATGAGATGGCCTTCACTTGGGGTGTAAAAGACTTGGATCAAATGCTTGGTTCCCTTTTGGCAGAGCGGGGGTGTGACGCTGGGTTTGTGAAATCCCTGATAAGTGCACTGACTGCAAGGGTCCTCTCTGGTTTGAGGGTGCTTCCTTCAGGAGATCTTCTGTTGTAAAGATTCTAAAAATTACAAGATAGATGTTGAGTCAGAGAGAGAAAACAAATGACTGGTCCTGTGGTCAGGTTTACCACCTAGGTGGTAGAGGACCTTGTTTCTAGTCCCTGCCCTAGTGGATTAATTACGTAGATGAAGAACAACAATCTCATGGGGAGAGATGGAGGGAGACTCACCTCTGCATAGCCAGAGCTTTCTTGTTATGGTCCTCTCTTGGGTGATGGGAGAGCTGCAGACCAGAGACTTGAGTCTGTCTGCCACAGCCCAGGTGAGCGCCCTTACTGCTGAGCTCTCTGGTGTCCCGTGGACATGGGGGAGGGAGGGAGGAGAATGGTTTTCTCACTCTATTACTCCTTATAAAAACCTTGTTAAGGTACATGTGCAAAAGGCTGTGATTTGTGGCACATCTAACAAGACTGCAACATGAGAAACAGCAGGCCACCACAGATTACAAAAGGGTGTACCAGTTTAAGAGGGTTGCTAACCAAGGTAGAAATTACCAGGGCAACCCTATCATAAATACCAAAGAAGGATGTAAAGTTAGCAAAGCTAGAGCCAATGGTAAACAGGTAAACATGCGGGCTCTTTATTTGGGAGGGGATGAGGGTGGTAAAGAGGAAGAGCTCTGGAGGAGAAAAGGGGGGAAAAAAAGGGAATATAAGAGGAAACAAATCATGTGACTGGGGCTGTTCAAGGTGTCTGTGAAGCTGCCCTATATCTGATCAGTGCAGCTTGGAATGGGATAGCAAATCTGTTGTTGCCCTGACCATATCTGCATCTGACTCACTTCTGCTGTTGGGGGAACCTGGCTGCTCTCTCTAATGTGAGTAAGGAAATATTCCTAAAATCCTAACAAATTTCCAGCATGTCTGGGTTTTATCCATTTGTAAAATAGAGGAGAAAAAAAAAAAAAGAGATCCAAACCCTCCCAAGTTCGAGAGTTATGGTTTCTGCTGAAAGATTAGTCATCTATATCTTTCGAAATACCTGCTTATATCTGCTCTTCTGTATATTCACATGAAGTTAAAGAAGCCACTGAAACTTCATTTCAAATTCATGAAAATCTACTGCTTATTGGCTTCTAAATTTATTTGGTGACTTTGTATTATTTCCTGCAAGTAGATATTCATCTCATTGACATAATGCATGACATTCGTTCAAAGGAGGGAAGGCCAGCAAGGCCAAGCATTCAGATCTAGAGCAGATCATTTGTAACTAAGTGCTGATACTACTTGTCTGTTAGATGGAGTTCATGAAATAAGTAGTTTGTATCATTTTCTATTGGAAAACTTTTCATATTAAAAAATAGCAATTTATCTGACACAGTATTAGGCTGGGTGAATAATTGTTTTGGGAGAAAGGATATTGAGGAGAAGTTTTTAGAAAAATAAATTTGGATCAGCATGAAGTGATTTTTTTTCCTCTTTATTTTCTTACTAAATTGTCTCAGCTGGATAAATTAGTCCCAGCTGAGCACCACATTAACCTGGCAATACTATTTCCAATACCTGAGGTAGTTTTGTCAGGGCTCCACAGTGCACTCACTATGTTATGCCAGGGAGACTTATTCTTTGTGTAATTTTTATTAAAGTTGTTTCTTGCTTCTATTCCTCAGGATAACAAAGGTCGGCCATTTGTGATAAAGCCTATCTCATCTCCACTCATGAAACCACTGCTGGTTTTTGTCAATCCAAAAAGTGGAGGGAATCAGGTAAGAACATCACCTGGATCCAGATAAGTTTTATTTTAACAACAGTGTTCCTGCAGATGAAAATAATTTTTGGTCAGTCATAGATACGGAGAGTTTTATGCAACTGAACTGCAGCCTCTTGGAAGAGGTGCTTGGTGTTGAATGGCCTTTCTACTTCAATGGGTACTTGAATCTTTGAGTAGTCACCTTCCTATTCTTGAAAGAATCTAAAATGGTGGTTCAGAGGTTTTTAGGAGACTTCCTTTTTCCACAGAAAATGGAGATCCACAAAGAAGTCTCAGATACTTGTTTTATCCTACAAGTGATCTAATTTCACTCGGAAAGCCTCTACACATTTCTATGGCATGAAAAAAAAAAAAAATCCCTTCTGGTCCTGTACTGTAAATCTGTATATACTGTAAAGAACCAAATTTCAGTGACTAACATAGTCTCAAAGGCATACTTCTTTCTTAGGGCTCTTGGAATTAAAATTTATCCAAGTGAATGTTTTCCAGATTAGTTTTGCTGTTTTTTGTTTACCAACTAATCTGAGTGCCTTTTAACAGACAGGGCCTTCTAGCTGAAAAGAGAAGATTGATGTAGGATATAACAGAAGCCTAGAGAGCATGGAGAATAGCATAGCTGCTGTTCACTTCATCTCCTGGTACAAGAATTAGGGAGGGTGCCAAATGAAACTGCTAGGAGTTGGACTCAAAATAAAGAAAAAAAAGGTGCTTCTTCCCACAGTGTGCAACTACTTCAGCTGTGGAACTCCTTGCCATGGGATGCTGTGGATGCTAAGAGTTTACATGGATTCAAGGGGAGATTTGGAAGAGAAGAGAAAACCCTGAGGGTTGCCAAACTCCTGGAACCCCCCCACTCTGGGCTCAGGACTTCTATGAACTGCAAATAGCTGGATACCTTCCTAAAGGAAGCACCACATTGGTTTTCTCTGTTCTTATTCTTTTTTCTAGGCACTTTGCTGTTCTTCTCAGTTCTCCACTTAGGGGAAGCTGTCAGACATGTCAGACAGAAGAGCCCTCCTTAAGAAGGGGAAGCTAATGAAAAAGAAATGAGGGAGAAGCAAGTAATTATAGCAACAAAGAATGAAAAAGGGAAGGTCAAAAGTTAATAAAACATAAAAATGGTGAATGATGGGATGCAGAGCAGAGCACCTCCAACAGTGCATGCTGCTCCCTGAAAATGTACAAGGAGTTAGTAGGCACTGCCCACTGGTACTCTTGCCTGCAGGCATCACAGGACAAAGAAGTGTAGATAGAATCAAATTCCTTTGGGAAGGACTGCAGCCAGCTACACATGGCATAAAGACAGACATCTCTGTAGAAGGACCATGACTTGGTTTTAATTGCTCTGTGAACATAACCTCACATGTTGCTCCATCAAAGATTTCCATCTTGCATCCCCTGGGCTATGTCTGAAATGTATTTTTGAATTACTTTGGAGTACAGGCTGGCCCAATGGGGTTCTTAGCCAACTTCTGCTAGTAAGAGATCCTGCCACTTCGTGTCTGGGCAGAACATGAAGGAAGAGAATTGAGTGTGTGGAATATAAGCCCTAGAGTTTGAGGAGGCAGAAATTATCTCTTCAGGCGATGGGTTGGCCACATTGCACTGAGGGGACCATTGGGGCAGCTGTAGCCCATAGAGTCCTTGATTTCTGCTTCATGAGATGGTAGAGGGTTACGGTTATGAGTATTCATAGTGGTGATGGTGAAGGTCACAGCAGTGTCATGCCTTGGATGTTGGGCAGGAGGCTGTTCTGCATGATGGTGACTTTGTCCAGAAGTCCATTCAGCTCCTTTCTGTTGTGGATGGTAGGCTAAGAATGATGTGGAAGAGCAGAGGTCTCTTCTTGCAGGTTACTGTGGGCAATGAACCTTTGGTCTGACCCAGAATTTCTGTTCTTATGAACCATTAGTCATCTGTGTTGTTAAATTTAGTCTATATGTAGACATGTGTGCCCTTTGCTGCCCCCGGACTGGTGGGTCACATGACAATTCTATAGAGCAGTCATCTGCTATGACTCTTTATTTTTTCTTTTTCTTGCTTTGTTTGCTTTATAAAGCACAGAAGAAAGAATGGCAGTCTGAATGCAGTGAATAATAAATAGTATTATTTCTAATAATCATTAACTTACTCATAATTTCTTTCCTTCAATTTTCTCTCTTCCCAGGGCACCAAAGTTCTCCAAATGTTTATGTGGTATTTGAATCCACGCCAGGTCTTTGATCTCTCTCAGGAAGGGCCAAGAGATGCGTAAGTTCTCAAGCCTTCAGCACTGCAGATCATAATTCTTTTCTTATCAGCAAAGCAGGCAAAGGGCTTTTAGACTGTACTGATGCTGATAGGCCTAGGTTTTCAGAGCCAAATGGTGATTCAGGACCTAAGTTTCAGATATATTTAAACCTATGCCAGTTTCTGTCCTTGCTCAGTAAAAGTCTTAAGTATGTGAGCGGAGAAGAGAAAGCTTAGGAGGGACCTAACAGCAGCTTTCCAATACCTGAGGAAGTTATCAAGAAGATGGAGCTAAGATCTTTACAGCAGTGCATGGTGGGAGATGTAGAAACAGTGGACATAAATTGAAACCAGAGATGTTCTGACTGGATATAAGGGAAATCTTTTTCACTGTAAGGACAGTTAAGCATTGCAACAGTTTGCCCAGAGAGGTTGTCTTCATCCTTGGAGATTTTGAAGTCTTGATTGCGTAAATCCCTGAATAACCTGGTCTGAGCTCAGAGCTGACCCTGCTTTGAACTGGAGTTGGACTACAGACTCCTGAGGTTCCTTCAAACCCAAATTGTTCTGTGATTCTATGATTGACTGTCACAAGTTAGCAGGTTTTCTTCTGAATAGGGAGTTTTTTGGTTTTTGTTTTTTCACTTTCTTTATTCTGTTGTCTGCATTTTGGAACTTATGGCCTCAATACACCAGTCGAATACATTTGTGAGTGGCAACTTTCATGCTCTGTTATTCAGGTATGATCTTTCAGGTCTGCCAAGGAGCACACTTTACTGGTCAGAATTTGTTGTTCCCTGTGTTAAATGGCTTTGGGGAGGACCCAAAGTAAGTAACAGAAGAGAAGACAGAGGATGTTACATGATCTCCTCAGAGACTGCTATTCATATTGTAAGTAGGTAGATGGAGGATGTTTTAAGAATACTCTTTCCAAGAAAAGCAGGACAAAGCTGTAGAAGCACAGGCCATCCTTTGGTACAAAATCACACATTAGTAACACATTGCAGTGTCTTCTTCAGAATTACTGCTTTAAAATGTGCATTTTTGCACATTTAATCAGACATGCATGTCTGATTAGAAAATCTGAAAAATGTCAAATGTGGATCACGGGGTACTAGGCACCAAGAGAAGGCTATTGCATAGGTGATCAGATTCACCTAACCAAAGAAGGAGGTTAATTGAACTTCCTTATGCCTAAATCTCAGCAGGCCCTACAATATGCAGATCCTGTACTGCCTGACCATTCCCTAGTGGTTAATCATTACAATGGGCTAAAGATGCCCACTGATTTCCATATACGACAGCAGCATGCAACTGTCTGCTTGCTTAGTAACTGACTCAGTTTACCTGGG
Source organism: Apteryx mantelli (assembly GCF_036417845.1). Taxonomy (NCBI): domain Eukaryota; kingdom Metazoa; phylum Chordata; class Aves; order Apterygiformes; family Apterygidae; genus Apteryx; species Apteryx mantelli. The sequence goes on along the minus strand of NC_089978.1, from coordinate 157,277,735 downwards.
CAATAGTTAAGTGTGAGCATTTTTGATGGGAGGACCAGTCTTTAAAGGGCTGATTCTCATTGCTAAGGGTTAAGAGACTGTCCTACATTTGAGATGAGAATATTTGCTTTGCTTAAGTGTTTGTTCAGTGCTGGTTTCACAAGGTAGGCAGTACAAAATGGATAGTAATCATGTAAAATCACATCTCCTGTATAAGGAAAGTCCGAGTATTTGCTATTCGTGCTTTCAGACCACCCAAGCCTTTTTTTCCTGCCAAAAGCCCTCCACTGCTACTCTCTTCATGATAGAAGCTTTAAAGTAGCTGTATGGTTTTTCAGAGTTGTGTAGCAGAAGGAGGATCAAGCCTCAGTTCATTAGGCTCTCAACATTTTAATGTATCCCCTTTATTGGGATATATTTCATTATGGCTCTCTTTCATGCCACTGAAAGAACAGGTTTTTAATCAGTGTTTTTTCTGGCTTTCCTGTTGGTACCTTAGATCAGATGTCCAGAGAAAGAGTTTTATTAGATGTTATTGCCTTGCATGATATTAGAGAAGTACAATTGCTAGTTGAAAGAGCTTGTAATATTCTGCAGGCTTCAGAAATGGTGGCTCAGCAAATCCTGACCAGCAATACCCAATTTTGTTTAAAAAAATAAAAAATAAAAAAAAATCAACATTTACATGTGTTTGTTTTAGGATAGGAGGAAAAAAAAATTGAAGGATTTGTCATCTCCAGAGCAAAATATAGCCTAACCGCAGAGGAAGGTCCTATTTTACTTCCTGGCGGATGTGTATGTGTGGGTGTGCAACACATGGAGAGGTGGGAAGAGCCCCCCGAGAAGAGCGGCACTGCTCTCTGCGAGTGTCCCCTTCAGCGCGGAGGCTCTCGGTGACACCAACGCTTTCTATTTCTCCCTAAATTCCTAAATATTTCAGACTGAAATATGTGGTGGTTACACAGTCACTCAGCAAAAGGCATAAAAAGTGCCCCCCCCATCACTGTACTGATTTTTTTTTAATTTATTTTCCCTTTCCCCCTGCCAGGCTGGAGCTGTACAGGAAAGTGCCAAACCTGCGGATCCTGGCCTGCGGTGGGGACGGGACGGTAGGTGGCCGGCACCTGGCAGCCCATGTGGTGGTCATCGCCAGGAGGTGAAATTCCTCCTGTAGCCGTTTGAAGAAAACCCACACAGTCATGGGTTTCCCACCTCATGATGCACGCAGTGCCGGATAACATACATTACACCTGTGAAATCTACATTTTTTTTTTTTTTCTGGATGATCTGGCCTACCTAGTGATGGGTCCAGTTCCTTGTGTCAGTCCTGCTACCGGCTCCTTGTAGTCTATACACTTTATGCATTAAGTCTCGGTACAAATAAAGACCAAATTTGCTGGCTTTCTCTCATGATTTGCTGAGAGTTTAGTGGGTAAAGCCAGTGGCTGGATGTCATTACATCGTAGTTACTACTCCATCCCTGCTGTTATCTCCCTATTTGACCTCAGACATGATGGTCTCCTCTGTGTCTAAGCTTCCCAACTTTCTTTACAAAGCATCTGCAGGGAGGGATATCACAGTGATCATAATGCCAGCCTGAGATCTGGAAGATCCAGGTTCAGTATTTTTTTCCTGCTGAATTCCTGTTAAATCTTGGATAAGGTAAGTAGGGTCAGGTATTTAAACACAGATTCAGGTACCTTCAGATGTAGACAGGCTGTAAGGTTCAGGGCCTTCATGCATTTCCAAACCAGATAAGTGACTGCTAGCCATAGTTGCAGTCCCATGTTGCAAGTGATAATGGAGGAATTACAGTTTCATTACTCTTGCCAGTTCTTAGGAATACATTGTCAGTCTCACTCTGTGCATTTGAGTGCCTAAATACAGTTGAAAATCGAACCTGTAGTATCTGCGAAGCTCAGTTCCCACCCCAAAACACCTCTGATAATAGTTGTAACCAGAATTATGGCAAGGAAAATGCATTACTGATTGTGAAGGACTCAGATATTGTATGAAAGGGCCATATGGCTAACTAGGTTAGATATATGTTGACATTTAAGGCACCAGGAGCCTATTCTTAGGGAGCTAAGCCCACCCTCCATCCATCTCTGCTTGAATTATTGGGGGAATCATCCTGTTTAGCTGTGGATTCCTTTAAAACCCGAGATGTAGGAATTATTAATACCAGTGCTTTCTCTGCAAAGGTGAAAGAAAAATGTTATTCAACTACTGTCTTGCTGTTACTTGGAACAGTAAGATATTACTGTTATTGGGAACATTACTTGACCTGTAAGGTCTCAAGACCTTTTGGCAGGAGATATAACTACAGCAAAGAGAGAAGACATAGTTATGACAAAAGTCTCCATGTGAGGGAGAAAATATTTAAATAGGAGATAGTCTAGAATCTGAAAATATTAATATAGAAATGAATGCAACTGCATTGACACTTACCATCCTTTGTTAAGCAAAGGAAAAAACAATGCAAGCGATAGGTGGCAGTACCTTCTCATTAGTATGACCAGCACTCGCTATTACCTTTGCTGCTGGTGCTGAGTTTGAAGCAAATTAATACTTAGTTATTCCCAAAGCCATTACATCTAGAAATGAAAAATCTGGCTCAAATGGACTTAGTGAATATTCAATGAGACCAGATGTTACCTTGCGTTATTGTGGTGCATCAGAACTTATTGTAACTTTTTCATCATCTTGCTGTTCTTTTCCAGGGTGTAAGTGGAAAGCTTTGTTTCCGAACAACTGGTAGCTTTCTGTTTACAGGAAAATGACAATCTTTGTCATCCCTGATTATGAACATAATATACAAGGTTTAGAAATAGCCTCAAGTTAAATAGCTATGTTGTAAATATACATGAGTAATTTGCAGTTTCTCTTTATCAGTTAAAAGCATTTACAAAAGTGGTTAGTGTTGTAATGTTACCTGTACCAGTGGGAGACTGAGGCACAGATGTACAGATTAATTCAGAGGCACTGTCAAAGGGCTAATGAAAAAGGGCTTTGTAGGAAGTCATGGCACCAGTGAAGTCATTGGTGAATTTTCCAAAGCCTTTCATGGGCCGAGGTACCATTCTAGGGGTTCTTTACTCTGTGTCCTGTTCTCAACACCTAAAGATAGATTTTTGAAAGGTAGAGGATTACTTACCTCTGAAAATCCCTTTAAGGACTGGACTTAGTCCTATCATGGTGCCTGTGATAGGCTTAAGTACTTTTGGTGGAATCCAAGTTCATGAGAGAGGTGATTCAGATGACTGTTGTCAGACAATGGGCTCTAACGTGGGATCACATCCCAGATGAATGCTTTACTAATTGGACAACTGGTTAGGATATATAACTCTGATAAATGCTGTTTATACAAAATTAAGCTTCTCCATGAAGAGACTTGGAGAAAGAAGTACCCTAGACTACCAAATAGGCACGTGATTGTTATATCTATCAGGCCACCCCTTTACAGTCCTTCAAATTCTAAGTGCTTCCTAATACTCAGATTATTCTGGGTACCTTTCATGAACCTCCACTTTCATCCTGGTATGGGGTGGGAATCTATTTGAAATCATATTAATGTTTGTCATGAGAGAAACATCCTGCCCAGCTGCAGTCAGATTTCGGTTTTATGTCTTATTTAAAAGCTCACATTTTCAATAGAGACTGAATCTTACCTTTGAACACTGGTGTCAGGACAAAAAAATAGGACAATTTTACCCTTTTATATTTATTTTAATTCATTATTTAAAAATGCAGCACATTCTCTCTTTTTTTGGTAAAGGTAAGAAATAATTTAGGAAATAGTGCTTTTTCTTACAGCAAAAATTTCAGTTGTAACAAGTTTGAGAACATTTTCAGCAACACTTCACTTACCCTTTGGAAATTGCCATTTAATGAAAGCCAAATATTTTGCAATAACTTGTTCCTTCTGGCTAGATTTCTATTTAAAAGTTTCCCTAGTCCAAAATAGGAAAAGGAAAGAGAACCATTGCTCTAATATAGCCAATAGTTTATGATGCAGAAGAACTAGATTCACCTTCCAACCCAGAGCCTTCAGACCTGAGCATTAGAGTTCAATTTGTCTTTTATTCTAGTTCAAAATACATAGATGCTTTATGCTTTACACAAAATGAAATAATTCAGCCTGGGGGAACAGGAGACCTGGGGGCAAGTCCGTGCTTGACTTGATCTGGGCCCTGCTTTCCTTTATTGCAGGCTGTATCCTGAGATACCATGCTGTTCTAATATCTCTCTCAAGTCTTTTTCATGAAAGTTCTCAAAAGTTTTAGTTTCCTTTTAACATAAGGGCCATTTAAAACTTTTGTCTTGAAGCATCCATAGTATTTTTCACCCACCTTTGCATACAGTATTTTTCAGAGCAATATTTAAGCAGCCCTGTAAATACTGGGTGTAATCCTATGTGTTTTTGTTTTCTGCTTAAAGGGAGCACAGAAGTTGTTAACGTTTTCTCAGTATCTTTCTGTGCTTTTAATGATAGCCAGTTTTTACATCCCAGAGCTTATGCTTGCACAGGAGCTTCATGAAGACTGCTGTACATGTTTTCTGAAAGGTGAAACCTCAGATGTGCAGCAGAGATGTAGAGTAAAATTTCAAATATCCTAATTTTTCCATCTTCCTTTTGTTTTACTTGATCTCTGTGTGGTGGGGATACAATCAAAATATGCCTTTTTCTTTTGTTCTTTCCCTTTTTAATGTTCTTGGTATTAGTTCTTTGCATTTCCTGTTTTATAGGTGGGCTGGATCCTCTCCATCCTAGATGAGCTGCAACTTAACCCCCAGCCTCCTGTGGCTGTCCTTCCGCTTGGCACTGGGAATGACCTTGCCCGCACCCTCAACTGGGGTGGGGTAAGCACTGACTTGGGTACCATTATGTGTGGCCTCTCGACTTGCTGCTCTAATTATTAGTTGTGTAGTAGGGTGGAACTTCCTTTCACTAAAATAGCAGGTAGGGCTGTTTCAAATGTCTGCTTCAAGCACCACAATTTGGTTCAGTTTGCAGTTTGGTGTCTTGAATTCATGACAATGTAATTGTTGTAATGGAAGTGTGGATAAGTGTATCTGATTTGTATTTCAGGCCGAATAATGAGAAGGATATGTGTGCTTTTAATTTAGGCAGTGTACAGTTTAAACTATTTCTCTGCATTTATCCTTGGCTATACCACTGGAGTTATTCCAGGCAAGGAAAAATATACTCTGACTTCCTCTCCTCCTGGTCCTACTGTGCCTGTGCAAGACTTGTATACCTCAATAGTAGTTTGTCAAAATGCTTGATATATAAAAATTTAGGAACATTTTTGAGGTGTTTTTAGGAACATTTGATCTGATGTTTTAGTTCTGTGTGAAAGGAGGGAGGTCTGACAGATATTTGGTGAGTGACTTGCTTTGCTTTGGGTGCCTGTGGCTGATGCCCTGGTGACACTTATTCTGCTGCCAGGGTTACACAGATGAGCCAGTGTCCAAGATCCTGTGCCATGTAGAAGATGGGACCATTGTCCAGCTGGACCGCTGGAATCTCCAGGTTGAGCGCAACCCTGATTTGCCACAGGATGAGCTGGAGGATGGGGCGCGTAAGGTTAGAGTCTTCTTTTTCCCAGGGGAGAAAGACTAGAGGATGCATAAGAGCATATCTTTGGAATATACCATAGGATGCATCAGTGGGAAGCTCTAAAACTCTTTCATTTTCTAGTTGCATCTCTTCCTCCTGCTCTTTTCATATGTCAACACTTCTAGAGGTATATGCAACCTAATGCATACCAGCCACTTGTTGTTGTTTATAACTCTCAGACTTTGTGTATTTATCCCCAAAACGAAATCCTGGCAAAAATCTTTGGATATCATCTGAAAGGTCATTGTTTTTCTCTAGTTAAGCTGAGGTAGCAGGAGAAGCAACCCTATGACCAGCATCCATTCCTAAATTACAGACACATCGATGAGGATGTAGAAGTATATTCCTTAGGAGTCTACTAGTGGATACAAACTGTTTCTTGTTTTACAGCAAAGGACGGTGTAGTTTTGGATTTTCCTTCTCTGTGGGTCTCTATATGCCGCTGATCTCCATTAGGTTGAGAGTTGAAGAATGGGAAAATCTTTATGGGAGGGGTCACATTTACACTAATCTGTCATTTGAACAGATGATGTTGAAAGTGTGGTGTTCATCAAAAAATGATTCTGTGAAAACAGCTTCCAGTAAATGTAAGAATCTAACTTTCCTCTTCTTGGTTATAGTTTCTAGCTTATGTATTGGACTCTACCATTCTCTCTCCACACCTCTACTGGGCCAGTGCAGTGATGAACAGGCCAGATGTGTGCTTCTCTGCCTCATGCATCCTCAATAGAATTAGGGTTCTTTGTCCAGGACTTCTTTTGCTACTGGTTATATGAAGCAGGAAGAATACAGCTTGACTTTCATATGCCATGCCGAGCTTGTAGTGCCAGCAATTAGGAAAATCTTTGTATTTACATATGAAGTAGAGTGGCATTATGGGAAATCTCAAAGAGAAAATAAAGAACCCTGTGATGTTGTGTTTAGAGATACTTATATGGTCATAAAACACTGTAGATATATTTGTGTTCTTTAGGCTTTTGCATTTGATCATCTTTCACAAACTGTTACTAGCTTTCATAATGGCTTTGTGCATATATTTTCCCGATATATTCCATTTTCTTCTTCTTAGCTTTTCATGAGATGACAGGTTTAAAGTAGTTAATTCCTGGTGTGCCATGGAATATTTCATGTGTCACATGCCTTTCTGTTTTCCAATTACAGCTTCCACTCAATGTCTTCAATAATTACTTCAGCCTTGGATTTGATGCACATGTTACACTGGAATTCCATGAATCTAGAGGTAAGAGGAGCTTTTTATTTCCTTAGCCTTGGGAATGGGCAATTATTTTATGAATTGCAAATGGATTTGGATTTAACAGCCTGTTGCTTATAATTCAGAAGGAATTATGCTGGAACATAAAAATCCAAGATACAGACTGTAAGCTGTGAAGTGATTGTATCCTGGGTTTCCAAGGGACTTATAAAGTCATACTTGGGCAAATATGTCCAATTTTATGCATAATATTGCTGAAGGACATATTGGATAAATATAGAATGTCTTGGTGATCTAAAAAATGAAAAAAAGTACAAGGAAAAAGATGATTCACTGGAAGAAAAGGGCTGAGGGGAGCTTTCAAAGTTTTTGAACTTCTAAAGGATGTATTAAGTATAGATAGAGAGGATGCTGATGCTGAGACAGAATTGTCGGAGTAAGAGCATAAAGAAAATCAAATGCAAGTCAGATGTAAGTTTTCCCAACAATGTAAAGGTTGGGGGAGGAGAAAACCTGTGAGGTTGTGGAAGTAGGAGAGTAGCGGGAGGATAATCACATTCTCAAATTGAACAGTTGCTACCTATGGATGAGTACAGCATGGTATCATTGAACTTGGTGCAGGCCCAGAGTGTATCTATGTAAATGAAAGGTTTTAATAGAGTTCAAAAAACTGTCAGGTGTTCTAGCTGTTGATGCATCTTATTTGTCCCCTTGGGGTGGCAAAACAGCCATCAACATACGGATCCAAATGTGGCTTAATGGGTGGGCTTTGAACTGATGTGAATTACTCTGTATGGTTTAGGCAAGTGTGCCTGTGTAAATGGACCTTGTTCAATTGTCCACATTCAGCGTTTGGTTGTTTCAGCTCCGTGTGCATGTTTTTCTTCTGAATGGCAGCCTCCCTTTTCTTCACTTTCATATTATTACAATGCCATTTCAGTGCCAAAAAAAAACCAACAAAAAAAACACCCTTCTGATGTGCTAAATAAAGAGTAAGATGCAAGATGGAGTGAGCTAATACATATTTTATAATGTTTAAGACTGCTTCAAGCCTTAGGAATAATAATGAAGGGCCACAGAAGGGCAAGAAATGAAATGATGACAGCTGTATGCATTTCTTTATGAATGCATATCACCATGCATTTCTAATGTGACTGTGAATATACAGTATAGATGAAATGTATGGCTACTTTCTCACTTAATGGAGGCATTACTTAATAATGAAGTTGTGGAGCCCTATAAAGAATGAATATTATTTCAGAGATGCCAGTGTTTCAAAAATTTACATGAATGAAAAAGTACTTGGCAGAGCCAAGTGTCTATGAGTGGGTATGTATGGCCAGGAGAGCTTTTCATAGCGCAAGTGTCTGCTCTTACAAGTCATTAGTGCTGGCATTTCCTCACCCTCTTGAATTGTAAAATGTACAAAATGCTCCCCATGTGTTTTAGGAGAGAAAAAGTTATAGCCTTGGAGGTGTTGCTGGTGTGTAAGTTTTATTGTGTTTTGTGTGGGATTAATCAGTGTAGGACAGATTCTGATCTCATTTGAACTGATAAAAATCCAGAGGAACTCTGCTGAAGTCAGTGAACTTTAGCAAAACTTACACTACTTTCAGGACAATTGCAATACAAGTGGTTGTATGCAGTTGCCTATGAGGAGCTATTGTAATCACTTACAGAATCAAAAAAGCAAAATAAATTAGATTGATTCAAACTCTCTGAGTCTATTAGGGCATTTCAAGCTATGGAGACTGCTCAATTGTATTTAGAATAGTGACTGCCATGTCTCAGCTGAACCTGTATGTGTGTGTGGCCTTTTCCAGGGCAACCTCTACACCTTTCTTGCAGCTAATCAGATAAAGCCTTGAGAGTCAGCCCCAAGACTAATGTATTTAGTTCTGCTTCTTCAGTAAGAGTGCTAGGTAGAGACTCTTCCCAGAGTCACAGTTCCCTCCCTTGTCATCCTGTTGCCCTGGTAAATCAGGGGAGACACAATTTACTCTGTCCCTATTTGACATGCTGTTGTTCCCTCAGCTCTAAAGGTTTGTCCATTTACAGATGCCTTCCTCCCCTCCTTTCTGTCCCCTCCCACCCACTAACACATTCCCTTTCCTATTCCCTTGCTGGCTTGAGAAAGGATGAGGGTGGAGGGAGCAATTGCCAGAATTGCGCTCTAATCACCTCTAGGCTCTATTCCACATGGCAGTAAGAGTCTCTCCTCCCTACGCATGCTCATCTGCCCTGTCAGAGTTGGCAGAAATCCAGCAGGTTGTAGGGCTGCTGAGTCCCAGTTCTCAGAAAAGGTCCTTCTCCATTAAGCTAGTTCCAAACTGGGGCTTTGGTTCAGGTCAGTATTTGCAGAGAGATCTGTGTACAAGCTGGTGCCATGGATGGCTCCAGCTGGAGTTATTAGGGATAAACACAGCAGTGGCAGCTTGCCCCCCTGCCCTCTCTGGCACATTCATCACATAGAGATGGTCACTGCTGCCTGACTTGCCCTCCTAAGCCAGACAGAGAGCATATAGCATGGGCACTGGGCCCTCAGGAGCCTCCCACTTCTTAGCTTTGGGTTGTGAGATCGTACAGAAAAAAACTCTCCGTTCGCTAAGCAGATAAAAGATGACTACATATGCAGTTAAATTAGTAGTTTTAAGAAGAGATGGCCCTGACTGCATTCTAGCTCACCCACGACACAACAGGTGGATCATACAGTAGGCTGGGCGCAATCAGACAAGAAGTGCGAAGTATGTAACACTTACAAAATGGAGGACTGTATTGTGAGACTGTGTGACTCCAAAGAGAACTAGAGAAATTGGTGTAAGTGGTCATTTCAGATGAAGTAGTTTGGAAGCGTTCATGTTAGTGTGATGCTTTGGCCAGAAGGACTAACCTGACTCTTGGGCATTTTTAGTAGAGAATGACTGAGCAAGAAGAGGTGGTTGGTGCTACCACTGAATATGGTATCAGCAGGACTGCTCCAGGAATCTCTGGATGCCTAAGAGTAAGGAAACAGCCTCCCGAGATGCATGAGAATGACTTGTATTCTAGGAAACATGCTTTGTGCTAGAATATTGACAGAGCTCCATTTAGCTTATCGGGGAGAAGGTTATAGGCGATTTAATCGCTGTCTGTAAGTATTTACTCAGGGAAACGATATCTGATAGTTGAGGGCTCTTTAATCTAACAGACAGACATATAACAAGATTCAGCAGCTGGCAGTTGAAGCCAGAAAAGCTCATGATGGGAGGGGGAAAAAACATTTATTTTAACAGTGAGAATTATTAACCATTAGATGTGCATTACTACTGGACTATTAAAATTCTCCATAACTTGTAGTCTAATCAAAATTAAACAGCTTTCTAAATAGGCTTTAGAGTAACCACTTATTGTTTGCTGTGGAAATATTTGCATAGAGATGTCTATTCCCTTCTACCTTCTAGATATCCTCTTTGTAACAGGTCAGAATTTAGTATCCTTTTAAATCTTGTAATTTACCAACACTTTAGTCCTGCTTCAGAGAGTGGGTTAGTGTTTCATGGGTTTGTAATAATTCTTGAAGGGGTCTCTTCTGTGTTGGTAAAAACAGAAATCTTGGAAAACATGCTGAGGGATCATGAAATGAATATTCTGAGAGATGCTAAATTAAAGGACGATTGTACTTGTGTTATCTCTTTGCCTGTATTTCCACCTATTTTCACTCTGCAGGAATCAGAAAGAATTCAGAGCAGTGTTTAAAATCTGATAACAGACAATGGCAGAGATGCTGGACTCTTGCACAGCAAAACTATATTCATGTTAATATTTTTATTGAGCAATGTGTGCTAAAAGCACAAAATGAACAGTATGTACCATCTTAGCTGAAGCCAAATATACTGAATTATTTTCCTGCCTTAAGGAACTCCTGTAGTGTTAGTAGGGAATGGAAGGGTACAATGGAATCTACTATATTTATTAGGGTGTTCATATTTTTCCTTTCTCCTTTCACAGAAGCAAATCCAGAGAAATTCAACAGTCGATTTAGAAATAAAATGTTTTATGCAGGGGTGAGTTATGATTCATCTTGTAGAATGATGTTCGTTTAGTTGCTTAAATGTTTTATCATGCCACTTCCCCCTCGCTTTCTCACATCAGGGGTTCCTGACTTTTTTTTTTTTTTTTGCCATTTAAAGTGCATATGTGCTGTATGGCAATGCCGTACATGTCTGTTGGAAAGTGCCTGAAACAATAGTGTTTCACAGTGCTTAGCATTTGAGAGGAATGCTACTCCTTCGGAAATAGTATTGATCATGTCTTGCTCCCCCTGCTTCTGGCTGTTAAGGTTCTCAACAAACTGCTTTGATTATTTCAGTATGTAGGCAGCACTTTGACTTTCAGTTTCCTAGAGAAATTCCTCAAGTAATTGCCTTTATCTTTTAGGCCTTGAGGAGTAGTCTTGGATGTAGGGCCATGGTGAGTGGAAGACAGAGATCAGTTGTTTGGCATGGCTCATTTTCGTATGCAAATAAAATTGTACAGTTTTGTATTCGGGGGGAAGTGGTCAAGACTAACTTTTTTCTAAAGTGAAGTTATTAAAAAAAAGAGAGGGATCCTGATTTGATAATGCATGATTATAATATGTCTTTTTGGGCTTAGATAACTTCCACAGTACCCATGTGCATTAAACCTGGAAACTTATATGTGAGCAAGAATTTGTGTGTACATCCTTGGGTGCTCAGGGACATTCTTTGGTTACCTCTCAAAAGGGGAAGTGTCATATCTTAATGCCACACCTGAGAAGTTGCAGTGCAGGTGAATAGATCCTGCTTCCTCTCTCCTCTGGGGAATCTGAATCTTGCATTGATCGCTGAACATTGATAAAAGAAATCTAGCCTACAGTGCTACTGAGAGCAAGAAGGAATAGGTTTGACAATAGGATGGCATTTGGTGATAAGCTCTGTGGTGGGATGAGAAATGAGGAAAGAGAAGAGAGAAGGCAATGATGACAGTTCCTGCACTACTTATGTGTCTTGCAGGCAGCCTTTTCAGACTTTCTGCAAAGAAGCTCAAGAGATTTGTCCAAACATGTTAAAGTTGTGGTGAGTATAGGAAATTGTGCCATAGTATTGTGGGAAGAGCAAGGGTGGGGGCGGATGAGGAGAGAGAGAGGTGAGAGTTTAATGGCTCTGTTACTTCTCAGTTTTGAGCATGACATTTGAAACAAATTCCAAAGAAAGGCTTGGGAAACTGTTACAAAGCAGCAACACTTCTCTTGTCTGTGACCCCATTCAGCAATTTCTCTGTGCTCTGTCACTTTGGCTTTGTAGTGTGATGGCACAGACCTGACTCCAAAGATCCAGGAGCTGAAGTTCCAGTGTATAGTGTTTTTAAACATACCCAGGTAAGCTCAAGACAGATGTTTGGGGTTATAAAAAAGAGTGAGGAGAAAAAACAACAACAGAAAAAGATGTGTACTTGCAAGTTGTCCTAGACTGGGTGGACGTGCAGAAAGCTTATTGCTACTCTGCTGCCTTCTTGAGAACTAGGTGCTGTTAATTAGCAATACAGGATGGGACAGGAGTATATGGTGCAGCAAGAATATCCTTTAAGAAATTGAATGTCCTGCGATAGAGGGATGGTAGAAACAATTAATTAACAATACACTTTCCAAAGTTGTGCACCTATCCTGCAAGTGAGGAAGTAAACCAGACACAGCTGCCTGGTCTTTTTTTTGAGTGGAAGCAGAGTGTGGGAGGGAGAAAAGGATCAATATCTTTCAAGTAAAGAAACACCAAGTCTATTGAAAGAAATGCTCCTTCTTAAGATGTTGGGAGGTGTTGCAAATAGAAACATAACTGTATCTTTAAAAGTGGTCTCTCCCCTGCTCTCTAGACAACCTACCACTTTCTTCCACATGCAGTCTCAAGCACTCAATCTTTTGAGTCCTGTGTTGCCCTCACTGCAAGCTTCTGCTTGGTGTCCCCTCTCCAAAGTTTTCCCCCTCTATCACTCTTAGATCACTTTTACATCCATTCTTTAAGGGTAGAAAAGATAAAGATGCAACAGCTGCAGCTGTTGCCTCTTTTTCTTTCTCCCCTGCCTCCTCAAGCTGTCTTATGTTTTGCATTTCTTCTGCTCTTAGAGCTTTGAGCCAGCAGGGAGAGAGGAAATGGAGCTCTGCAGGCTGGAGTCCTTGCTGCAGCCCCATGCCTGCTGAGCAGAGGGGAAAAGCAGCTTTCCAGCAAGGCACCCCAGGTGCAAATGTAGCTCAATAGCTGATCCGCGGAAAGCGGAGCAAGTGGGGATAGCAAAGTGCTGCTGCTCTGTTATCCACTGCCTGTTGTTTCTTCTTTTTCCTCTCTCACAGAGGAACCTGCCAAAGATCATGGTGGAGAAACTTGGTGGATACTGAACCAGCTTTGAAGCTAGAGGCCTGGTTTTCCCTTTTGTCCAGTCCTTGCCAGCATTAACTCTAACAGTTCCTGAACTGAACCTGGAATAGATGTTTGGGTGTTTCTCCTGGAGGATAGCAGAACAGGCCAATAGTCAGGCTAATAGTCAGGATCCATCAGGGCAAATTATGAGTACGCTTTCTCAAACCTTGTTTTCCAAACCTCTCTCTGTAGGTACTGTGCTGGCACAATGCCCTGGGGAAACCCTGGTGATCACAGAGACTTTGAGCCTCAGCGCCATGATGATGGCTACATTGAAGTCATTGGGTTTACCATGGCCTCACTGGTGAGTATACTGCAGGTGATACCCTTCCTGCAGGTGATAACAAAATTGGTGCATTCTGTGGGCAGTGTTATAGAGTGCAAAGTTATCCTCACTACTGAAGAAGAACTATGATTCCATGTATTCATCTAAGGCCAAAATGTGTTTTGTTGTTAGTTTTTAAATGAGGAGGACAAATTATAGTTTAAAAAAAAAAAGAGAGAAAATTGTTATTTAATGCTTAAAACTTTGTTTGCAAACAGTTGCTAATTTGTACATATTTAGGAGTGCTTTAAAGTGTTCTGAAGTTAAATGGAAAGATTATTACAGTAAAAATCAGCATGTATGCATATTTTTATTGTGCAAACAGTCCAATCAAATAATTACTGCTGTTTCTTATTAGCTTTTGTGTATTTCAATCTATGGCATAAAAATTAATTTTTTTTGTAAAATGGGCTATTAGAAACAAATATAGAAAAATTTATATAAAATTATATGCCATAGTGAATATTTTTATTTTAAAAATGAACTCTTTTGACAGATAAAAATGTTTATTTCAAAATAGTGTGGAAAATCTACTTTGGCTTCTGAATTTTAGAGAAGCAGTACTTAGCAAATAATTACATGCTACCCAGATGAGTATATTGTCAACTGTCTTGGAACAAAAAGGTCATATTCAATTGAAGGAAATGAAAAATACTGTAACCATATTGATCATCAGACTGTAGAAGTGACCTGCAGCTTGCTTGCAGTGTAGAGAACTGGAACTTAACAAACTTTGAAGGCAATATCCACATACTGAAGTTTTGCATAAATTTGGGTCATTCTTGACAGCTTAAAAGGCTGTATTTAACTGACGGTGCTGATCTTCTCTCTTGGAAATTGGATAGACATTTATAAAAATACCAAGAAATACATAGGATTTCAATGACCATATTTAATATTCTCAAAAGTTGGTTTTCTTTCTTTCTTGGGAATCAAAAATACATTAAGAAAAACAGAAATTTTTGGTTATTGTTGACAGAAAAAAATAAAAATGTTTAGCTAGTTTTGAGCTACAGTCTGTCTTGGGTTTGCCACCAATATCACAGTGGCTAGAGTGATCTCAAAAGCTACCAGCAATTTCAGTTGGGACAGTAGGCTCCTTTGACCTGCCATTTCTTTCTAAAGGAAGCCTAGTTCAGAACTGAGGGTCTACACTGGCTGTGATGCTGAGGAACCACTGCAACTCTAAAACTTCTAGCTATAATCCTAGCTTGCTCTGTATGACTCCCAGATGTGCTTGACCACACCTAAGAAGGTCTGAGACACTGATGAAAAGAAGTACTTTGTAAGAATTAAGTACTATGAATGTTATTGATCATATTATCAGTTGATCCATAATATTAAGCATATAGAGCAGGAGTATTAAGGTCTTGACTTCTGTTCAGGCAGCTGTCTGTTAGTAGTAATATTAATAAAGGAGTTTTTTGCATCTGACCAATGATAGGTAATAATCATATTCCTAGTTATACCCAAACATGTTTGCTTAAAACTTGAAGAATCTGCCAGATTCATTAGAAAAGACTTTGTCTTTTTGTTTTTCTGGCATCTGTTTCTCCCTGCTTCTCCCTCTTCTTGGAATTTTACCTCTAACCTGAGTTGCAAAGTGGCCTCATATATTAGAATAAGGGGACAAGCTTGCAGGGTGATGTTCATGAAGAGAAAGTAAGTTAAAAATGAAAAGCCCAAATCAGGAAAAGATGTAAGGTAGCAGGGTGATGAACTAGGTGAAAGCCAAGTAGCTTAAGTAGACTGCTCTGTTTCTGCTATTTGTTTTTACTGTTTTGCAGAGAGAACCTTGCTTTAGTGAGTGTCTCAGAAGAGATGTAGGCATTATACAGGGTAGTACCATTTTTTTCTCTCCCTCTGTTGCCCATGCCCTCTTAATTGTTTCATTTCTTTCAAATAAATTCTTGAACACAGTATTTAATTGCTTTTAACAAGGTTCTTCTGCTTGCTCTTTTCAACCTGTCTGGTCTTGATATTGAGTTATTGTGTAAGCTCTCATAACAAGGGTTTTAGATGCATCGTATTCATATTAAGAGATGTATTTTTTTCAGGAAGGGGAAATCATCTTTCTGTCTCCCAGATGTACCCGATGATGATTCTTGTTTTAATGAGCAAATAATTAGTAGCATTACAGTTAGCGTGAAAACAAACAAATACCCCAGTCCACCCCACCCCCTGGCAAACAAATGTTAAAACCTTTAAGAATGAACACAGGTATGCATTTGTGCATGCCTGTATCTCTTTTTTATATGTGTGTATAGTATGCTTGACACATACTGAAGTAACAAAACATGTAATGAAGTAACGAAGCATGTAGTTAGGTATCTGCTCTGTTTCATCTGCTTGTTGCCAACCAGTTTTCTATGTGAAACTTTAAGTCCTACTTTTCAATTTTGAATAAAAATACAATCATTGTGCCTCATTAGTATGCCTTATGCAGACCCTCTACAGAGCTTCAGCTGTACCATACCTTGGTACTCACTTGAATCCATACTGCAAACCCACTCTCCCAGCTTAGCTTAGGGAGGGCTACTATTTCTACAAAGTTAGTGAGGACACATTTAACAATAGTGAGTGTTTTGCACTGTGTTCTTCAACTTGGCAAATGATGTTGCTTTCAGAGTGCAGTCTGATAAATGTGTAAATATCTACATGATGGAATAAACCACTTACAGCAGGACTGCTTTGTTTGCATTTGGAATGCTTTTTAATGGACAGTGTCAGCAAAACTATGCATTTTGGAATTGTTAAATGCCTTAAATATCTGTTTTGAAGTGTCTTTATGTTCTCTTTCCTGTTCTTGTTTTACAGGCTGCTCTCCAGGTGGGTGGTCATGGAGAAAGGTTGCATCAGTGCCGTGAGGTGACACTTTTAACATACAAGTCTATCCCCATGCAAGTGGATGGAGAGCCATGTCGATTAGCTCCCTCACTCATTCGGATCTCCTTAAGGAACCAGGCCAATATGGTACAGAAGAGCAAGAGGAGAACATCCATGCCTTTGCTGAATGAGTGAGTTGGATTTGTGCATGTCCTAATGCCAGGAGGTGCTTCTGGGGCAGCATATTCAGTCATGGATTTTGCATGGACTGGACTTGCAGTGCATTTAAAAATAAAAATTCACACCTCCCTCTGAACATTCTTTCTACTGAGTTGTAAATATTTACCCAATTTTATTTTATTCTTTAATCTTCTGGGTACCCCTCTGCCTTGCTTTTGGAAAGCTGTTGAATCTTTCAGTTGTTCATTCAGAGAGGTCTGTGCAGGCTCAGCAGTGTGCCTCTTAGTAAGGCTTATGGCAGATTTGCATATAAATGCCATTTCCCCTGTAAGAAGTTCTTATGATTTGCTTTCTGAACTTTATTAATCTGATTGTTAGCCCCATTGGAGACCCTGTAGCAAATTGCAACAATCAAGAGTTGCTCAGGACATCTTGTGGTCTCTGTTGTGCATTGCTGCCTGGAACTGTTAATAGAGGAGGGCCTGGATGATTGGAAAGGGCACTTTATAGGAAATACTGCACCAGTATTAAAACCCAACGAGAAAATTCAGTACAACGTAGCTAAAAGTAATAACACTTTCACTCGTCTTCTGTGGGCAATGGCAGAAGATTGCAATATTGAAGTTTAGCATTAGACTGTCTGGATTCTCCCAGAATGTCTGTCTCCCAACTAGAGACTGGGAGAAGGATAAGGAAAGATGATCAGAAAGAAAAAAATGTATGCCATGAGGTGGAGGTAGCACTGACGTAATGTAAAGAAGAGTACAGAAAAATTAGAATAACTGGAAACCAGGAACATTTGAAGAGGACAATAGACAGGACTAGCCTTCATTTTATAACCTCATCTGTAAGCACTATAGAGGTATTTTAATAGTAAAAAAAATCCCCATCAATATTAGAATTTTGACCTATGAGAAAATGGTCATCCAATAAAATAATTTAGAATATTCTGCAGAGCTGATTATTGTACTTCTAAGAATTCTTTCATTGCTGCTAAGGTGAGTGATAAACGCCTATGGTTTTTTTCATCAAGTATTCTTGAAGCAATTGAAGACAGGCTATCTCGTAGGGCATACAAAGATATACAGGCCTAAAGTTGTTGAGAATCCACATATCATTCGAACAGCCATGCGCTGAGGGTTTCACTCTTCTGGCAAGAAGTGGTGGGGCTTTCACTGTTACAGCTGTTACAGTGTCAGGATAGAAGTAAGGCAAGGTTTGTGTAGTGAGGTAAAACCTTTCATTAGACTAACTCATATAGTTGTAGGAAAAAAAGGCAAGGTCTCAGGCACAACTTTTTATCTTCAGGTGTGCCTTAAAGGTTGTCTGTTTTTTCAGACTGTATCATCTAGTGAAAAATACTGCTTCTCTTCAAACCTTAACTCTAGCCCTACAGAGCTTTGTCATTCTGTGGTTGTTAATCTGTTCACGTAATCAAAGCCTCCCTGGTTATTTCCAACACCTTCCTATTCGGTTTGCCACTCTGTGTTCTCTTACTGAGACTAATACTTTAAGCTTCAGTAGAAGCCCATATCCGTAATGTGCAATTCTTAGTTGTCTGAAAAATATGTAAGATATAGCCATCTCTCTTGAACAGTGAAGAATAACAGACTATTGCCTGTGAGCACTGATGCCCAATTTCATCCAGCCACAACTCCTCACTCATTTGTGAGAAGTAGGATGTGGCAGAGAACAATCCTGGGGCATCTCTTTCTAGACTGCAGCAGGCTAATGCAAACAAAAGAAAGAATTGCAGGCACTTCGATGTGATAATTAGTATGGGCAGGCCTGGAGTCTGAGATCTGAATTTAAACTGTGGTAGGGAAATACAGATTCCTAGTGTATGCCAGTTGTCAAAAGAATATCCTTTGTTGTTTAGCTGGATTTGAATGTGCTATGTCAGACTATATTGCTGGCTGAGTTCTTTGATTTGGCTGAGATATTTGTCTACAGACCTCTATTACAGAAAAATTTAAATGATTCATCAAGGACCCCAGTCTCAGTCTCATTTAACAGGAATGGTGTGTATATATGCGTATGTGTGTATGTCTCAGATGTTGAAGGGGAATGAGAAATAGTTGAATTTCCTGGTGTGATAAACCCTGAATGGCATGTTAAATGTAAAACTCTAGGAGGCATTTAAGCATGTACGAATTCCATTCATTATGACACTGCTTTGTAGAATTTTGCAATAGAGAGAAATTCATTTAAGCATGTTTATCTACATTTCTTAACTTGATATCTGGAGTATATCTCCCCATTCCATTGAAATCTCCCAGAAATCATTATTGTTGATTGAACACAATAGATTGTTCTCTTAAGACAGCCATCATCTGCATATTAGATGTGTGAGATTAGTAATGAGTTCTGGAGCTATCCCCACAATTGTTAGATAGCTGTTCTTGAGTGCCTTGCAAGGAAAGTGATTAAAAAATTCTCGTATCACAGTAACTCAGAATTCTGATACTGTTGGCTTTGATGTTATTGGAGGATAAGGAGAGCAGTAGGAATTCTATTTGAAACTTTAGCTAATCTAATGTTACAAGTAGAAAAAACGGATTTTTAAGAAGTCTTATAATTTGCTTCTTTTTTTTTTTTGGTATCCTGTTCTTCTTTATTCTGTTTTTTAGTGAGAGGGGGTTTACAGGGGTTAGTTTTTCATCTGCCTTGTGGATGCATTTGTTTTTCCAGAGAATAGTAGTATCTTAAAGTTGAAGAGTCCATATTTTATGTAGCTACAGTGAGAAGAACAGATTCCACACTTCTCTGGACAGAGGGAGAGCCTTAGAAACATTGTTCTCTTCTGACTGTCAGAGTTGTCCATCTTCCTGATTGCAACTGTTTTCCTTCAAAACCTGTGCCCACTCCCAGACAGGACAACTTGTATATGAGAAAAAGGGATCAAGTCTTCTGTTTGACCTATTTTTCCTCCCTATTTTCCCACTACTGTGCTTCCAGCAGCTTCTAATTGCACAGTAACTACCTCATGTAGTTCTGCGCAGACCTCCCTGGTTGAAAGTCTTAGAAGTTGAGTCTTTCTGTTTTATGTTACTGAATAATTTGCCTTTCTCAAGGTGTGGAGAAAAATTAAACAGCAGTATTTGACTGTAATAAGAATTTTTGGTCTTTAAAAAGAGTTTGACTGTAGAATCAGACTGAGGAACACAAATATGGTATTTCTGTAGGGCTGCTTGAATCGAAGAAGCCTCACTTTCCTGTTGATGGCAGCAGCAATGCGAACAGCTTCATTTAAGTTATTAGGGCACAAAGTAAATTTCTCATATACTGCATTTTGTCTGAGCTGGGCAAATTTTTGGCAATTAAGGTTGTATTCAGTTACTTCATCTTTTTTTCTACTAGTGAATTGTGTACAAAAATAATAGTGATTTTTTTCTCAGTATATTAATTATCTCAAATTATTCAAGGAATAGTTGCTACAAATAATATTTGTTTCTTCATTGTCCTTTAAGCATTCACTTTTCAGTATTTCGTTTTGAAATTTAAGCTGTTTTTATATGACATCCAGGTTATATGGGTACCCTAACCAGGTGAAGATGACCTGTTTGTGGTTTTTGTGCTTTTCTGATCAGATTTTAAAATCTGGAGTTGGAACATAGTGGAGGAAAGTCATTATGTGGTGGATAGATTTACAATGCTGTTTCTAGTTTGTTTCTAATGAAGGCCGTCCAAACATAAAAAGGCAAACATAATCTCCTCTTCATCCTACAATGGATGACTCTATAATGGTAATAACTAATGACCCAATGAAGTGTTTCAAACCAGAAACAACTTCTTAAGTGCAAGGAATATGCAGTACCAGGTGATACTGTTTACACTTGGTTGTGGATTGAAACAAGGCAGATGGCAGAGCTGTGGAAAAATGGTAAGTTTCTTTTCTTCTCATGTCTTTTCTATTTGTCTTCCCCATTGTGTTTGATAAATGTACCAGCAACAGCAAGTTTTTGCTACAGTCAGATCAGCAGAATCAGTTTTGCTACAAGAGTGCATTGTGTTCTTATTCTCCATCCCTCAGAAGACTTGCCAGCTAAGTTCTGATTCCTGAATCTTCATTGTTGATCATGGGAATATGTGAAAAAGATAACATATAGCTTGGTTTTCTGTGATCAAGCCAAGAATGTGGTCTTGTGTGAGCAATAAGCAGAGTGTGTGTGGAATAAGAAGACGTTCTGTGGCTCAGTTTTTCAAGAGTAATTTTCTGACTAGAAGCTATAGTTTAGTGTGCTGCTTAGTAAGTTTCAGTAAATGATCATTTTCTGAGCCCCAAAAGATGGTGTTGTGCTTTCACTGGCTCTTAGTTTGGGTTGAGGAAGAATGTTCTGCATGATGGAAGGGAAAGAAGAAGAGGGAAGAATTTATAAGTAAATATATTCCATACCATTGAGAGAAATAGAGGGACCATTTGAATTTAAACACTACAGCAGTCTGCCCTGGGAGCCACTATATATGAAATGCATGTTTCTCTAAGGTACATGAAGGAAGAATGGAGAGAACAATTTGTCATTGGCATTTCTGGACCCGCTTCCAAAGTTTTGAGATTTTTAAGTGCCTGTGGGACACAAATCCTGGCGCTCCTCATCTTCCTTGTATAGATGTGTGCCCAACTTGTCACAAGGCTTCCTCACTTGTGTCTTTAGCCCCTGTGTGTCATGTAGCAATGAATTTCCCCATTTGCATGGTTTCTGTTGGCTTCCTAGTGTGATCTTGAAGCTCTGCATGTTTCTTCATTCAACTTACGTGACACATTCCTTTTGTTTCTGTTTAAATGTTGTATGTCTTTCTCTTTCCTTCTCTCTCTTCCACTCTTTCTTTCTCTGTCTCTCCCCTACCTTTCTCCTTGTCCGTTCACACTTTGTTCTGCCTCTCTCCTGGCTACTCATTTCCTGCTGCCTTAGTATCCATAAAGTGCATTCTGCTGACCTGAGGAGAGTCTCGGCTCCCCCCGATTCCTTCACTGTGTGAGTATCTGGCTTTTTTCTTCCTTTGAAAGTTCCATAATATGTCACTGTTACCCTATGCATCATTCATCCAGGAGAGGGCAGTAAGAACACTTTCTTCCCAGACAAGCAGATCCAATGACAAAGAGGAGTTGTTTCTCTGGATTTGACCTTTCTCATGTACTTCTTGGCTCTGTGAGTTCATTTCTGCTTTTCAGTTGGCAGAGGAGAGCTTTTGTAGTAGCATGTGCTGTGGGAAGATGCATCTCCTAAATGAATTTCTTCTCCCAAACTAATGCTTACAGCAGTGTTGACCCTATAGTGGATGCAGCAGTGTTCTTCACTTCTTGCTGGGAGTGAAAGCATCAGAGCAGCAAGGGGCAGTTGCTCCCTGAGGGAAGGGAAACTGGGAACCGAGGTGACAGCCCAGCAGGCGCAGGGCCATGGCCTCACCAGCAGGGGCTCAGTCCCACAGTACCTGAGCGAGGTGAGCAGGGCAGGTCAGTGACGGTAACCAGGTTCAAATAGGAGTCCAGATCATCAGACAAAGCCACAGTGACAGGAAGGTCTGAGGTCAAGTGCCAGGCACCATCCCTGGAAATAGCTCAGATAAGGGCTACAACATTATTCTTCCGTGAGCTGATAAGATACGTAGCTAGGATTTTTGTCTTTGGTTTTAAACAAAAATGTACTGTGAATCAACTCATCCAAAAAGCATCTTCATATATAACTGGTCCAAATAGCAAATTGGTGCCCCAAAGGAGTGACATGATATTGGCTGCAGCTGCTCTGAAGATGGAAAACCCACACCCATGTTAATACTTTGATTGTCAGCAATTCCAATGCAGTAACTTGCTAGATAGTAGCTAAATTATTCAAGAATCTAATATATTTTTAAAATGCGTTGAACTGGCACTTAAAGATACTTGTACCCATTGTATGCTGTTTATATACTTATTCATCCCCTTTATGAAAATGTCATATTGTCAAAACCTGTGTAGGTTCACAATAAAAAAAAAAGTGTAATGTAATATGTCAATGCAGGTGGTACAGTTTGCCTTTAGAAACACTTTGTGAATATTCAGTCAAATAAGAAACTTGTTTTGCATTGTGTTGACAACCCTTTTGTCTGCTTACTTTGCCAATGTTATGCAGGACATTTTTCAAACCATTGAGACTCTCAATTCAAAATAAATGTTGGAAAATGGCAAATTTCAGAGCAGGTATTCAGAGCAGAAACTTGATTTCAAGCACAATTCCTGTGCAATCATAGAAGAAAATAAATGGTGTGTGCTAAAAGAAAACCAGCCAACACTCCTCTGCTCTAAAGACTGAGCACTTGCAATAGGTGGCATATAAATGATCAACAAAAGGAGAATTACTTGGGAAAATTATTCAGAGAATAATTTTAAAAGGCATAAAATTCAGAAAGCTGCAAGTTTGTCATCGTTATTTTGCAAACAAGGGAAACTATCCAATCTGTATGCTTTATCCCTAGATTGTATTTGTTGTACTCTGCTGAGGAACAGAAAGTAATACAAATAATGTATGTCTCTTGCACTGATGCAGCATCCTAAGAAAGCATCTAGAAAAAGCCTGAGGTACGCTTTATTGCTTACACAGAACATTAAGCAAGCTTGGGATGTAGGAGAAGAGCGGTTGTTCCCAGGTTAAGGAATATCCCTTGGAAAATGAGCTCCAAGTTTTGTTACAGTTAGAATGCTCCATTCGATATCAGCTGTCAGGATAAAACAGAGAGAGAGAGAGACTCTTGAGCCCTAAACTAATTTGTAAGTCAAAGATATTCTGTATCTTGAAATCTGTAAAATAAATAAATAAATAAATTAAGCATGCTGCTGCACTGTGGCTGCCAATTAATGTCTGGCAAATTAAAATAAGTACCCATGAGGTATTAGGGAAATTTGATTTGGGTTGTGATGGCTTTGAGGTTTGAATATTTCTTTTTTGTTGAAAAATGTATAAAGAGCCTGTGTTCCAGTCACTACTGAACAGAGGGCAGATACTGTGGAGTCTTAGTGATTGATATATGTGTGTGTGTGTGTGTGTGTGTGTGTACAGCCTATGTTAGATAAATTTAAGTTTCCTGGAGCAGTCAATGCGTGGGAATTTGGGTAGCCAAAATTAGGCACATATGTTTTTTGTTGCAGAGATAATAGAATTGTAGTGTGGTTTGTTTCAAAAGTTTATACAGGATGCGTAGGTAAATAGAACTGCTGTATTTTTAATGGAGGCTCTTAAAGGTGAAGACTTGCATTTGCCAGCTGGATGTTTAGTTAAGATAAGAAAGATGCACATGTGGTAATATATTTGAGTTGTGTGGTTGATGCAAAGGAGTTCTGAAAAAAATTACCATTTTAAAAATAATTGACTTACATAGCTCCTACAGTCCTTTTACAAGTGGCATAAGCACAGTGGGCATGCTGTGATCTTTATTAGAAAATCTGCATAAATGAAAACACAAGTATTGCCTTATTAGTAAATAGTGAATACTCTTTAAAAGAGCTGACTGAGTAGTGATTGCAGCAGGGTGTGCACACAGTGTCTGTGTGGATAGCAAAGGAGTAAACGAAATCATGTTTGCTTTTCAAAGTTCAAATGCCAGATAAAATCAGCTTTGTGGGTTGGGCTGAATATGTATGTTGTCTATAGGGGGAAAACCTAAAAGAACAGCAGGAGAAGAGACATAAGGGAGAAAGTTTTACAGAGAGTGAGTTATTCTCCAAGTGCATAATTAAGGATGAAAGTTACTTTTTTTATTTTTATTTTTCTCCCTTAAATGAATTATAGGGAATTGAGAGTCTCTTTTGTCTTTTTTGGTTTTCACTGTTTAGTGTGCAGGCTCCTGTTTAGCGGGATCCATGGGAGATGCCATGGGAGAATCCACAGTGTTTGGAAGTGGAAAACAAGAGAAGTGTAGCTACCGTGATAAAGGAGAAAGAGAAATGAACACCAAGATTCTACCTGGCACTTAGGCACATGTATAAGTATGTGCGTGGGTCTAGTCTTTATTCAGCAAAACACTTGGGCACTTGCTGAAGCAAGTGCAATATAAGAAAGTGCAGGGTTCACAGTTGGGGTAACCTGGCTGATTTGGGATATGCTCATCAAATGGAAGAAAATATTTATGTGGTGGAGCTTATGTTTTGGGGGTATTAATTAGGTAAAGAGCTTAGCAAGAGCTTTGCTTTAAAATAGCAGCAGACTTTTCAGAAGCATTGAAATTTGTCCATCAGAAGAGGCTGGATACTAGCTAGATGGTTCTGTTCTGTTGTTGCAGGTCTTATGTTCTAAATAGATAAAAGCTGTCAAAAATGCACTTATTTTTACTGCCAGTGAGATCTCAAAAGTAAGGTTAATTTCTTTTTCTTCTCTGGTTGCTGTTTTCCTTTTTCCAATTGATCTAAACACTGGAACATTTAATTAGTTTTGCATGTTTATTTCTTCTCCAGGAGATAGGTAATTCATTAATCTGTCACAGCAAACATGCCCCGGAGGAGCATGGTGTTTTCTAAAGTTTAATTTTTGCAAGGGAGGGGCAAGAGAGAATTTCTGTTTCTGTTTACTGAATCATATCAAAACATGTACCTGTGTAGCTTGATGTGGGCTGTATCCTGGAAAATCCATCAGAAATTTCATTGAATTCTGTTGAATTGTTGGGCTGCTTTTATTATTATTGTGGTTTCTTTTCTCTATGCAGGCACAAAGAATAAGAAAGGGTTCACAGAGTTTATAAATAATTGGAATGGGAATTAGGGTGTATGTAATTGAAAGGTTTCTTTTTCCAGTTGAATCAACCTGGTGTCATAGAAGAAGTGTTACTCAGTTGCTGAACAGGGCTGCCAAGATCTGTCCCCAAGCCCACTCTGCCTGTTTTCTCTTTCCTGGGTGACTGGAGGCAGGAGGATGTAGCTGAGGAGAAACAGCTGTGCTCCAAGTGAACTGGCTGGCACCCTCTCACCTGCTGCTGCATGGTCCGCAGGGGAGTGATGAAGCTGCAGCTTCATCAAAAGCTGAGTGTGTTCTCCTGGGGAATGGAGGCAGATCAGTTTCTGCTGGTAGTCTCAGAATAGGTACTTGCAGCTTTGCTTCTGTGGGTTCAAACCACAAGTGATACAGTGAAAGGAGACATACATTAAAATAATAATAATAATAGCCCTTCAAGTTTTTTCCAGTGAAAGCTCTGTGTTTGTTTTTTAGGTCACGTTTCTAGAATCCCAGGAATGCTATAGTTCAGGCTTAAGAGGAAAACAAATGTGTGCCTTTGTTCAGTAAGCAATTCCCAGCAGTGGAAATTAAAAATGACTTCACATGATAAGCAGTTTATCTAGCATGATATTGACTTTCTGAGACCTGCTCCTGTACAAAGAGTGGTTCTCATTCTAATGTGTACCCTGGTGTATCAGGGGATGGATATCTTCTCACAGAGGAGTAGACTTAAAAAAAAAATATATATATATAAAAATATAATATATATATATATATACACACATATATACACACATTAACTATTTGTGTTATGATTGTTTAAAATTTTTAAGAATTGCCGGAAACATGTTGTTTTCATTAATCAATACCTGTGTTGACCTCTGTGTCCTTGTGCAAAGTCAAATGCTATTTGTTTGACAGAAAATTTCCTCTCACTTTTCAGCCATTCTGGAAGCTAAAAAAGAAGAAAGAAAATAACCGCTATTACTGAAATTACATAATTTTTGATGTGGAGGGATTAGAGTAATTCTGAGGGGACCTGACAACATCTCTGTAGAATCCTTTAAAGATTGTTCCAACTGAATATTATGCATGGTTTTTCTACAGGGCTCATTTGGATTGTTATTAAGTAATGCCCCCAACTTGCACTTCTGGTCCATGCTAATCAAAAGTCCATCACAAAAAATTCAATATGACAAAATAGCCTATCCATTCTCCCAATTTGGGAGGACTGATATTTAGGTTTGTGTTTAAATGAAACCATTTTGGCTAATGGACGTGACTGAACAAAACATTTCCGTTGACCTGAATCTCTGTTTATGGTCCCATGAGGCATATGACCTTTAGGGTGTAATTCTGTGGATTTGTGTGTTTGAGGAATGAGGTTCTTAATTAGGTTCTTTAGGAGATAATGGAATTTGTTCATCTGTATTTTAATTTATTTGTAATACACTACTTTGAAGAAAAATAGGTATAAGAAAGTTATTTAAATATTTTAAGTTGAATTGCAGTGCAGCAATTTCCAAATTTTGTGTAAATTGTCTACTGTCTTGTCTGGAGAGCTTTTCTTCCTCTGCTTACAATTGGGCAAATTGTATTATACAGTGTTTAGAAACATCCATTTCTATTAATACTAATGTTTGCTTTCAGCAACATTCATCACCATATTATTAACTTTTACATAGACGCACTTGTGTGCTTGAGTTTTGTTGTTTCTGAATATGCTGAATTTGTCTAAACAAGAATAATTGTGCAATTCATATAATAATATGAATTATTATACAGTATATGTGAAAACTGCAGAAGTATTGATGGTGGAAGTGTTTTGCTCAGCTGCATTGAATAGAGCTCTATATGGAGCTCGTGAGCTGTGTGAGTGAATGAGTTAATTAGTTGGGTGATGAGAACGATATTGCGCTGTGTCCATTGCCAGTCTGATAGCACAAGAAGTGAATATTCACATAGCGAATCTTTAGAGCCACAGCTGTATTGAATAGGTAGTGAAAGTTAGGGAGACATTAATATGGCATCTAACAACCATATTGTAAGATAGCAAAGATTTTGGTCACTGAATTAATGCTGTCTATATATTTTGCAGTTGTAACTGTATTACCTGTGACTGGACTTAGCTAAGTGTATAAAACCTCTGCCCCTTAGAAAGGACCTCTTAGCACTGATGTTTCTGATAATACTTTAGTATCTAGAGAGCTCTTGTTTCCAAGGTTACATTTTTATGACTAGGATCACTAAACTTCTCAAGTGGTTAAAACAGCATGTCCTGTTTCTCTCCAGTTGCGTATTTTAACACATATAGCCTATTTATGAAATAGCATCTTAATGTTCCATGTCTTTGAAGGAAGGGGATGGCAAGGAGGAGGAGAAGAAAAGAGGAAACCATGATGACTCTTGCCAACTGTTTATGCTTCAGCAGTTGACTAGGAAAGGAACTATTTCTCCTGAAGTAATATAGTACATTTAAGATTATGTGCTTGTTTCTCTGTCGAATCAAGCTCAGAGATGTACAGTGCAGTAATGCACCAAAAAAACCCTTTTCTCTGTAGATAATTTAGATAATTATTTGTAATAATAACTATTTAGAAAATCATCCAAATATTTTCAGTCATTGCATTTTCAACTGAAAGTAAAAAATCTTGGTGGAAAGAGGACTCTGCTTGTGGAATAAAGCGACACAAAACACACTCTACTGTCACTGAAGATCTAACTTCTTTTCTGAAGGAAATGTAGCTTGGGAAGGAAAGGATAGAGGGCCTTGGGAATAAGCAAGCTACTGAATTTGGGCTGAGGATTTTTGTTGAATTCCTGCCTCTGTCAGAGATTTTCTATGTGAATTTGGTCGCAACAATACTTTGATCACAAAATCTAACAGTGGAAAGGGTTGTGTGACTGGGACAGGCTCACAGGGTGATGTGGAAGGTGGGGAGAGACTCCCCTGCTCTGTCTCAAATGTTTCCCGCAGTAATGCATAGCTCGTCTCCAGTTGTCTGTATCTGGCACGCTCCTCTCCTGTCATGCACTAAGGGATGGGAGTAATGCCAGTGTGTGAAAGGAGAGGAAGGGGAATTGTGAGAGGGAAGTACTGAAGCCCTCGGAGCTTCAGTAAATC
This sequence comes from Apteryx mantelli, assembly GCF_036417845.1. Classification (NCBI taxonomy): domain Eukaryota; kingdom Metazoa; phylum Chordata; class Aves; order Apterygiformes; family Apterygidae; genus Apteryx; species Apteryx mantelli. The sequence goes on along the minus strand of NC_089978.1, from coordinate 157,249,374 downwards.
CCTCACACACAGCACAGAGGTACAAAAGTATATATACAAATACATCTCTTGCAGAGAAGGACTCCGGTAGATTGCAAGGGGAAAACCAGACCGGTGGAATATGATGGGCAGCTGGAGAACAGATATCCCTCGGGTCTCTGCTGTGGGAGATCAGAGGGGTAAAATCAAAGAGAACAAGGAGACAGGGATCTTCCATTAGGAATTCAACTTCCAGCTTACTTTAGGAAGATGTAAAGTACCTGTACAAAACTGGTTCTCCCTTGGGGAAGGAGAGCAGCAGTGGGCATCACAGCGCAGGGTCACAGCGTGAAAGGGGAGACCTGAGCTTCACACATGGATGAAAGAGAAGGGGAAGGAGTAAGTAAGATGTTTCCTCTTTGGAATGCAAACATTCCCTGTGCTGTGCTGAACAAGTCCTGCCCAGGGATATCAGTTTTTGGTCAGTTATTTTGAACTGGGAACGGGTTATTTTTACGCAGTTCCAATTTGGATTGCACCAAGACTTCAGTATGGCAGTTCAGATTTGGTCCTAGTTCTAGGAGAAATAACAGTTTGAGACAGTTTTTCGTTTGGGTTTGCACTTGGCTTAACTCGAGGGATAATGAGGACTGTAGTCCCTGAATGCTGATGCTGATTTTCACTGTCCAGCTGCTTTTTCAGATGATGAGATTTGGAGGTCTCAGAGCAGTGTCTGGTGGTTAGGTGTCCATATCACACAGAGATTCTTCATAACTCGTAATTCCTGTGAGGAGCATTCAGGGAAAAAAGGCCTGCTCTGATAGCATAGGGATTCTCAGCTGTCTTTGTAGTGTGTTCTGGTGTCACAACAGAAATAAGATGTTGCTGAAGTTTCCTGTCTCTGTTCACCCCCTTACCTCCCAGTTGAATTTGAAGAAGAGGAGGTCATTCATCACCAGTCGCTCCCTCAGACCTGCCAAATATCCCCAGGTTGTTAACCTGTGGGTTGGAAGACTGAGCTACTTTCATAATAACACGTGTTGGCAGAACATTATGGGAAAAGCAGCAACAACTTATTCTTGTACTGTACCAGTGTATAAAAGACTTCACTTTTCAGGGCTGTCAGTCTGTCATTCTCGTGAACTCTACTATGTGCAGTGAATTATTTTTTCCTCCCCTCAGACAAAGACTATGCAGTTACGTTGCTGTATTTTCTGACTTAAACAATTTCTTCTTTTGGCTGAAAATAAAATCCACCATGATTTTTACTTTTGAAACATGCATTTCATAGAATTTAGAAGGGAACATAATTCCTCAGACTGCCCTCTTCACTTCTCAGCCAGCAATCTGACATTAAACTTATCTTAAAAAAAAAAAAAAAGGGGGGGGGGGAGGATGAGAGAGACTCAGTGTAATTGCATTCTTGTTCTACCTATGCACCTTACCCCCCACTTGCATGCACTGATCTTCTGGTTGCTGTACAAGCTGTTGAGCCAGCAGGTGGGGAGCGCTGTTCTGTAGGATAACACAAACCAGCTGAGTTATAGAAGGTTGCCCCATGAAGCTGCGCTGGAAATTACTATACCAGACGTCTGCCAAACCAACCATAAAAGCTTACCTTGCATATGAACAGTTTCCTGACATCTCGGGGCACTTTGACAAAACAGTCCCTGTCAATCAGCACAGGAAAAACATTGGGCAGCCTATATGCTGCTAAGTACATCAGTTTTGCTGCTGCTATTAAGCATTTATGACTTCTTCTAAGCTGTTCTTCATGTATTTTAGGGTTGTTTTCATCATTACTATAGAAATTCCTGTTCAGAACAGGAATGTCTTCAGTGCAGCTCTTTGCAGCGTGTTGACTTGCACTCCTATTATACAGGTACCCTCAATTCATTATCCTTTGTCACTTTTCAGGCAAAAAGGACTTGTACCAGACAAGCTTTTTTAACTGGGCTTCATTTCAATTCTTTTCATCTGTCCAGATGCAACAGAGCTGTTTATACCAACAGAATGAAAATATGCAATAAGCTAACTCTGGAATCCTTGCTAATTGCCATCTCAGTGGCTCTACCAAGAGATGGCCACAAAGCATGTTTTGTTAGCTCTGCAGTATGTTCAGGCCAAAAAGAAAATTGTTCACCTACTTAAAAAAAATTTTTTTTACATTTTTGAGGTGTATTTTATGCTGATTGGTTTTTAAACTAGCAATGCAAATGTAGGTTGGATACTTTAAAATTGACACTAAGAAAACAGCAAGTATTTATATGACTGTCAGTGCATAGTATTTTGACTTTTGTTTTACAGTGTGCATATTAGGTGTTCATAGCACTGACAAAGTTCTGTTACTAACTTGATTAAAAATGTCGTGGAAAATCAGCAGTCTTTGGAAGTTCAAAGTGAAGAATCTACTTGTAACTTGGCCAGGGGTCAGTTCTTACAGGACAGACGTTGGTTTATGTGTTTTCATACACAGCATATCTATCTCTTTTTACAGGTGGAAAATGCAAATGTGGCCATGTTAATTTACAAAGAATTCAGTAACTCTTACAAAATGAAATAGTAGGTTACTGTGAGGTGGAAGCCAGCATGAAATCAACGCAAAGCTTTTAAGGACAACTTTCCATCAATTTTTGGACACTTAAATCTGTGGATAGGCACCCACTGAGAGTTTCAAAAGTACGTAGTCAGTTGAGGTATCTAAATCTGACTGAAATCTTTAGAAATGGGGTACCTGTGCTGCTACTTGCTTTTGAAGGTCCTCCTGGGATCCATGTACTGGACTCTTTACTTTAGAAGTCCAGTTCTTAGCCACATTTCTGTTGGCTGTTCCTCAGAACAGCTGCTGAATGAGAATCCTCTACAGGTTAGGCTGGATGTTTGGATATCCATCTATGATGGATGGATGGATGCCCATGGATGTTCTGAGAGAATTCCCAGGAAAGCTGAGAATGGCACTATGATCTGAACCGGAGCTTGGCAGTTTGGTTGACTGTAATAGGGCTTCAGGGATGTACAAAAAGGCAAATAGGGATGGAGGAGGGATATCTATATAGAGATTAAAGAGTTCAGAAACAAACACCTTTGCAATTCCAGACTGTGCAGCCAGGGAGTGAGCTTCTTGATCATTCTTGTCATATAAGATGTAATGCCAATGTTGTTGTGAAGTCTGTAGTCATAATCTTGTAAAACTCAGTGATGGGCCTGTGAGGAGTTGGCCCAGTTTTGAAGAGGGTTGCTCTTTTTCTTTTTTCAGAGGAGATTAGAAGCACTTTGCATCCTATTTTCTTTTTGCTCTTCCACAGAACACTTTGTCTAAGATTTTTTTTTCTTTTCTTGCAGTCCTCATTCCATCCCAGATCGCCTACGGATCAGAGTGAACAGAATTAATTTACAAGAATATGAGGGGCTACATTATGACAAAGAAAAGCTCCGGGAAGCTTGTAAGTTGGAAGAAGCAAGTTATAGCTGCTTTTGGTAGAATTTTCTGTATAGATCGTCAATTAACAAAAAGCCAGGATCAAGACATGTTGCATGAGTCATGTGTGGAGTGTATGTGTATCTATGCAAACACAGATACACATATAAAAATTCTCTCTATAAATGCTCTTTCTAGAAAGAGCATATATAGAGAAGATAGGTGTTTTCTTACTTAACTATGCCTTCTGTAAGTTGATATTATTTATTGTAAAATAAGTGTTTTTCACACTTTTTTATCAGTGGCTGTCTGTTGGTCCTACTGTTTTCAAGATTTTATAGTTAACACCAAATTTGAAACTGAGGGGAAAATAATGATTAATTTTATATCAAGAAGGTGCTCTGACCTTGAAGATGGTTCTTGCATAGGTGTGTTTACCTTGGGAAACAAATCTGGCTTCACCAATCTCTTATTCTTTAATAGCCTTCAGTTTTCCACGTAGGAAAATAATCACTGTATTGTTTCCTCATGTAATGGTTTAATTGCCCCATTCAGGGGGTAAGCTAAAAGCAGTTAGTTGCACTGACAACACTGCTGACTATGATCCATGCTGAGAAATGGAGTCCCTTTCCTTAGTCACACATGGAGTCATTAATCAATGAGGGACATGGCTGCTTGTGATAACAGTTTAATAGAGTCTTGTTCATGCATCTGGCTCACTATTCATATTAAATTATAAGCATGACTGTTTGTTGTGTAACAAAGCTTCAGTTCCCTTTTTAATACAGAGCGCTCTGGTAATTACAGGATGACAATCCTTTTAATTGGTTTGCTTATCTTACTGTTGGAAGATAGTTATGCTATTTCACTTTCACCCCTCCAGTCCTACCCCTCCTAACTCTGTGTTCGCCATCTCGCTTTCCAACAAAAGAACTGAGATGGCTTGAATTTTGATATAGGTTCTGACAGCCTTCTCCAAATTTTCTGTTAAGAGATTTCAGCCATAATTAAAGCAATCTGAGTTTTCATCACTGGACCGAGGAGAATTATAACAGGATGAGGATTATGATTCTTTGGAGAGAATTGGTTTCAATTTAAAGTTGAGAGTTTGACTTTGAGTAGACTTACGGCCATCTTGAACATGCGTCTATCTAACCCTGTCAAAAACGGTCTGGCTCCTTTGTTTGTTATTCCTCTGCCACAGTCTTTTCCCTTTGCATTTGAAGAGAACGATCCATACCCACCAGAGTATATTTTTTGTGTGTATGTGTACAATATATTATAACATCCTTAAGAGCCACTTTCATGTTCTGACAAAGGTACACAACGTTTTACACTACAACTGTAAATAGATATTTATGTTGTTGTCACCTGATTTGGATTTAGATTATACATGTGTTTGGTCACTTGATGGATGTGTGCTTAAGTGGTTTTCATTTCAAAAAGATGTTTGCCAACCAAAAGCTAAAATGGCACTTTCAGGAACTGGCAGGCCATTTTCAGTAAGACCCTTTTTGTCTCTTTTTCAAGTTGCTGCATGGCCAGCCTGATAATATAACATAGCTGGTTGCTATGTTATTCTGCCAAAATTCTTTCATCAAGTTGCTTTTCCTCTCTGCCCCTCCTCTACCTCTCTCAGTAATAATTGTACTTCAGTGTTTTTACACTAAAATACGAGAAAGCAAAAGAAATCCCCATCAACCTAAAACAGATCACAAGAGATACGTCACCTTACCCTTTGCAGTTTTTAGGAAACTCCTGTATAAGGACACAACTTAAGCATTCACCAAAGGTCATCAACCTTGTACTTCTCTGGACAAAAACTTAAGTGCCTTCCATCACAATTGTCCAACCTTTCATTTATTGGAGGCTGATCTTGATTTGAAGACTTTTAGCTGATCCTAACTATGGCTGAAGAAAAGTATATATGAGAAGACAGGTGTTCTCTGAACAGCCAGAAATCAAACTGTTTTAAATATTCTAGGCAACTCCCTGGATTCCATGAAGTAAAAAATGGAAAATTATTGTGCTTCACTGAGCATGAGACTAGCATCCCAGTTTCTCTGTGGCTTACTGCAAGATGCTTACCTCTCCTAGAAACTGATAAGTAGCTAGTCAACAAGCTGCATGGTGATACTAGAGACCTACACAACTTGAGTTTTTATAAGGAAGGAAGCTGGAAAATCAGTTAGATATTCCTTTTAGAAAGAGCAGATAGTCCTTTTAATGGCATTTCTGACATAGATGATTGCATACATATCAAAGGGTTTTCTGATGGCAGCTCCAAGGGTCCCTGCCTGCCTTCCTGGCTCTATCATATGCTTAATAACTCTGTGAAATAAGTGTGTTGTCTCAGTCCTCATCAGTAAATCTTTTCGCAGAGCATTGTCACTAAAAGTTACCTGCCTAAAGAAGTGGGGAAGGGGAAAGGGAGGGTCAAGTGGGCGAATCAGGCAGGAGATGTGACTCTTCTTTCCTAATCACCAAGGTGATTATAATGGGGGGGGAGGGGGGAAGGGGAGGGGGCAGGGAGGAAATTTGACATTACTTTCCCATACAAAATAAATCACCATGGCAGGTGAATGGTTGAAATTTTGCAAGTGTGAATTAAAAAGTTAATTCCTGTACACCAGCAAAATAAAAACACTTGTAGAATGGATCCTGTTACAATAGTATTTCTGCAAGGCATATTACCATAAGTGAGGTTAGCTTCCTTCAGCACAATTGTAACTCTCAGGTGCATGTATGTCTCATTTGATGCTCACAAGAGACTCAATTTATGTATTTGCCAAGGCTTTGGCAGAATACCTACAGCTTAGTTCCAGAATACTATCCTTACTGTACATTCTCTACCCACACTGACTTAAAGCACTTTTATCTCCTGAATTTTTTGGAAAACCGGACAAAATCCTGTGGCAATCAGAACAAAAAAAGGAATCCCATTAATAACAACTCATGTTATTACTCCTGAAGGAGCAGTGCAAAGAAACTGTTATGATTTTTGCCTGTGACATGTCTCCATGATAGTTTTTTGAAAGATCTGACATTAGTGTAATAATCTGGATCACTTTAAATTACAATAAATACATTTCACTCTCCTTGTTTGCCTGAAACACTGATTTGATTCTATCTGCAGCTTCATCTAAAATTGCAGTTTCCCGACATCTAACAACTCATCATACAAACTGTTCCATGAAGATTAATCTTCACTCTGCTGGAGGTAGACACCTCATTTTGAAAACCTTCTGAGCAATTAAAGAATGTCATTTTGCCCTCTGAAGGGCACGACCATCTTAGCCCATTCTCCTTCTGTTGCTCTCTGTTTTTCTTGTCACAGCAGCTGGCATTTAACCAAGACACTGTTTCTTAATTGTCTCTTTCTTTCCTCCCCTATACTCTTTCTCCTTCATTCTTTCTTCTGTCAGCATCTCAGTATTGTCTCTGGGATGACTGATGTTATAGGGGATGCTTATTGATCCTTCAGTGAGGAGGGGTGAAGGCTTCCATGCACTCTCTTGGGAAAGGGATATATGTTGGACATTTTAGATACATTGTAATGCTATTAGTTGCTGCAGATATCATCATCTTTTAACACCTCCCTATACACATCCCAAGCAGTTGTCACCCTGGCCACCAGCTTCAGCTTTTTCAGTCTGGTATAATGGTTGTACCTTATGTGACCATGACTTAGACTATCATATTCAACCAGTGAATTGGATTGATGTTTCTAGGTGGGCAGAACAGAATTCTCTCTCCCTCCCTCCCTGCATATCATCTGTGCACTCTTTCTAACTTCCTGTGAGTGCAGGAGAGTGTGGGCCAGAGCAGCATTGTGGGGGAACAGTTGAGTTGTTTTTAAAATAACAAAACTTTTCTGTTTCTGACTCCCTGTTTTCCCCTTCCCACTGTTACTAATTCCAGACAATGGAGGTATGCACAGGAATTAACCCTCCCCTCCAAAACAACAACAACCACCCCACTAAGGAGTCCTTGTCCCTTCCTTGTACCTCCTAGCACTATTGTAGATTTGCACCATGAAGATGGAGGGGTGAATTAGCTCACCAGGAGCAGTAGCTGCATTGTTTTTTTTTTATGGAATCTGTCAGTTCATACTGCCCTTTGCTTGTTGTTTTGTATGCTTTAGCCCTGGAGATCCAATCTTAGTTTGCTCAAGCACCACATGATTAAGAGGGAATCTCACCCTACCCCAGCACTGGCAGTATCAGAAATAGCTCTCAGATCCATGACAGCTGTGTCTCCCACCCCACCGCCTTCTCACATGAGGCAGCTGCTCCTTATCTCCTCTGAAACAAAACAGCATGCTAGATTAAAGAGCAACTTTTGAAGAAAATTTGTTTCCATGTGTGTAACAATTGAACTATCTACAAACCAGCAGTCTCTTTCTCTCCAGCCTCCTTACTGTGTGTGTGTGTTTGTGTGTGTGTAGGGGGGTAACATTATTTGAAGTTAACCTCAGGTTCTTCTCTCTCTCTCTCCCTCTCCCTCTAAGTAACCTGCCTGATTGTATCTAGCAAGATTTCTTTATTGCATATGTCCCTGCCTTCAGTTTCTGTGGTTTATCTGAGGGTTTGGGTCATTTGAGGATTTTTTATCAAGTACCTGGAGCGACAAGCTTTTGAGTCATCTCAGATGAGCACTATATATACAGAGATACTGTTGCGTCCTCGTACCAGTGATGTACTTATCACAGTTTGAGAATCCCTGGTCCCTGAAATTTGTTCTGATACTATAAAGCTCAGGGATATGGTGAGTGAAGTTAATTTGGAGACTATTCCACATGATTTTGAGCAAGTAGTTTAATAAGAAAAGGTCGACAGTGAGGAATTTACATCCTGAATATCTCTAATGCAAAGGGCATAGGGAAGTGGAGGACCTCCTGCTTTTTGTTGTCTTTGATGGGCAAAGCCTGAGTTAATAGATGGAGTCAGGACAGGGGTAATTAGCCACTGAAGGAAATGTGCTCACATTGAGAGGCAACTTCCATCTGGATGGAGTTAGGTGGGATGGATTGTTTAGCTAAAAGCCTGCTCTTACATCCTGTGAAGGAGGCACCAGTGTTCAATTATTTGGCAGGGGGTCTCTTAGGGAACATGGTGGCTTTTCTATAAAAGCCCTATAAAAGGCAGAGCGCCTACAGCCTGTCTTTAAATTTCACACTGTTTAAAAGTCACTATCTTGCTCTGGTGGTTTTGCTTTCTCAAGGTCTGTTGTATAGGCATTAGATAATTCATGCATTTTCTCTCATAGTGGTCTAATAAGATCTGAAACTGAGAGGGTCAAATGGATTGCTTAAGGTCACCCAGCAAGATGGTAACCAAGCCAAGAGGATTAGAAGTCAGCAGTGATTTAAATACTGAAAACTCTGCTGCCTCTGAGCTCCCAGATTTTCATGCTGCTGTATACAGATATAAACCACCGAAAATGTTTGTAACAGAAACAGAAATGACAAAAACAAGGAGGAAGTTGCCAATGGCATTGTTTGTCTCAAAGGAGATATCTCTTTTGCCTTTTGATGGATGAGACCTTGTGGGCCTTGTCCAGAGCACAGTGAATTATATTTCTCTCTTTCTTCCTCTCTGTATCTAATTCATACACCCACACACACACATGCACACACATATACATGTTCAAAGAACAGGATGACACAGACACAGGAATCCAAAAGAAGAAAAATAGGATGCAATTAGATAATTAAAAGCAGTAGTACAATGAATGCGCACAACAGAGTTGAAATAAGTCAGTTTAATCCTGGCTTTTCCTAACTTTGTAGTCATAATAACATTTGTTCAACAGAGGATGTCATTGCCTGGCTTAAAATAAATAAATAAAAGTACATCCAAACCATTGAAATCCCTTCTCATGGCCACAAGTTGACTCCACAAAGGGTATATTTAGATCCAACACGCAGTCCTCTGCTTTTTCAGCTAGTGGGATAACAGCCATCTGTAAGGTTGTCATCTCCTCTCAACTAGAAGAGATGGGCAGTATTGCAACAGATTTCATAAATATATATTGACGTCAGAAGAGTGGAGAGATACAGGAATATTAAGTTCAATTCCAAACTTTCAAGGAAAGCATGCTGTAGTTTGGCTTTATGGTATAGACTTTTCTGTCAGGTGTTTCTGTGCATTACTCCACTTCTGCCTCTTCCTTTCCTACCTATCCCTTTTCTGGTTTAATTTCTTCTAACTTTTCATTCCTGTTCTTCCCCCTCTGGCTATTCCATCCCACTCACATTTTTCCTGCCCATCTTAGTCTGTTTCTCCAGATCTCACAGCTCAGGCTCCTCCTCTTTTCCTTAATCCCAAACCCTTTCTCATTGTTTAGCCAGATTTGTTCTTTCGGGTCTTAGTCCCAATTTCCCTTCCCTACCAGACTCTGTTCCCAGCTCTTCATAGTTTTCTTGCCATAACCTGCTCCCCTTTTCTGGTATTTGGGACAAGTTCACTCTTCATTTGACTCGAGGCAGCTTCTTCCTTTGTGTGGCAGAGTCCTGGGGAGGTCACTGGGAGCTTGGGAGGGATGACCTCCCTCTCAAATGTGCGCTGTTTTACTCTGAAAAAAACATTGTGTTTTATCTCCTGACCAATGAGTATTTTATAACTGGACCACTAGCTTTCAGAAGACTAGCAGCCAACCAGCCCAACAACCTAAGGGGGCTTAGTTTTTGTCAGTATAATAAACAGAAGGGATCTGAAGAGACATGGGGCTTATACTTCTTAAGAGAAGTGTTTTATACAAACCCGGTCAGATTAAAACCATACTAGAAAGGCTAAACCTCTTAATGTGTCTGAATACTTTAGAATTCTCTCTCAAGGTTTCTGAGAATTTACTGCGATTATTTGGTCCATCACATTTCTAATATCACTGGAAACCCCTCAGGAAAATGACATCCTTATAACATCTTCAGTAGTGAGGATGCTTTATTTGCTACATTAAACATTTACGGCCCACTGTCTAATCTCCCCAATCCCCTGAGGTATGTCAGACTCGGAATGAGTTTTTCTGGCATTCACATCTACCTTAATGATCTGTCTTGAGGCTGTTTTGTTTGGGATTTGAGTGGGTTAATCATGGTCTTTAGATCACAAATTGAATCCTTTCATAACAATAAATGGAGAAGTTAATTGAATTTTATTTTTTCTTGATGGTGTAATATGCAGTATGTTCAGGCTTCTTTCATTTCTGTCCTCAATACCATTAAAGAGCTCACTAGCTTTAGGTATTCAACATAATGGACAGTTAATAGGTGGAAGATCTCATCCTTGCTTATAACTTCCACAGCTAATTTTGTGAGGACTTTGGAAATCGCTAATAATCTTGCAGTCAATTAGAGCATCAGGCTAGCCCTATTGCTGCACCTAGCCCACTCTCCTCCTGCTGATACTTGATTTCAGTGAGCATTGCTAAGAACAAAAAGCTTTCTGCAGTACTGGTTCAGAATATGAAACAACTCTCTGCCAGTCTAATCTCCTGGGGTTCTTATACTGCTGCTCATCACTGCAGCATTAGAATCCATATCCACAGCTCCCCAGACAAATTTCTTTTCATCGTTCAAGGAGCACAAAGAACCTGGGAGCTGGATGCAAGCAGCCAGAAGAGTAGGTGCCTCAGGAGAAAAATTTCTGGTACTTGAATGCCGTGGCTTGGCTCTTGAGCTGAGACTATCCCTTATTTTTGGCATATTTCCAAGCGTGGATATATCTGTATTTTACAGGAGTGGACAGTGTGTGTGTGTATGGGAAAGCTGCTCTGCAGTGCCTGTGGTCTTAATGTGTGCAAGTCTTTAATCTTCTTTTCCTATCTCTCACCTGTACACGTCTAGTAATCACTTCATCTTGCAGAACCATTCTGTACTCTCCAGCTCCTCATCCCCACAGGGCTATTCATAAAAGGTAGAAGCCCCTTTATACCTGAATGAAAATGTCCACAACAACATTTAATGCCATGCACGCTATGCACACTGACTTTACGCCTTTTACTAATTTGTCATAACTTACTTCATTTTGCCCTCATCACATAGTATTGTATTTAGAACAAGCAACAGTCCAGTCATTTCAATCCCATTATCAGTCAGTAAATATTTGCTTTTGTTTTCAATCAGCAATCATTGTGAAGCATTTTGAAAATCTTGGCTGCATGGTGCATTGTGCATACTTACTGTGGTTTATAATATGAATGAGAGCATTTTTCTTGCCAAAGGTCAAGTGGGTCTCAAAAAAACTTTGGCAGGTGACACTTTAACATACACTATAGTGTTATCCAGTAATAATGTAAAAGGTCTCAAGTGACCACGAACTGTATGAGATGGAACCATCTGAGATGTGCCTCAGGTACCATTAGCTAACCATTGACCCATAAAGCTATAGATTATGCTACTTCAGGATTTCCATGTAGCAAAAGTCACACATCTGATTTTAAGGACAAAGTCACCCAGCCCAGGTTTCCAAACTTGTTCTTTTTTGACCACACCGAATCGATGGGACGTAATTTAAGTAAACCTATGAATTCTGATATTTTTTTCACTCGTGTAGATAAGGCCCAGAAATGTGATTGCTAAACTGTCTATTGCCTATTAGTCTTTTCAGACATTTTGGTGGATTTCTTTAGAATTTCAGACATCCATAAAGTCTGTCTGCTCTGGGTCCTCAGAAATTATGTCAGTTAATGATTTCAGTTCTGTGTTAGCTGCATTGTCTCAGCAGGTCAAACCTGCGGTCCCCATTAAATGCATGTATTCCTTCATCACAGAAGGAATTCAGTAGAAAAGAAATAGAAACTGTAAAAAAAATGGCATTTTATGAACCAGTGGCATAGCTCCCTAGTGCTCTGCAGCTGTTGGAGGTGTAGTCATGTCTGTTGTGATTCACTTTTTAGTGCTATAAAAAACTTAACAAATAGTCCTTTCAGTAAGGGCTGCAGAGGGATCTACAGAATTGAAACTAGATAGCCATTCAGTATGCTTTACAAAGAGCTTGAGGGTCTCCTGTCAAAGTGGGTTAAGCAATAATAAACACTAAGCAACAAAAATCAGTGGAAACCTAGCGACTGACTCCTCCCTGTTCCGCTGCCTTGTCTCACAATCTCTGTTTTGTAATGAAAAAGCCTTATGGGTCGCAATGAGCAGTGATCCCTTCTGGCTGTTCTGAAAATGGGCAGGTGGATTGGGATCGCGATTGGATGTTGGTGTTGCTTCAGAAGTGTGAGCTTCTCCTTTCTTCCCTAGTCTTCCTGCCTCTCCCTTCTTATTTTCTCATTTCTTCCTCTCCCTTCTCTTTCCTGCTTCTGGTCTCCCCAGGTTCATAGCTGTTCTGCTGTTTGAACTGCCTTCAGAGCATGATGTTGGCAGCACAGCTGATGGACTCCCAGCGCCCTGGGTTGGCCTCTGAGGCCCATACTGACTTTGGCTACAGCTGGTGCTCCCCTACTTTCCTCCCTGAGGCTACTAAATTTCTCTTTATGCTTCTAGCCTCGATGGACCACAATAATATGAGCTCCAGAGACATTCATCTTTATTTCTTGTCACTGTCTTGTTCCCTTAAGTTATGAGAATAAAGAGCTTCTCAGTAGATAAATATTTCAGGGTCCCTCTTAATCAACTTCTTCTGAATGACAGGAGGGGCTGCAGTTGGTTTTTCTATTTATCTCTGTACTGTCAGTGACTTTATGTTGCTCCTTGTTATCCAGTTAACAAAATGGTTTATGACATTCATATTCTGCTCTCCTGGAATATTTCGTATGAGTATTTAAATCTCTTTCCTGCTGCTTTCTTGCTGCTTCATTATTTTTTGGGGCATTTTTCTACTAAAGACCCTCTAGGGAGAAAGAAACTTTATTCACTGATTCTGTCTTAGAAATTCAGGTACTCAAGATTTTTCTTATTTGTTTCTTTTATATTTAATGAGATCTTAGTAGGTAGCTTTCTTGGTACCTTAATTGTAGGCTTACACATGCTTTTTCTCTCATTTGATCTTTTGGGGTTTTATGGCTCTAAGAACAGAATGGTTATGGAAAACTAAATCCCCTATTATTAAAAATGCAGCCTTCAGCTGAGGGGAATTATTTGCTCCATTTTTACAAGCTCTTTTGCTATTTTTTTCCCAAAGAAAATAGGGAGATGTTTTGTGAATTCTGTGTGTGTATGGAACAAAGTCTGTTTCATTTAAAAGCTGCCTTGCATCAAAATAACATACTGCTGGACAGTTTTCTCCCAAATATGGCTGTGATTGCAGGGATACCCTTTAACTATGGTTGCTCACTTTGGAGGGACAAAGTTGAAGCTGATCACTTATTTTTCCTTTTTTCTATAAATCCTATTATAAAATGGAGCTAAGTGATGTCACTGTTTCATTTTGTTGGATTTTTTTTTCCTGCTAAAATAAGTAAAGACATAATTATAAAATAGTTATCTTCCATAACTTTATGTCAAGAAATCAAGAAGCTCAGGCTGGAAAACAGAAGCAGCCCTATAGTTTCATATTAGTCAATGCAGTTTCATAACAGGGCTACCATGGGAAAAAAAGTAACCCCCAAATATATGGTGAAAAATATACTTGAAAAATAAAATAGTGCTCTTTAATTTCAATGCCCAAATGTATTCCCCTGAACTCTTGTTCTGGGGTATGTTCCTTTCCTTGCATTAATGTAATTGATATTGACATCAGATAATGAAATGCACAATCTAGCAGAAGCTGCTTTAGCTCTTTGAGAATGAATAACAGTTGAAAACCAGAAGCTCTGATAATTACTAATGGGTGAAACTGATGATGAATAATATGTCCTTGCCTTTAAGTGACTCTTAAAATTTAGATAGCAGAAAGCTTCAGTGATGACGAATGAAAAAAAGCATATTGTAAATCTTCTTTTAAAGTTAAGAGAATTCAGTCAAGGAGTTTTTTCTATCTTTTTGCTTGCCCAGCCATTCCCTTAGGAATTATAGTTGTACGAGGAGACTGTGACTTGGAGACCTGTCGTATGTACATTGACCGTCTACAAGAGGTGAGTTTTTGTGAATTCAGATATCACTTGTTAATCCTTGTTATGCTTTTTCCAAGTCTGAGTGCATAGATCTAATAGTTATTAAGTGTTGCAATTTGTCTACTACTGAAAACAAAACTTTGCAGTGAAGTATGATACAGTAATAAAAGCAGGAGTAGCACTGAACAATATTTGCTAGACGGGAAATGAGAAATCACCCTGAATCCATTTTAAATGATAAGAAAATTGACATAGATGGCTGTGTTTACTTATCCTTGAATTTGAACAGTATACCAGGACTCTCCGTAAGCCTTGCTGAAATTATACAAATTTCTAAGCAAAATAGTGATTGGAAACTCTGCTATGTGAGGATAAACATTGTGGTGCTGGAGTGAGTCTATTTATGCAAATGGAATTCTGTAATACTGTCATGGAGTAATCTGATACACCAATAAGCATGACAAGTATGAACTAGGTATTTCCAAAAGCATGTACTCATGCAGCTAATAATGATTTGCTCTCACTGTCTTGAACAATTTTCCTCATGAGAGTTTATTCTACAATACAGTCTGGGAGATGGAGTCTCCAAATACCCCATTAGACATTACCTGAATAATTTTAAATTTGTATGTATTTAGTGATAAAACGGATGGATTTTTATTAGTATAATACCTCCCACTGGTTTTTACCCTTTTACTGATATCTTTCAGCAACATTTACAAATGTGGGGACAGTACATAGGTTTCTAAATAGATGGCTCAGTTTACACAAGAGCTAAAAGCCTCATCCATCCCCTTAAACTTTTTGGGAGCTACTCGCTTCCCTGTGGTTTGGAAACTCTGCCACTTACAGCCTTAATGTGGGCCTTAGTATCTGACTACAGGCTTTTGCATTTTTGCATTTCAGCCAGGACTCCCTTCATCAAATGAATTTCTGAACATTCAGACCCAATGTGTGGGTGTTATCAGATAGAATTTCATATTGTAAGGTGACATATATTTGAGGCATGTGGTTATAGAAACTTACAAAGAAAAAATTTGAATGATGTTCTCAGCAGGTTACAAATGTGGTCTCGGATGAGTACAGACAGTTTAACCCCTCCAGTATAGGGTAGAGAATAGTTGTACAGTACAGCCCTGGGAGAAGCTGGGCTAGACCTTCTGGTTGAGTTACCCTTAGCAGTTGTGGGGGAACTGTGTTTTTGCAACCTTTTATAGGGTTTGTACTACCTCCTTTGCTTGATTTGGCTTGGACTCACTTGCTGGGAATGGAGGTGCCAAGGCTTTCTGCACTCTGCCTACTTGCATGCCAGCTGGCGAACTATAGTCTGTAGGCCAGGCTTTTTGATCGGCTATGGCATGATCTAAAGCTATTTGACAAAATCTCTGTTAAAATTAACTAGATACCTTAACCTGCTAAAGTGTGGTCATTTTGATATGTCCTCTTTTCTGACATTAGGTTGACTTAAAACAGGAAGAACTACCAGTGATTTTCTTGAATGTATTAATTACTCAGAAATATTTGCCAAAAAGATTTATGGCTTTTAGCTTCTTTGCTATCACTTTGTTGCCAATAGTCTAAAATTTTTTCATGGTACAAACAAGTCCCTGATATGGAAAGATCCATTAACATATACTCCTTCTTAGTTTTAAAAATTGGGTTTTTTTGGACTAAGTGCTTGCAAGTCTAAACTTTAAGGTAGCTTTCCATGAGTATTCGGTGGTATTCAATTAATATACTTTAAAACACTAAGAAATATTTGCAAAATTATTTTATCATGTTTACCTGACTGCTTTGCATAGTAATAATACAAACAGCTCTTATATTGCTTTGAATTTCTTTGGTCATTGGCATGTCTTTCATTCTCATACTAGGACCTACAGTCAGTAGCTTCTACTACACAGAGAGTTCATTACCAGGTAAGATAAACTTTCCTTTTAATAAGTGCAGAATGAAGACAGACTTAACAACATGGACTGCACTCTTTGTATTTGAACTCAGACTCTTCTTTTTGTTAGAATACACATTAGATGAATTTCTGAATATCATTCACTCTCAAATGTTGGAGATTCATTCTGATTTCCCTGGGACAATCCTTATCCTTGCAAACCCTATAGAATTGTCTTTGAAATTAGCACAGCATGATGGTATAAGTAGTATTACAACAGTAGTGCCTTGTGTCTTGAAGTGAATGAAAAATGTGTCCTGCAGGACAAATGACAAAGTAAGTTTCTTTTTCTGAGAAACTGAGCAATAACACATTATATTGCATAGCTGTAGTAACAAAGCCTATTACTGAGTAAAAAGATGTGCTAACAGGCCTAGCCTGTAAATAATTCTGTGACCTACCTCTACTTTAACATAATCTTCAGAGCGTTTTTTTAATCCATCCTGTGCAGAAACTTGTCTTTTGTACATGACAGAGAGGTTCTACTTCTGTTCACAAGTAAAATGGCTGTTTTTTAAAACTGGGCTCTTTGTGCCTTTTATAACTATATTCTACAATTTGTAGAATACAGAACTTGGTTTTACTGTTGGAAGTAGTGTTCAAGAACACATACTGCTTGCTGTCCATTGCACTGTACAGTGCTCAAATTGGGTGTAAGCTAACTCAAACTGTACTGACTACTGAGCTAATTTGACATTAGAGATTTGATACAAGTAATGGTCAGTTGAGACAGTACCCAGGAATATGAGATTCAATCTTGCATGGTGTTGATAGCCTCTTCCTAGATTTAACAACACAAATCTTGTTGGAATTAGCAGGAATGAATTCACCGAGGAAACACTGAGCGATCTGACTGATAGGAACCCATTGTGCTGAAATTGCAAATAATTTCTTGAGTCTTAATGGTTACCTGGGTGATGCAGGATTCCAGTTTGACAAGATGGCCTGTAAATGCCCTGAACCGAGGAAGACACTAAGAGGAAATGCAAATTTGGCATATTTTTCAGAAGTTATCTTCTTCATGCCAGCTCGTGGTTTGTTTGCTTTTCCCTGTCCAATTGTAACCTCATACTCTTGACAATTGTATCAATCACAGCCGTGGAACTGAGTTTTAGAGCAGTGTTAGTGTCTAGTGAATTGGCTAATAAAACAGCATGTATTATTCTGTTCCGCTCATTATAAATTAACCTAAGTGACTGCTGACTGCTTCATGCATAGGAAACTGCCCGAGGTAAAATGAAAAACTAAATCTGTGCACGTGGGGAGGGCCAAAACGGTATGAAAAGTCAGAAATCCTATACTATACTCTACAGTTACAGCAGTATTTAAATTAATTGTCTGGCTGTCTCCTCTAGTGCATATCAGTGTGAAATCTCTAACATACTGTCAATATTTTATGATGTTAGGTTTTGAATGTACCCCCCTCTGCGTTTTGACTTCAGTAGTTGTTTTTCCTGGGTTCTTCAAATGTTGGTATATTCTCAGTGGGTTGTTTCTACAGGCTGTCTTGTTAGGTTAATTTGAGGGTTATTCCATGTTTGTTGGCATCCCACTATAAATTACAGAAAGGGAAAAAACAGGGGGTAAAGGGCATGAGTAAAGTGCTTCAGTTGATGGAACAGTCGTCTTATCTCACTAATAAGGTGTCATGGGCACTTTTTAGATCTCATAAACACAGTTCTCTTGCATGATTCATCTGCAGCTCAAGACAGGGAGAATCAGCAGAAACAGTATCAGCAAGCCCAGGTGCAAATTAGAAAAATGGTGCTAGAGTTGTTTTTCATTCTGTTTTGTTTCTCTAACAAGTTTAATGGATATAATGTCATGCTTGCGGGACTGAGACTTCCCAAGCTAGTTCTGCTGTTGAACTATAGTGAAATCTTGGCAGGAGCATATGCTATTTGTGATTTGTGTTTACATTTACCAGAATTATCCCTCTCTTCACTTTCCCAGCATTATGTCCTCTTTTAGGTCTAAGATTTTTACTCATATCGTCTCCTCTCTATACCACCTACCATTTTAATATATACCATTAACTTTGGATATTTTATTCTTTTTGCACTCTGCATCCTAGTCCTCACATTTCCTCCAATAGTGGGGTAAATAGTAAGATGCATAAAGCTCTGTGCATATGCTTACATATATATTAGCAAATCCAGTGGATTTCAGAAAACACTTGTTTCTCTCACCTCAGCTGCCACACAAATAGACCTAAGCATCCCACAACTCCATAAACTCACATTAGGGGAAGACACAGCTTGACTATTATTTCCTGCCCTGAATATCTAGGAGGCACCAGAAGACCAAGGCTGACTCAGGCCTAGGGATCCAAGGTTCTAGGCAGTTTGTGTCTTGTGTATTTCAAATCTGATGCTTGAACCACTGAGATATGCCGTTTGGCCCCTATAAGCAGAAATAGTTTACGTTATGGCATTTTGTGTTGCCTTCTTCAGTCATCCTGTAATGCACAGAGATTAGAGACAAAACCTGTACATGAGTGCAAGGTTTATGTGCTCAAGTAAAATCCACATGTCTAAGTATGGGAGAGAATTGAGACTGTTTTATTTTTGTGGGGGTGTCTATAGATGCCATCATGCATTTGAAGAAGGTGGTTTTTTTGTTTTTTTTTTTTTAGTCAAGCAAAGTCTATAACTTGCTGCAGTAACATTTCAGACAAGATCTGTTGCCAGGACTATAGCAAAGTACCAAATTCTAGGGCACTGAGGCACCACATGAGTTGTCTGGAGCAGTCTTTGCTTTTCCATCCTGGATGACCAGAGAGGAAAGCCAATAACAGATGGTTCCAGTCATACCCAGGGGCAGAAGCTAATAAGATGAATCTTGCAAAAGCTGGCATGATACTAGATGAAATTGTTAACAACTTGTAGCAGCATCATGCCAGGCACTAAAATGCATTCACCTGGTTGAGAAATCAGACAGTCCGTCAAAATGCAAAACACTGATCATCATCACAGCTGGTTTTAAACAACACCTAGCGCATGCAGGCATCCTGCTGACCAGGAATCTAGGGAAGCCAAAAATTGTGTGTATGTGTACCATATAAAGATGACCTCATTTCTTCTCAGAGGGCTGAGAAAGTGTCAGATACTTTTTTGTGCATCAAAGAGCAATGTGTACTGTCTCTTGACATGTGAGGGTATTATTTGGTCTGTAATCAATCTGAAAATTGTTTTATCCAGTCAGACCAAAATGACAACTTCCTTCAGCATTATCTGAGATTTTCCCCAGGTTGAAGAAAGCAGCCTGCTTCTTCCCCACAGTCTTACTGACTCATGTCTGTGCAGCCTGGGGAATTGAACAGATGAAACACCAATTTTTCTGTGGATACATTCTTTATTTTTTTCCTAACTTTCTCCGACACATGGCTACCCATATAAGAAATGATTTGGAAATATGTCAGAATTGCAAAACAATAAGACAAATTGCTGGGAAAAAACTATTATTTCTAGGTTTCTTTAATGCTGTAAACACTAGGCAGTAAAAGCAGAGGAAAATATATAAGAAACATCAAACTTTGAAGTGTCTGTATGAATGTTCCAGGTGTGTTGGAAGTGCATGATGTACTGCAAGCATTCATTTTTCACTTTGCCTTGGTGTTTCTGCACCTTCCCTTTTCTTGCATACAGAGTAACCCCACTTCCTCTTTCAAACCATGTGCATGGTGCCAGCTGCCTGAGGGAACGGCTTGGTCTTGTGGCACTTGGAATCTCTTACTTGGGTCACCAAGACTTTCTGAAAGGTCTGCTATAGTTCAGGCTGAAGTGGTGACTTTGACACAAGAGCTGCTGGGTAGATTTCCGTGATATGTTAGGGGTTAAACAATCATAGCCCTGTTGTCCCTTCTAGCTGAAAACCCATGCTTCTTTGAAGTCTCTTTGGAACTCACTCTCTCAGCCAGCCTCTACTGTTTGGTGCTGGTCTTTTAGACAACAAATCACCTGATGCAGCTGTACAGTTCCCAATATTAAAATTGTTTGTCCTGCATTCTGCAGTCAGGGAAGGTGCCAGGCTATTGTGTGATGTTCTGACAAGTCCCAGTGAGAAAACATTGTATCCTGGTCCATTTTCACCACTCTATGTCCATATTATAAATGTATGTGCATTATACACATTATAAATATATGTTCAGTATACATTATTCATATCTTATGCTTTCCATGAGAGCAATACTTTCCCCAAAGGTACCTTTCCTCCCTATTGCTTCTGTGGTTTGCTTTCTTGCCTTGTGCTTTGGTCCACCCCTCCACAGTTTGGTGGCTTAAGGAGGAGCTAGAAGTGTTGATTAAGCTTAAGCATTATTCTTGAGCCAGTATGTGCCCAAATTGACATAATTTGCAGGCCTGCTGATTTTACCACTTAAGATGTAGGTAGGGATAGAATCTGGCTCTATAGACATTTGGGTGGGTGCTCATGATCCATTCTGTTGTGTTTTGTCCTGTGCAAATCAATTTGTGTTTAAATGTTGTGTTCCATTGGCTTTAGGAAGTTGGCTGGCCATCCACTGGCACCATGGCACAGAGCCATGACCACAGTCTGCTTTATGAGATCCATTTTGCCCCTGCAGCTCAGTGAGAGCTGAAAAAGCAAGGGGCAGCCTGTTTGACTCCTTGCTGAGTACAGGTGAGGAAGAAGGCCTTTGGTCCTCCCCAGTCATTTGGCTCAGTTGCTGAAGTAATGTTCTCTGGCTCCCAAGGAGCAGGCTTCTTTGGCCAGACTGGGAACAAGTTGACATAGGATGACTGCTTGCCTGGACAGTGGTGGTCCCCAAACCTGTGCGCTCTCTGTTCTGGATGCAGAGAACATGCTCTTTTTACGCTTATGTGCCTGGGCCTGGTGTGTCCCAAACACAAAGCGAGCAATTGCTCTGAGTGGCAGACTGAGAGAGGTGGAAAACAGTGTAAAAATACTAAGCTAAGTTAAAGGAAGGTGTTGGAGACACAAGAAACAAACATAATAATTACAGTTTATGGCTGATGTTTATTCCTGGTGTGTATCTTTGACCTTTGCTTTCACCTCTCTCTGTTCCTCTGTCTCCACAAATAAGGGGGACTGTAGACAACTGTGAAGGGTGTTTTTGATGGAAAGCTTTTTGGTATGGCTGAGCTGAAGGGAAGAGGATAGCCGAAGACGTGGCTGAAGCTAACCACATCAGTTTGCTGTCTTTTATATTACAGTAAAACCCTGATGTCTATGAGGAACAAATCCAGTGGTTTTGGGTTATGTAGGTTTTACATGTTGTGCAATGTCAGCAAAGAAAAATAGAAAAATTAAAGACTAGGAAATAGTCTCTTTTAGAGAAAAAAACAGACAGATTTTTGGGGGGATTTTTTTAAATGTCATTTCCCTGCTCCATCCAGGACCAAGAAAGCTCTTTCCCAAGAGTACTTTCTGTTCAGAGGCTCTCTCCTAGATGGTGCTTCCTAGATGGTAAGTGCATCTCCTTTCTGTTTTGCCTAGTGTACCGCTTGCTTCTGACATGCATTTGGAGGATAGCACATCCAAGAATATTAGCATGAAAGGGTAACCATTGCTTCTTGTTGTACTGAGCAGGCAAAAAAAGGAGCTGGGTGCCCCCTTTTCCCCTCTGAAAAATGACACAAGGCCTTCAACCAGCATTCAAAATGTCTGCTGTAGTGTTGTGGCTCCAAGGAGGCATGTTCTTCCAAAGGTCGCTGGAGATTTGGCTCATGAGTGTCTCTGCTGTGATAAGCAGCACTTACTGCATGGCAGTACCTGGGCTCAGAGTGCAGCCAGTTCTGGCAACACTCTACTATCGGTAAAGCTGTGTTCTTTGTTCCCTTTTCTTCTTAAATACTATCGTGTTTAGGTGATGAAAATATCTCTCTCTTTCCTTGAAAAACTGCACTTTCTGTAACTCTCTGGAGAGCTGCACTTCTATTTGACCCAAACTTTGTCAAAGCAGACAGCTTATTTGGGCATTACATCAAGCTCCAGAGCACTAGAATTAACGGCCAAAATGGATGGCATCTGCTTTTGCAAAAGCTACAGCATGTGGAGACTGAATATTTTAGTATTCTAAACAAAAGCAATTTCTCCTTGACAGTTTCTAACTACTCTTCCTTGTCTCTCATGAGTGAAATTGATATAAAACGTATTGAGGATCTGTTTGTTTTCTGGAGAGTGCTGGATGGGTAGATACATTTATTTTTTGTCCTGAGGGATTTAGTATTCCCTTGCAGTGCCAAAAGCTACAATGCAACATCACTGTGCTGTTGTGTCAAAACTCTGGAATGAATGGACCTGTGGTTTCGCTGGCCAAACTAAATGCGAAGCAGAAATAAATTTAAAAAAACCACATCTGATGAAGCACATTGTAGGTCATAAAATACTTATGGTTTTAGTGGTGTAAATTACTTGACAGTGACAAGATTCATAATAGATACTTTATTTAGTGAATCACCCCTCTTTTCATGTGTTGCTTTGAGTAGAATAAATTTTCCTTGAATGTATTTGCAATTCAGAATCACTATTTGTGGGCCAAGTGTTTGATTTACAAGGAGTTCCCAAGCATTTTATTGGTCTATAGATTCAAAATTTGAATTAATCCTATTGGACCCATCAATTTTAGGATACACTTGTTGTACTCTCATTGGAAGAATGCAGACCTTTCTGTTAGATACTTCTAATGTAACAATTTCTTATTGTAAGTATTCTTTTAAGAGTGGAATCTAGTTTTCATGTTTTTTTATTTCAAGTTAACAATTTCAGTTAACATTGTTTTGTTAAACCCCAACTTTAAAGTCGCCATCTAATGGGATAGGACTATGGAGATAATGAATCAAATTCTATTCTTATGAAACAGACGTGACTTAACTGACACGAAAGTTGTCCTACGTGGTGCTGATGTTAGTTCAGCCCATCTTGTTCATTCAGTTCTGCCCAGACCAGTTTCTTTACTGCTGCTCTGTTGTTTCCCTTTCTTGCAGCAACTTCTGCTGATCGTTTTTACCGCATTGACAGATCTCAGGTAAATCTCAACTCCGTTACTGTTTCTATAGATCTTTTTTAAAGCTATGTCAGATGCAGCCTAAAATGAATTCTCTGCCATTCCTCATGTGTATTCTAAAATTCTGTTGGTGTTTTGTGAAAAGTAAAAAAATATTCTGGACCATTTTCATTTGATATAATTCATTGTTTCACTGAACTCGCTAAAGATTTATTTCTGCTGATCATCTGCCCTTTTGTTTACTAGGAATCTGATGTACAAATTTTAATTTTCTAGATTTCTTTTTGCTATCATGTCTTACTAAGGACATCTGCATGACAAGAGAATCCTTGAGTTTATCTTTCCACTACTGCTTTTAGCTCACCTGAACTCTGAATCCTTTGTGTGTGTCATGCAATAGCTATGGAAATTAATATGATGTTACAATTTGAGAATTACGATCAGAGCTTCATCTAATACTCCAAGAAACCCAGAATCCATGTGTGTGGGTCCATCGGATTCAAACTTATGGTATAGGTTTGACAATATGATTATGTTTTCTGTAAGACAATTTGAAAATTTTACAGAGCTTTTGGTGTTCCTGATTTGTAGTCAGAACAGGCCAATTAATGCCTCAGCATTAAGTGTAAACTGTTGATTTCACTTATCGGTCATCTGTGTTCTGTCCCCCTGAGAACTATGGGAGCTGTTCCTGAATTATGTGAACATATGACTGTTTCCTAGCAAAAACAGCTGGTTGTTTAGTTCAAGTAGAAGTAGCTGTGGCTTTAGGTTAGAGGTCCCAGATTCAGTGTCTGCATGTAGCCTGGCAAGGGGCTTCTGAGCACACAACTATTTAACTACTTTGATGAAGCTGTACTTTAACATTTGGGGAGCAAGGATGAGGAAGATAAACTGCTGCAGGTTCAGTTGGGGAATGTGATTTTGTTTGGCTTGTTCTGCACTGCTTTAATTCTGACTCTGTACAAATTGTCATCTTTCCCTCCTACCCCTTTGCCATGTGTCTCTGTGGGGAAGAAAACAATGCTGTGTGGTGGTCCCAGTGAATGAAGCATGGGAGGTTTCCTGTCCATTTGCCTACTTAGACAGGCCTACTGACACTGAATGCTTTTTGAAAGGCAAGGAGACTTTTGTGTCTTAGATTAAGAGAGGAAATACCAAATGAGGGGTTGAGAATGTGAGCTTTGAGTCAAGGAGAGGAGGGAGCATGATAGTGGAGATGCAAAACCACAATGTATAAACAGTTGAGGTTTGGAAAATAATCCCCAAAGATGGAAAATTCTGTCAGCCATCAGCTGAGGACAGACCTGAGGCACTGGTCCTCAGCTGGGAGTACAAACCTCAGCTGTTCTGGAAGACCTCTAGTTTTCAGGTGAATGGTGTTGATAGGACTGGGAGTCACTGAGTAGTGGCCTTTTAAGCATTGCTGAGGTGGTGACGCTTGCTGGTGGCAAAATCTTGTTCCCACTGAAATTAATAAAATCCTTGTTGGTGACTTCAGTGAGACAGGTATTATTGCGTGTGTATGTGTACACACTTAAATAAATATACAGGCAAACTCTAGTGAAAGCTCTTCAGACAGGCTGATTTACATCTGGCTCTTTTGTAGCTTCTGAGAGACCAGTGATGCTGCAGGTTCATTATTCATTCCTTATATCACTCCAACAGGAACATTTGCACTTTGTGACAGAAATTTCGCAGGACGAGATTTTTATTCTGGACCCAGAGCTGGTAATGTCACAGCAGGTGGGGACGCCACCAGGAATGCCTGATCTGGTAGTGGAGCAGGCCTCTGGGTGAGTGTTGCTTGGATCTGGCCTTCAACAGCCATATTAGAGTTGGACATTTCTTTTCCTGCACTCTGAAGGGTGGGGAGATGTGTCAAAGGGCAGATAGTAGGTAGGGGTTTGGGGACAGGATCAGATGCAGCCACAGCAGTGATAGAAGGACAGTGGAATAACATCTGCTCCATCATGCCTCCTGGAGCTAACAGCAGGACTTATGGGGTGTCTTCAACACCTTTCAAGCTCCTCACACCCTCTGAGTAAATCTGCCCCTGGCATAAACCTATATCAATCAAGTTACGAAACCCTTCTCTGCATAGTCAAGGCTGTGATACCAGTGCATAAGGCCCTGAAGCCCTTTGTGCCATGAGAGTGACAGTGAAGCATCTCTGTTTCTTCTCATCCTCTCAGCAAACCAGAAACGCTCCTATTCACCTTTATGAACAATCCCACACTCAGTCAATTAAGCTAATTTAGCTCACTGTGGGCTGAAAAATATTGGGAACAAATAAGCATAAGAAAGCTTCAAACTGGAGCTCGAGAGGTAATTTCTGAGGGGTGAATTCCTTTCTCTTCCTTCTTCCTTCCTTAGAATATCAGATTGGTGGAACCCTGCAGTTCGAAAGAGGATGCTGAGTGATAGCGGCCTCGGCAAGATTTCCCCGCACTACGAGGTACCTGACAAACAAAAGGACGCCAGCCAGACACACATGCTGCAGTAAGAGCCCTCTGCATTTCTCTGCTTGATGCTGCACTATCACCATCACCACAGACAACTCTTAGTGGCTCCCTTAAGCTTAAAAATTATGCTGACATGATGAACTATACAGACGTCCTTTTGCTTCTTGTATTTTGCACCTTCCTTTTATTTCATCCTCCTTCTCCTTTATTACATATTCTTGCCTTTATTTTTTCTCTGCAGCACCCTACACTCTTAAAATGTAGATCCAGGTTTCCAAAAGTAAATAAATTATTTTGGATGCCTGATGTTCCAGCTAAAGGAACCTTCATGGGAATTGGTTATGAGAGGGACCAAAGCACTCACTCTGAAGTTAGCTCTGTTTCCATGCCCAAAAGCAGAACCCAGTACAATCACCACTTATTTTTAGAAATATAGGCAATAGTTTTCATATGATCTTGAGCCAGCGATACCACTGTAGGAGTCAGTCAACTAAATAGCTGGTTTGCTGCTATCATTCCTTAATGTAAGAAATTTCCAGTACTGCGATCCTGTTTGCTATGTTCAGGTTTGCACAAGAGCATCTCCTATTTGTCTGGCCTATTTCAGAAGTGGTGCTCAGCTTTTTGGTCCTTTTGACTGAGATTTTCAAAGCTAGCAGTAGATCCATAATCCCTGCTGAAGTTTAGATGGGAGGAACTTGTCTGAACACTGTTGTTGGCTTTGAAGAATTCTAGTGTTTTTTTTTTTTTCCCCAGTACATGACTTAAATTCATGTACATCACTTCTCTTTACGTTTCTAGTTCTGCTGTATCTGGATCCCTATGGACAAGTTTTAAAGGCTTTGTCTGGAAAAATTAAAACTAGCGACCGTATGGTTCTTGTTTTAGTTAGGCCTTCTGTCTCAGATATGTATGGAATGGGGTTGCATGGTGTCTGCTGATTACTACGCCAGGGCAGATGCAGTGTGGGCAGGAGGCTGTCTTGCTGCACAGCTGGTGATTGATGGGAAAAGGACACAGCAAAGTGGAAACTGCTGAGATGAGAAAAGAAGTGTTGTGGTCAGGAAGGGTAGTCTAGAGCCTCTGTAGCACCGCCAGTAAACAGTCGTCTGGTGTTCTCCTGTTACCCTGGGAGATTCTGGGCCAGTTCTTGTTTCTGTGCTTTTCACAGTGCTAGGGATGGTGAATTGAGATGCAGTTTTCAACAGACTAGAATCACAGGACCCTAAATTTGGGGCATGCAGAACAAGGAGAAAAATGATATGTAGACATTTTTAGGCCGTGCAGAGATGTGGTGACAACATGTGAACTAACCCGTAACTGATAAGAAAAATGATTTTGTTTGCCAGGGTGTGACTGGAAGTGGTTGCTTAGCCGGAATAATTAAGTTATCTGATAGATTTATTAATTACATGCAAAGTCAGTAGCACTGCCAGAATAAAGCATGCCTGTCACTGCCTGCTATAAGGCACTGCTTCCCTTATAGCTTCTCTAAATTTTAATGGTTTTGGCTAGTTTTTCATGATAAGACACAATCTTTGGCTGATTCTTTCTCTTTTTCTTTTAGCTAAAACTTTTGCAAAAAGGTCAGTTGTTTCTGAGAGAAAGATTGGGGAAAAAGTATTCCTTTAAAAACAAACAAACAAAAAAACAGCAGTTTTTTTCCTGAGAAATTTTAGTGTTGGTAGTGCACCACAATGAGGTTTTGGAGATTTAACAGAGTAACGCTCTAACACTATGAAAATGCCCTTTGCTGTCTTGAGAAAAGTGCCCCTGAGTTTGCCCTCGGGTTGAGGTGCTTCATGCACACTGGAAACAGATTCAAGAGCTCCATTCCCTAGTTTCCTTCTGTGCCTGCTCATGGAGGAGTTAAGTAGAGCTCCTCTGTGATTAATCCTGGCTGCAGGCCTGCCCACAGGTATTGAGGGAAAGTGGAGGGTCTGCTGCTCACATCCTGATTTCCAGTAACAAGGAGAAAAGAGAAGGTAGCAATTGTGGTAAAATGAAGATGGATGAGGAAAGCTGTATGGAAAAACAGTCAAGAGATTGTAAGAGCCAGAGGAAGAAGTAGAAGCGAGAAAGGGAGTGTGTACAGGAACTTGGAGAGCCAGGTTAGGGGATGGGATCTGGAGAATAAGAGCAGAGGGGACGTTTAGATGCCTGAGGCAGGGGTTGGGGAGCAGGGGGACAGAGATGGTGGCATTGAATAGGAAAAGTAATGGGATGAAAAAGTGTCAAGCTGCAGGGGCTTTTGACAGGAGCAGATAAGAAGGAAGAGGCAATGGTGTTGGATGTGGAGATTGTTGGAGAGGGGCAGAGAAAGTAAAGAAGAGAAGAAATCAGAGTGGGAATAATAAAGAAAAGGAGGAGGACATGGGGTGAAGCTAGATAAGAGGAGAGGGAGACAGAGTCAGGTTAGGGGCCTGGGGGAAAGGGTCTGTGGCCATTTCTCTCCAGAATCTAGAGTTCTGGGCTAATGTAGCTTGTTCGTTATACAGGTGGACAAGCTCTGAGGTATGTTTAGACACTACCTCATTTGCTGCAAAGCTGGAAGGTGTATAGTAAATGAGGCAGAGGATTACTGCAAGAGAAAAGAAGGTATTATTACAGCTAAGACAGTTGAATGCTGCTCTGGAGGGCTGACTTCTCTCCTCCGTTTCCTCCACAGGATTTCTGAATGATGCAGATTTAAAGCAAACTTTCACAAGTGGTCAGTAACAACAGAGTCCTCATTTTCTGCATGTCTACTGTGAAGTATACAGGCTGGGTTTCTGGGAGGCTGTTGCAATGAGATTTTGAAAGACTGAAAGGCTGGAGTCTGAGAAACAGGCATTCTGTGTGCCTCAGGTTGTATTACTAAAATTAATGGAAAGTTTGTGCCTTCCTTTTTCTGACCCTCATTTGCCTAGCTGCAGAATACAGATAATATTGCAGCCTCACCTTAGAGGAGCACAGTGAGGGTGAATTTCTTGGTCACAAGCAACTCAGGTATTATGGGGAGATTCTCACAAGAGATGCTTAGGAGAAAATCATTTTACATTCCATGCAGAGTTTTGGTAGTGTGGGATAAAAAGACCCTGGGGCTGTGGACTGTATATAAATAATACAAAAGGATGTCAGGCAGGTGTCTATTTACTCATTGAGGCAAGGGTCCAGTGGAAGAAAGTAGCAAGTGGAAATATAATTAGAGATTTTATAATGTATGTGTGCAATAGGGCTGGAGCATGATGCTCAGATAACATGAGCATTTCTAAGTTTCTGGATGCTTGACTTTGCAAAATAAATGCCTTTCTAACCTGATGTTTTAAAGAACAAACTTACAAAGCACCTTTTATATGTTGTGAGTTGAAAGCAGCTTACAGGCTCTTTATAGAGGGTTTTTCCCTTCAGAAATCATTTTTCAAATTAAGCTCACAGAAAGAATTTTAGCAAGTTAGAGTACAATTCCCCAAAAAGGAATATGGCAGAGCACAGAGGTGACATCTTCTCTCTTGCATGGAGTTCTCGTGGATCTTTTGAGAGTCATCAGTTTATAATGTTTTATATCTGATCTGAAATACTGTACAGCACTTCCAGCTCAAGGTACAATATTCTATATCCTGTCACTAGGGCAAACAACATGTGACTTGCTGTGAGAGAAAGTGCTGTTGGATGATGCCCTGGTGCTGTTTTTTGGTGGTCATTTCTCTTTCAAACAAGAGTTGGCAATGACCTTCCTTAGATGTTAAGAGCAGATTAGATCACAGCTTGTCATAGTATAGCTATGGGCTGCTTGGAGTGTCTCTGGCATCGCAATATGAATACGACCTCTTTAAGATGAAGTGGTGTTTTCTGAGAAGAGAGGAGGGTAGCTGAAAAGACAAAGCATGCAAATTGATGCCTTAAGTGACTTTAGTTGGTGAAAGCAGAGAAGAGAATATGTGATCTAAAAATAATTAGGACATTTGATATTGCTTCTGATCACAAGCTGTTGAGGTAAAGAGAAATTTGATTTTAATGGTTTTGAGGCAGGGGTCTTTCTGAGAGAAAATTCATTAACCTTCTGTTTTTAATTAGGAGAATTTCATGTTAATTAATTTTCAGGTGGCATCTGATTAATGATATTTCATGTTTTCCTCCATTCCCCTGCCCTTTCTGCCTGCTCTTTGACGTGTGACTAATGTGTGGAGTGGAAAGGACATGAGACCTAAAATCTTGATGCAGTAACCAGGAGCTGGGCCAGATCATAGCTTAATAGCAACGTCAAGTCAGTGTGAAAGGTGCATCCAAAGGACCAACAGGGAGACAATTACTCAGACTACTGATGCTGATCTTGAAAATAGCTAAGTATTCTGGCCTGACTCCACTGAAACATGTAATTAGACTCTTAACTTTGACCATGAAGGGGGTTCACCATCCTGTCGTGTCCTATGATCAGATGGTGCAGTGAGGTGGGGGTGACCATTGCCTCATAGCCTGCTGTAAGCATTCATTTTTGGCTGTGTATTTCTCTTCCTAGTTGTGTGTTTGTCAACCTGTTGTCTGATGAGAAAGAACAAAAGAAGCAGCATACCAGAATAAAAAGGTGACAAGTCTTTGGCAGAGGCTTGCTCTCCTTTTTTTAATCAGTCACTCATTTTCCAGTTGTTTGGGGCAGGAATAACCACCTTTCTAACATCTGCCCAGCTGTTAAGGTAATGTGTTTCCAGAGCTGCTAGATGCATTGTCTGAACTGAGTACATGGCTCGTGAAGGGTGGGTGAAGGCTGGCCAGAATGCCATCTGGCCCTGTTAGCAAGAAAAAGAAAAAATTCCTATTGGGGCTGAAGGTGGCTTCAGCCCTTTGCACTAAATGGATATTAACTAGCTAGTAATACCATCCAGCCACTGTTTTATGAGGCAATAGCGACCTAGTTCCTGAGAGGGTAGAAGAAAAGGCTGAATATCAAGTGTTTTATCTCAACCGCGGATCATTGCCAAGGAAATCAGTGTGATGGTACAGACCTTACAAGTTTGTTTGTTTGCTTTTTTCTTTTTTACTCTAAGAGAAATGTCTGTGTGGTACAAGGTGAGAAGAGCATCAGGGATGCAAGCCTGCATGTAGAAAGGAAAAGGAGTGCTTCTCTGGTGACAGAGTTAAGAAAATGTAAAGAGGTCACTTGCATTTGAAAATCCTAGGCCAGAGCTGCCTAGTGATAGGTGAACATTTAAAGGTTCAGAGTTTGGTGTCAGTGAAGACTTCAAAAATTCAGATGTTTCAACAACACCCTTGCATTGGAAAACTCAGCATCAGCTCCTAAATATCCTCAGAGTAGTCTGTCCTGGTGTGTTTTGATAGTACAATCTGAATTAGTCTGCTGTTTGATTTAGTTCAAGTTGTGTTTATAAACTTAAGCTGGTAAGAGTAAAGTGCATACATTTTAACCACCTATTTGTACACCTGTGCAAGTGGCTTTTCTATTGTTTAAAATGCCAGATGAGCCTACGTGACTTGTGATTGCTTTCAGACAAATCTTATTTGAGCAATGGCATAAATCACCATCTCACGTTCCCTGTATAGTCCTGTGTAGTCCTTATAATATAATTAGAGATATGGGTATAACAAAATGCAGCGTCTACTTCATTCTTCCTTTTCTTTCTCTTTTGTTGTCTTAGATGCTTTTACAAATAGCTTTCAAGACACCATTCTTTCTACCTTACTCGGGAACATAAGAAACGCTTGCCTATAGAATCTCTCCACTGCTTGCTAGGAAGGGGGCATTAAAAAGAGAGGGAGTGCTAGTGAAAGGAAAGATGAGTTCTCAAAGAGGAGGAAAAATGATGTGAAAGAGAGCAGGGAATGGTTCAGAGAAAGGTAAATATAAGTTAAATAAGGAAAGTACTTTGAAGCAAGCAAACATTTTTAAATAAAGAGAGTATAGCAAATGGATGAGCAATTGTTCTGAGGGAAAGCAGGTTCCCAGAGCGAGACTGAGGGGGAAAAAATTGATGCATCTCAGTGTGAGGTCTGGCCCTGCATTTTAAAAGCTCTCTCTATTGTCAGTGAGATGCAGTCGCAATATTTTAAATCTTATATAAATTCCAGGTGGAAGCTACAATTTATCCACCACTAGGAAAGCTTTTCTTCAATTATCGCTGTAAATCTTCCCGTATCCCCATCTCTGGAGACTTTCTTGACAAAGAAGGCACCTGTTAATTGTTCTACACTCTTGTGCCCAGACATGGTAAATAGTCTCTTCCATGTATTTTATGTTCTTAGTGTAAATATTAATTCTTTCCATATTCTTCAAGACTTTAGCTTCACCTTCTTCATTGCTTTTGGAGATTTTCAGTAGAAAAACTGAGTAATTACTGTTTTTCTTTGGGACTCTACCTTAAAGACATAGGCTTGCTGTTCTGGAAAAAAAAAAAAAAAAGTCTGCCCTTTCTCATTCCTTTAAAAACTTACAATGTAACAATAAAAATGTAAAAGAATTTTGGCATTCCTTGAATAATTTGTTTTGAAGCTTCATTTGTTGCCATCCAGAAAAATTTGTACAACCTGACAAACAATAGCAAGGCTCTTAAAAAAAGGTGGAATTTTGGCTGACAAAAAGAGTGGGTTTTTTTTTCTGTGTGATGCCTATGTTTTTAAAATCAAACCCTACCAGAAATAACTTGAATCTATTTTCTTTGTATACTCATTTTAGTAAAGAGATACTCAAAGAAAGGATAGTTATTCTGTGGTACATTCATTGAATATAAGAACAATCTGGAGACTGTAGCACTGTGAATAGAAATACCTTCCAGTGTAATTCATTCTCTTTCCAGATTTACAACAAAGAAAAATGTCACTCTGTGCCCTGTGCTGTTTTGCAGCCTGTGGGATTTCAAAAGTTTCTTTAAGGACAGCTGCTGCTGCTAATAACTGCTACTATCTGGAAGCTAATTTTAGTGTCCAGTTTTTACAACTTTTTTTTTAAAGATATATTCCTTTTGCTTTTGGTGCTGCTTGTGTAGCAACCCCAAGTCCAGTTGTATATATGGGATAAATATGGTCTGTTCAAATGATTTGTCATGAAGCTAGAAAAAAGACTTACACTTGGGGAAATTTGCATTCACAGGTTAGTCTTGAGCCTCTCCCAAACTGTCGTTTAATACATGTCCGCTTTCCCCCAATGTTTCTAGTTCTAGTGGTGTTCACTGCTGTCTTGGCCAGGAGAAGGAATTCCAGGACATGTTGGAATAATAAATACACTCTGTGTGATGAACTGCTGAAAAATGAACACAGTTTAGAGAGAAAAACAATGTTAAAATCACAGGGGATGGGGAAGAATGTTGGCACCAAAATATCTTTTCAAGACTGGCCCTAAGCAGACCATCACCCATTGTATTTTTTTTCTTTTTCATTAAATCCCTTCAGATTTCTAACTTGGAAATTTGATTCTGTTATCTAGCATGAAATGGAGCAAAATGACTACGGACTATTTGAGCATACATGAGATGCACTTTTGGTATATCCTGAATATATCCCGTACACACAAACCCAGCCACTGTGTCTGTGAGGATAAACATGAGAAGAGCTGGTCTGAACTCAGAATCCAGAGGGGCTCTGCATTACTTCAGCCATGTCATTACTGTCTCAGGGACCATTCTGAGCACAGAAAAATCCTGACATTTTGCCCTGATGGCAGAGACTACAGAAACAGAACTAGGGAAAATGCTACCATGTAAATTCCCTTTTATGTCAGGGACTGTGTTGTGACTATATAGTGATTACACCTGCCAGACCTGAGAGACATCTGCAAACAGTGAGAATAAGGTGATTCTGCAAATTGTTTAATATGAACTTCTAGCAGCTTCTGCTGTCTCTTTCAAGTGATTGGATCCGTGGAAAACCTTACTTAATCACCTGCTCCTCTGTTAATTAGTAGGGTTTTGATGTCACCACTGCTGAAGTCTGACCATACCTACAGAAAACTACTGTGTAGAAAATTCATGTTTTTGATTTATTAAAAATTCTGCAGCAGTCTTTAGAACTTGGCACATGCAGAACCTAAACCCATCATCCTGACAACCTGTTTCCAGTGATACTGAGCTTTAAGACAAAGTCCTGTGCTTTGCTCTTGTTAAATCTAGTTAGAAAAGGAAGAAATTAGAATTAGGTTTTGATTTGCATATGTACGGCCTAATTTGTGCATGTGAGTGCAATGCAAATAGTGTTTGTTTTCTTCCAGAATTAAGTCTTCAGCCCTTTGCTGTTGAGATGCTCAATTGCTAAGGAGTTTTAACAACAATAGGCACATCTGATGAGGTGGGTTTGTGTTTCTGCCCATTCAGTATGTGATGGAAATAGAGTACATCCTGTACTGCATCCTGTAGGATGTTTTCTTCTCATCAGTACTTATTACCAAATAATTTTATTATTCAAAATGTAGATCCCTGGAGTGGATAGGATGGGATTCTAGCTTCCTCTTTTCCCACCCACCTCTCCCAACCCTCAGAATGAAGACTCTTAATGATTTTTGTAGCATCTCAACACCTGATGAGCAGCTGAGGAAATTCACCCTGCTGACAAATTGCTTTGGCAGACAGTGACATGCAAAACACTCCTACACACCATGAGACTACAAACTGGCTTCTGTAGAGAGATCTTGCTTGTTGATTGGCATCCCACTCTTCAAAAGTGAAATGCAAGCAGTCCAACTCTTTGCTTCTCCTTGGGGTGATTTCAAGCAACAGAGTATATGTGCTTGACAAAGGGACCTACATACTGTGGTGTAGAAAGTTTGCTGCTGTTTAGCTTGAAAATGCCTTTTGAATTTTTCTGGTTATATAAGGGGAAGAAAATGAGTTTTCAAAGTGGAGTATAAATTTTTTGCTGGAATGTGTTTAAAGGATGAAATTGGTGTTAACAGAGTACAGATAGTTGGGTACATCTGTTTTCTTTAAGTTGTTTACCATGATAGGTATAAATCTTCCTCCCTCTTTGACTGGCTGATTGCCAAGGCCAAAATAGAAGAGTTCTTTCTTTTTTCTCCTTTCTTGTTACAACTCATTCTTTTTTCCTTCTTTTCTTCTTTTTTTCCATCCCTGCTTGCTTACTTCAGCCTCTGGAGTGAGGAGTAGAATCTGTGCTGAGAAATAAATCAGCTCCATAGCCAAGAAGGTTGGGGAACATATCAAGATGGTCAGTTCTTGGACAATTGTTTTCTGTTTGGGTAAAAGAAAATGACATTTGATAATTTGATCTTTAGTGGCTACTGCTTCCCTGCAAGCCTCAGGCATGTGATAACTGCACGAGGCAAGAGAAGGACAATGGAAACAGTGGGGCTGGCAATGCCACTGTGGATTGTGAACATCCCTCTCTTTGGCTTTACAGTGTGGAGGCCACAGACCTAGGGCTCCCAGTGATTTTAAAGGCACTGGAAGAGAAGCTACTGGGGTTTGCTATGGTGATATAGGATGACTGACAAAAAGAGAGTGTGCATTCTTCTGGGCTTGTGTGTATTGGTTTAAGTGCCATTATAGTTATAGGGTGAATATTCTCCAGCACTCTAGGCTTTCAATCCACTAAAGGCTGGAAAAGAAATGAACCTTGCAGTTTTAGGTAATATGTATGTTTCTGTTTGTGTGTATTTGTTATCTATATGTAAGAGTTGGAGCAAGACAAAAAGAAAAAAAAAATCCAGCTCCTGATTTTCCAAGCATTGGACAGGATTAGGCAAGCCTGTGTCCATGTGTTCTGTCCCTGCCATAAGGAGCTGCCATCTGCGTGGAGGAGAGACCAGTTCTTAATGTGCTCTCATTCAGTACTACACTGCCTTATCAAAGCCAAACTGATAAGCTTTTAGAGCTTAAGGACATGTGTATGAACATAGCATCTCACTCTCATACATATGTAATGCACATATTAAAATACATAGTGCGTCCAACTTTTCACATTAGGACATTTCATATTATGCATTCAGGCCATATTTATTCATATCCCATTCATATTTTTACATTCTGGTTGAACAGAGAGATTTTATTCTCTTGCAAAGAGAATAGAAATAACTGCTCTAAACTATCACATAAGTACTGCTTTGTTTGAGTTAACTGTGGTACATTCCAAAAAGTCAAACCTGTGCTAACTTTCTCCAGTTCCCTTCTATTGTTTAGATATCTGCATGCTCTGATTTCTGCTTTGGCTGGAAACTGGAAAGGCAAGTGTTAAAATACCATTCAAGAAAAGCTAAAGGCAGAGAGCATAGTCATGTGAAAATAGGTCATCTGAGCTTTGCAGTTTAGTATTTTAGAGCCACGAGGTTCAGAGTGTTTGGATGAGGTTGGGAGCAATATTTTGACATGAATGTTCGCTTGACCCTTTGAACTAGAAGGGAAGTTTTCTACTGGAAAATGTTGCTTTGTTGAAACAGAAACTGCTTGTAAGTGGGCTGAATTTAGCGTGCTCATGTCAGGTAGAGGTTCTCTGTTTCATCTGGCAATTCCTTTGTGGGCAAAGAATGCTGTCCCTGGCACTGCCAAGCAGCAGGCAATCTGGGCACTCGCCTGCCATGAGGGAGATGGGTGGCTTTTTGGGAGCTGCCCTAGGTCTTCCACATCCTGCGTGTATGTCCTAGTCCCCTGACTGCAGGGGGAAATCTGAAATCTTAGGAACGTTCAAAGGTGGAGGGAGAAAAGTTTTCTCTTATCTCCTTGCCTATTGCTCCTCTGTGCTGGGAAAGGAGCAGTAAAACCCATGAGTTTGCATCAGTAGCTGAGACTGAGCGAGCCTTTAGCAGTTCTGGCAGAGAGGTAGGTGTGTGGGAGGGAAATACCTGAGGAGTGGGACATAGCACATAGTTTTGCTGAGATTCCTGGCAGTGCTGATGACCATGGGCAGTCAGGGACAGATGGACTTGGCGAAATTGTGCCAAGGGCTGAAATCAGAGAGCCAGAGGTGGCTTCGAGCCAGTTTAACCCTGACTCCTGCATTCTTGTTTCTGTGCCAGGCCTCTAAAAGTGCAGCACAAAACCATATCTGAAACTCCCATTTCAAGTTTTATTCTCCACTAATTACTCCATAGCAGGAGTGTGCAGGACTCAGTAATTCTGCTTTGCCTAGGATTATAGAAGGACCTGTATTTCTTGGTCTATTTGAGTGTGTTATACAAATTAACTAAAGTGTTTGCATTTTTTTTTTTTTGAATGACAGACAACTTAAGCAACTGAAGGTTACTTGGTGGCACTTCTGAAAATCAGGCCAGTCATGTATGAACATAATTGAAAGAATCTGTTTCTGAGGTATTCCTGTGTTTTAGCTTCTCTTCCCCCAAAACCACTAAGGGCAATTTAACAGGAGTTGCCGGCTTGCTTTGTGGTAACAAACACAGCATTTAGGGTAGCTTCTAGATTGTTCAGAAACCCAGACCGGCCTGGGTTTATTTGGAAGTTGCCTTAGGATACCAAGTGGATGCACTTCACCTCCATCTAGCCTGAGGGCCAAGCTGGTGATTATATGACTTCTGAATCAGAGCATGCCCGATGGGCCAGCAGTGTGCCTGTTATGGCTTTGCAGTTACCAGAATAATTTATTTCTCCAGGTTACATAAAAAGTTACAGTCATAGCAAAATGACCCCTGGAATAATCTTTTCCAGGAAGAGGTACACAGATCATTTGTCAAGAAAAGGAGTCAGATGAATTTGCTACCAGATCATGCCTAACATTTTCATTTTTCGTATAGAAGGTTAAGGCAGTGCATATACC
Organism: Apteryx mantelli; assembly: GCF_036417845.1. Taxonomy (NCBI): domain Eukaryota; kingdom Metazoa; phylum Chordata; class Aves; order Apterygiformes; family Apterygidae; genus Apteryx; species Apteryx mantelli. The sequence continues at coordinate 157,211,893 of NC_089978.1, read as the reverse complement.
TGGGCCTTTTAGTTCTTGTTCCATGTCTTTTTATGTAGTTTTTAATAAAGAGCCATTTGAAACGGCACGACTGTCTGTCGTTTCACCTGAATATTGCATGGTGTGGCTATATCTCACTTCATATTCTTTTAGGGTTACAGTCGCATCAGTTACTGCCTCTCCCTTACCTTTTGCCTCCCAAATTTGTCAGGCACTCAACAAGTGGGTCAGTGAGTACCGTAAAGATTTAATTCAAATCTTGAAAGGGAAGAATGTCTTTTCAAAGAGACTTGGATCAGGCCCTCTTCAAACCTAATGTCTTACATTCCTCTGAGGTACTTTGGTGTAGTGTGGTGATAAGAGAAAGAGGGGTCAAGTATTAAGCTGGAATTACTCTAGTGACCCTGCTGCTCATTTTTAAATGCCTTCTTTTCCAAAAAACCCAACAAGCCAGCTTTCTTTGTCCTTTATTTTTTCCAAGATTAACATGTTAGAACATTTCTGTCTCTTTTTACCTTTTTGTTTTTTTGTTTTTAAATGAATGTTAAACATACTTATTTTTACATCTGGTTTTGCCCTGAAAATCTTTTATTCCCCTGTTAAGCAGCAATTCCCAGGAAACTCCTCTGGGTGTCACTACAACTTCAAGTATAACTGTGTTACAGTGTACCAAGCCTTCATTCAGAGTCTTTTACAGTGGGTGGAGAAATAGCGCAAATGGTAAGAACTAAAAAATTAGCAGTGGGAAAAGATACGGAACAATATAAGGGGCATCGATATGTCTGAGACACAGCAAGAAATACACTGGAGCTGCCCTTGTTTGCGTAAAAAGCAACAGGATAGATTCGTACATGTTGTGCTGCTTGCAAGCGGTGTGTGGCAATGGCTTATGTGCAGATAGAGACTAGGCAACAGGGAGGGGGCTAGAGAGATGCCAGAAAAGGTTCCTGTCTTTGCCTTTTGCAGACAGCAAAATTAGGCTCTCCGAACTGTTGGTACAGACGAATAGGACATCTCTGAATGGATTCCTGCAAAATAATAGATGCTTTGGATGGATCTTTTTAGATTCAGGGAACATTGCTGGTCAGCATTTTCCCATGTGTGTTACTCTTCAGATAGTATTACCATCGTCTTTGAGAAATATATGGGAGGAAAGAATTACAAGAAAGCTGAGATAGTTACAGCAGAAAGTCTTGTAGAGGGACTCATAGAAACACAGAATAGTTTGGGTTGGGAAGGAACTCTAAGCTCATCTAATGAAACTCCTGCTCGAAACAGGTCCAGTTAAATCATATTTTTCATAGCCTTATTCAGTTAAGTTATGGATATCTCCAAGGATGGAGATTCCACAATCTGTCTGCACAACCTGTTCCAGTGTTTGATCATCCACGTGGTGAAAAAGTTTTTCCTAATAATCAACCTGAATTTACGATGTTCCAACTTGGGACTGTTGCTTCTCATCCTCTTCTTCCTCCTCCTCCTCTTTACTTCAAGAAGACTCTGGCTCTGTCTTCTTTATATCCTCCCATTAGGTAGTTTTAGACACCAATAAGATCTCCCTTGAGCCTTCTTATGGAATAAACCCTGTTCCCTAAACCTCTTCTCATATGTCATGGGCCCTAACCATCTCTGTGGCCCTTCTCAGAACTTGCTTCAGTTTGCCAATGTCTTTCTTTTCCTGGGAAGGCTGAAGTTGGACACACAACTTCAGATGCAGTCTCACAAGTAGTGAATAGAGGGGAAAAATCACTTCCATCTATCTTACAGCTATGCTCTTGCTAATACAGCCCAGTATGCAGTTCGCCCTCACTGCCGCAAGGGCACACTGCTGGCTGGCATTTAACTTGTAGTCTGCTAACACCCCACAACTTTTATTGCAAAGCTGCTTTTCAGCTGGTAGGTCCCCCGCCTGTCCTGCTGCGTGGGGTTATTCCTCCTCAGGTGCAAGACTTTGCAATTGCCTTTGTTGAACTTCATAAGTTTCCTGCTAGCCCATTTCTCCAGCCTGTCAAGGTCACTCTGAATTGGACATGTCTGGGTTCAGAGTGTAAGCATAGGCAAGCTCTCAGTAATTCTTAGGCTTTTATCTTCCATCAAGTGCCATGGTAGGAAATGGCGATACACAGGCTGAGCATTATTTTTAGCTCTCTTTGGGCTCCTCCTGGTAGAGGATGCTGAGGGAGCAGGAAAGCAAGCCGTTCTGCCTTTCTGCCAGTAAGGCAGGAGGCACTATCTGCATCTGGGGTTGCAGGGGACTCACCAGGCCCAGAGGGGCTGGTGCAGAGTGCTGAATGAGGGGGTATCCTCACCTGTATTTTAAAGATACTTAATGTGCTAAAACTTTTATTTGATTACAGTCAGAGAATATGTGAATAAATCCCAATGGAGTTGCCACTTACAGGTACGAAGAGATGTACACATAAAATGAGAAGGAATGAATTTAACCTAAAAACTCTTCCCCTCCCCTGGTCACAGGTAGCTATTGTCAGAGTGAGTTAGAAAGTCTACAGAATTACATTGCTGAAGCAGAGAAAAGAGGAAATGGTCATAAAACCCAGCAGAATTGCTGCACACAGATTGTTATTCGGCCATTAAATTGTAAATGGCTGGTTTTAAATAGGCCTGGTGCAGATGGTTTCAGCTACAGGTTTATTGATTAAAATAGCTGCTTTACATCAGCTCCATGTTTGTTTCTCCAGAGGCTTTTGTCTTTATGAATAATGTACCCATTTGCTGAAATTTTGTTAGAATTCATCTGCTGGAGGCTGGCTGCGTTTCTCTAGCTTCTTAAGCCCCAGTTGACTGGGTTCTAAATTGTGACAGTCCTTTCCCTCCTTACAAATGAATATTCCCTCTTCCACCCCTCCAGTGCTGAATAAATCTTGTGCTTGCACATTGGAGAGTGCCCTTGGAAACAGCTGCAAGTGTTTGGCTGTTTGGGGAAGGCTTGTATGATACTGAAGGGTGTCTTGGCTATGTTGAGGATTAGATTTTTTCCAGAGATTGATCCAAAGCCTGTAAGAGTGAGTGGAAAAATTCCAATTAGCTTTGGATCATACCGTTAACTCTGATGTACTGTTTTAGGTGGGCATGTCTCATGCCTTCAGTTTCATAAGTCTTCCAGTTTCCTGGAAGCATCTAATGAGCAGATGATTAGGAGATTTTTGCATTATTCTTCAAGCCGTTTTATGCATTGCTAAATATTTGTACCTCGTTTGCTGGGAGATCTTTGTGCATCCTGTGTATGCGCAAAAAGTACTGCTTTGCTTGCAGAAGAAATTGTTGAGCAAGCAATGTGCAGCTTCCCCTTGTAGACTGAGGCTTGCAAGTGCTGTTATCCCTTTTGCAGAGAACATATCACTCTGCAATAGAAGGAGAATGCTCCTGCAGGACCTCTAGCAAAAAGGGGGATGCAAGCAGTGTGGAGAGAAAACAAAGGGGATAACATGCTTTCCCCTTCTCCCTTTTGATCCTCTTCCCTATCCTGGTAATAGTATTTGTCTTCTCCTTAACTAGTTGCTACAGTAATAGCTCTTCATGAAGTGTGTGTCAAATCAGAGCAGGGAAAAAGTCAGATTAACACCTTTTGGCATGGCATCTTTCACAAGGCAGTGGCCCTTTCATTACAATGTGAATCTCTCATTACTTCTGCCCTGTAAAGGTGCAACTTCCTTGTATCTTACTTATCCTCTTAAAGGTTTTGGTATGTGATGGCTCGTTTAAATTCCCGTAACATGCATTATGTGATATTTGGGCAGTTTCACTTAACTTATGGGCATCAGCAAAGTTTCTCATGCGGTTGGGTAGTGACTCAGATTCTCCTAGTATTCACTAGCTTTTATCTGGTTTTGGGTAGCCGGTAGCAGAAGCCTAGGGCCAACTTTCACAGTGCTGGTGCTGCAGAGAAGAGTTGGGAAATAGCAGAAAATCTGAAGCCTCTTGGCTGGGTCAGTCTTATTTCTGTCTTCAAGTGCTGGCTATCCTGTCTTCTGCCTAGCCTATACTACTGCTCTGGGTGGCACCTCCATACAATGGAGCAGGAGTTCAACAAAGGCTGAGTTGGAATAGGGCTTCCTTTTCACACTTATGCATGGGAAAGAGCATTGTTGGTAGAAGAGCTAATTTAAGCTTATGATTCTGAAAACATAGGCAGTCATGGACTTTGTCTGGCCTGTTTTCTGTTTGCCTTCTTTTTCTGGAAGGGGTGGGAGAAGGTGGGGGGGGGAGGGGACGGGGATGAGCCTTTCTTTCTACAAGTTAATTTTTCACCAAGATAAGAGCACAAATAAGTAACAGCTGAAATGAGAAATAACCGATTCAGTTCTGAAATGGCCAAGAATAGGATATTGCGGTGCCTGAACCTTTTTGTTTTCTTCTTTTTTTTTTTTATTTTACAAATGAAAACCTCTTCATGAGATCATTTTGCCACAGATCTTGGAAGCATATTAGTTCTTCTGAAGTATCTCTGACTACCACTTTTTACTTTTTTTAAATACATAGAGGTTGTGAGAATGATGATAACTTGCTTCTTTATGACAGTAAAACACAGAGCTAGTCTCATGCTCAGAGTGCAGCTGACAAGAGCTAGCTAGATGTTTACTCAGTGGATGTTAACAGCTGAGAATCCACCCTGCTTGGGACACCCCTTTGGTGACCAGTGCTGCCATAGTATTTCCTTCACACTCCTTACAGAACAGCGAGAGAGATGTGTGACCAGAAATACGAACATCCACCTGATTTTTTTCCTGTCAGAAAAGCCCCCTGGGGCTGTGGAATGAGTATACATAGTTTAGAGCAGATCATTAGACTTTATTTTTCCTCCCCTGGAACCTGTCATAAGCATAGGGTAGACCAGAGAAGGCATAAAATGTCCAACACTATTAGTGTAGACTTTAAAAGGGCTCAGCAGCTTCACTTCCTTATTTTATAGTTACTAGCAAGACTCCCATTGGTGTAGTTAGGCCAGTGTTGAATGGTTTGGAAAATCCTTTCCCCTGATAAAATGTATGGCCTGAAATCATAGGAGAAGGCAGAAAGTCTTCTTCACTCTTTGGCAAAATACTCTTTTGGTAAGTAGTGGAATAAAGGAGGCCAAGTTTATTGTGGTTGATCCTTTGGTATCTCAAATGATGGAAGCTCTCACTGAGGCTTTCCTGTGCCTGAGATATTCAAAACCCCTCTTTGTGGCTTCTCAGCTGTCTTGGAAAGTTTGAGTTTATGCTATTGCTTTTCCTTGTGAAAGCAGTAATTGGGTCTCCCCCGCTTTGCTAACGATGGGTGAAATCAGCCAACAGGCTCAAACTTTATTAGGGTGAGGCAGACAGATGCATACATACACACCAAGGTGCTGTGATTATATAAACCTTATTTCTTCAGGAAACTAGGCTACAGAATTCCAAAAGATGCTCGATGAAGCCTTTCAAATGAAAACGCTGCTAGGAGGAACAGTAATACCTATTAGATTTGTTACTGTTCATTCATTAACTTCAAAGCATGCAACAAAGCTACATATATGGCATTAATATTTCAAAAATGTGATTTTGAAATATGTGCATATTAAAATGTGCACAAATATATTCTTTACCCCTCACTTTAATGTTCTATTTGAGAAGGTAGTGGTATTGTAATAGTATCTCTTGTTGTTGATGTTTTAAGGGGCTAATGACCTCTATGTTACTGGACATAATGAAGAGCCAAGTTATAGGATAATCTGTACTGTTTTATATTATTGTTCCAAATAAAGACCTGAAAGGTGATGAAACTGTGTGATTAAGAAAGAAACCAAAGGAGTAAATGCTACTGATGGTGTAGAATACTGCATTAGCAATGGGTAGATGGTCAGGATATGTGAGTTAAGGAATCTGGCATGAGTTCAGGTGTAAAATTATTTTTAAGAACCTGAAAAATTACACCACTTGATATATCCCATCCTGCATTGTTTAACCTTGTAAGAAATGTTATGTGTTGAGTTTTGACCTTTAGAAGAGCTTCTGCTGGGGATATGTGGGAGGAAGGCCTGTAACTGGCCAAAGCAGTGGGACCAACCCCTTGTGATGTTTGCTAATCCTCTGGATTAACTGTGTTCCTGTCGTATTTTGATGGACATGGCTGAAGTGGAAGGACATAGCTGGCCTGTCTGGCAGCAGAGTGGGGTAAAAGCCTAGGATGTTCAGCCACAATCAGAGGATTTAATGGGAGTAGAGGATTAATTAATTCTGACCCATACAGATACATTGGCTTCTAGCACAGTCAGAATCTTAATCAGGCAATCACATTTTTCCTTTCACTGTGACCATTGCTCCAGCAGTGCTGTAACTCTTTCCTCTCTTTCTTTGCAAATCTCTCTCTTTTAAAAATAAAAATTTGCATACCTCATTAGGGAAGTTTCCTTCCTTTCTTTCCATCTTTCCTGTTTGTGTCTACATATTTGCATATCTGCTTCTGATGCCCTATAATCCCTAAACCTTCATCTTCAGACCCCTGTTATGGAATGAGATCATGACTGCTTCCTCTGTTCCTTTATTCCTCTAAATCCAGGGTTTTTAACCCTTTGCCACCCCCATCTTCTCTGCTGACTCCATCAAATGTACATACACTCCCCTTTGTTCCTTGTGTGCTTTCTATTCCCTTCCCTGTTCTCTGGCTGCTTTTCTGATGCCAGCTTTGAACACTTTGCTGGCAACATTAACATTTTTAAATCTTTGCTAATCTGTTACTTTTGTACTTTAGTATAAAATTAAATATACCTTGGAAGGAAAGCAGGAGTTATACCACTCATTGCAGGAGCAAACTCTTTGTTACCTTAGGGGGAAGGCTGTATATGCAGTTGAAAGTCATCGTGGGGAAGTGCTGAGGCAATGGTCCTATCCACTGTGTGGTGTCAGTCTGAATTGGAATAACCAAGCACATCCCAAATTTGGGCCCCAGTTATGCTGAGCCAAGCTGCTGCAGCAAAAAGAAAAATGATGGGCCAATACTTTACATTTCTTTATGTTCCTCTGTTGTGGGTGCTGAGCAAAATGATGAGGAGTATAATCTATAGTTATGGGAGCTGTGAGACAGATCCGCTGAATTCAGTGGCACCCTTCTGTTCATTAGCAGGGGCCCTGACAGGTCCCTCATGTTTTATAACCCCTCACTCTCTTGGAGTATTATCAGAGATTTAAGCCACTGTGTGTGTGTATCATACCATGATAGTGTATCCTGTCATTCTTGTGCTGCTGCTGTTGTTTTCTTCTGTAGTTTTGTCTGTCTGGACCTTTTGTTTGTTTTTGTCTGTTTATGTTGATTTTGTGAAAATGGCACCAACTTCTAATAATTAGGGCTAGTGTTTTATGCTATCCACCACACTGACTCATGGTAAGAAAAATAGTCTCCCTAATGACTGTGAGTTCCTCTGAAGCTTTTATTTCCTTCATCAACTCTAGCGGTGAGGTTTCCTCCTAGTGCACACTTCCGTCCCTGCAATGATGTCTGGAGGATCAGCACTTTCTCACCAGTTACCATTAGCCCTCAGCTATTTTCAGCAGTAACAGTAGTAAATAAGGTCTTTGCCAAGTACCTAGAGAAATTCTTGGCATGAGTGCTTAATAGTGTGACCACAGCCAGTTGCTTTTTGGATGTGATTCCATACAGCTGCTCTGGTCTGCAGGACCAACTGTTAGTGCAGGTCTCTGCCCTTTTCTCCTTTTTTCTTCTTAGCTGCCTCCTAGTCCTCCCTTCTAAGTAAGCCCAAGACTAAAACCTATCAATTCTTCCATATCCTATTCCCCACAGTGACAATGAACATTATTTGTGGCCTTTTCATACAAGAGATTGACTAGACTTTGTTGTTTTATTCCAGGTCACCGGTCTCTTCAGAAGATCAAGGTAAGTTCTGTTTTATAGATATTACTGGCAGATTAAAAACAAGACAAAAGACTAGCTAGGAAGCTGAGTTTGAATACACCTGTGGTGGAGAAGATTGACTTTAAAAAAATGAAACTTTGATGTTGCTCAAATATTGTTTGTCCCCAGACATCAAGTGTTTGTTCATTTTGTTGGAGCTGGCAGAAGTTAAGTCTGTGTTGAGATGCTTGTAAAATGAATCTTGCTCAAGCAAGCTGAACCATTGCAAGTGTTTGCAATTTATTTAGGCAACGCATAGCACCTCACCTGTCGAAGGACGTGTGCAGGCTTAAAGGACAATATATGGTTTTAGTGAAGATGAGTTAATCTCTTATGACTCATATGGGACATCATCTTTGTAGTAGAGTCAATTATGCTTTAAAGACTTGAACACAGGTTACCTTGGGCTACCAAAAATATCAGTTTGTATGGTCTGGAATTTAGCACAACTAGTAACTTCTGCATATAAGATTCTCATGGCTTGAGTAGCTAGAGAATTGCAGGTTAAGTCTGAAGCAGACTGAAGGATCTGATCTTTCCCTATGGACTACAGGAGGAGTCTACAGTGACTAGCTGGTTAACATCCTGGCCAGCTTAGTTGCTTAGTGCTGGGTGCTATGATCCTTTTTAACATTAAAAATATGGTTGCGTTGGTACTGAAATCCAGAGACATATGCAAATCCGGAGAGAATTGCACTGGCAGAGTTGCATAAGAAATGGAAAAAAAGGGAGACTAAAACTTATATTGGAAGGTTCATGATGTAGCTCTGTAACTTGAATATTATTTTGGGCAACAAAAGAAAGAAATATCCATTTTCCTCTGCCATCCAATCTGTAAGCAGTTACACAATCAGCAAAATTTCCAGACAATGCAATAAATATTCAAGAAAGGTCCAGATTTAGAACAGTAAGGAATATTGCAAATGAAGATGTAAAGGGGATCTGAGCCTGGAAGTGTATGGAGAACTACATAAGTGAGCAATGAAAAATAATAACTGAGGTTTGGTGGGATGGAAAATTTCAGCAACAAGAGATGTTGCAGAGTATGACTGAAGTATGTAGGTTTGATTGGAGCATGGGGTGAGTAGTTAGGTATCAATCTACATTGTCCTTGGCTCTAGCAAAAATTTTTTTAGCCCAGAAAAGTGTCTGTCAAACGTACTGTCATTAATACATTCTCTTCCATCTCCTTGACATGTCATTTCTTAGTAAAGAAAGTTATAAAAATGGACATACTGGTCAGACCAAAAATCTCTCTAGTCCATCTGGTCCATTCGTACTGTCTAGTAGTAACTGGATCCCCTGACAAATAAGAACAAGAGAATGGGGCAAGCCTTCAGTTTGACTTTCCTAGTACACACCATCTGCTTCCAGTGATTTGCAGCTCATGGACTTTGTGAACCAAAGGTGGTGTTCTTGTTTAATAGTTCTGCTTTTTACTATGACTGCAGTTGGCTAATATAAAGTAGAGAGACTTATGAGATGTTAACACTGTTCCTCATTTCCCAAACCCTCAGTATAAATGTGAAAGTATTATGTTTTAATATACTATTTTAAGACCTGGACTCAAGCTGCTTCTCAGTGCATAAGCTCATTAGTGATAGACTGGTCTCGCTTTCTTGTTTGCCTTGCGTTTATTCTGTTGCTCCATTTTTATCTATTAACAGAGCAACAGACAGTGTAAAGTGTATTTCTTTGTGGATCTTTTAAACTTTAGTATTTCCTGCTGTCGTAATGCATTCCTTCTCTCCACTATTTTTATACGGTTTTATTCTTTCACAAAGTCTTCCTGTTTGCCATCTACCATCTGTTGCTGGGATCCGACTTTTCAGGTTTGATAAACATCTCTGGATAGCTTCACCCTTTCCTCTCTTCCCTTTCTCCCATAAGAAACCTCCTCTCAAATGCAGGGTTAAAGGCCCATGCCCCCTTGACAAGTTAGTGACTCAGCAGTGCTAGTTGTTACAAGGTTTGTGTTTCAGGACCATGCAATATCTAGTTAGATTTGTCATCCATTGAATAAATGTAAATATTTAGGAGTTTCTCTCAAACACAAAAAGCTTCCCATATCCCAGTGACTTTTTAGAAAGAGAAGCCCAGTACCTTGGATTTCCTCTCTCCTCTTATGGCACTTGCAGGCCATGGTAAATGAGCACACTACTGAAAGGAAAGCATGACAGAAGTGTTATAACACAAGATGTGTTTTGAGCCTAGGTGCTTTTCAGCCCGCTTTATGCATAAGTGTGGAAGCATCCTGAATTAGTCTTAGGTCTGAAGTTTCTTCTCTAAACACATGATGGGAGAGCTGAAACCTTCTCTCTGAATTGCCATAATTTTTATGTAGACCTTGCTTTGGGGTGTATGATGGGGCAAGACCCTCTGAGGGTAGAATAACCTACCCTCACAGGCATCACACTCTGACCTTGTTTCAGCTGCTCTTCCCTATAATGTGGCACCCTTATAGTGCTGATTTTCTGACACTGTGATGTTTTGGGCATTACAGAGATAGGACTCTCTCTCTGTGTGCCCCTAGTCCTTTTTTTTTTTTCCTCCTTCCTCTTTAATCTTCAGATCTCTTTTCTTCCCCCTACTGTTTCTCTTTGCTCCTCTTCTTGCCCATCATCCTTGTCTCCCTTTTCAAATGTCTTTTTCCCCTTGACCATGACCTTTTGGTTACAAAAAAGTAAGAACAGTCTATCACTATTGAGCTTATACACTGAGAAGCATAGGTTCTTGTATTGTGCTCCTCACTTTGGTTTCTGAATGTCCTGCTTCCCCTCTGTGTGCAATGCATCCTTCTGGCATTAGCTGCAAGCAGTAGCTGCAGCATCTGTAGCGCAGTAACAGAATTGCTACCAGAATCTAGCATCTAATGCGATTGACACTTCCATTAATCCCTGACAGGACAATACATTATGCTGTCTTGAGAGAAGGTGGGGATAAAGCACCATCTGTCTGTGACTGAACATCTAATGAACAATTGTCACAGCACACAATGCTCCTTGTTGTGGACACGTGTTAAGGGCACCTTTATCAGTTACAACATGGGACTATTTTAATTGCCGTAGAAAGGGAAAGAGTGGCTGCCAAAATAACCCCAAACCTCAAAAGAAAAAAACAAACCTCTTAAAGTTTTTTAGAGGGTTTGTGTGTCTGTCTTCTGTACAGGTATTTAGGAGATATATATTTAAAGAGTGAAATCCACCTTTTTTCTGAATAAAAAAACAAACAAAACCAAAACCAGGCAAAAATCCTAACTCCCAAATTCCCTAATCGACTGATAGAATGGAACAAGACAAATGAAAACCAAAGCATGATAGTTTAGACTGAGACTTGGGGTGACTGGTATGAAGAGTGAAATGGAGGGGCCCTCTATTCAGCCAAGTGGTCCCTGGTGTAGTTACATGCCCTGCACCCTTGAAGAGCAACAGTGCTGGGGCTCTGGAAGCAGCTGAGTGTCAACAATTGGCAAGCAGCAGAGCCACAAAAGATGTGGTGGATGTCACGAGTGAGGGGACTGACAGCTCCCCTAATAGTAAATGATGCCACCTGCTGTATTTTCACTCTATAAAAATCCAAGTCTTATCTTCAGGAGGACTGAAGCTGTTGGACCCTTCAGATATGAAAGGTTATTGAAAGAAGCCAAATCCATTGCTCCCAGATCAGGTATGGTAACAGTGATGGGGGTGCATACTTCTGATGCATTGCCTGGCCAGTACACAGTCATTCTCTGACTATCCTTGGGTGAATGGTTGGGCTTTACTAAACCCTTCCTTCACACAGCATCTCTCAGTACTGCACTGTACATTCTACACATGGCAGATCTGTCCCTGCCCACTGTTGTTCACAGTGGCCCTGCAGAAATCTGCCTACAAATTCTCAAAGGCTAATGCATTAAATAATATTCTTGTATTTCACATTACCAGTGGTATTGCTTCATCTGGATTATCTTACCTTTTCTTCAGTTAGCCTGTATAACTGAGAGCTGGCTGTTCTTCATCATCGCCTGAGAGACTGAGGGAAACGCTTTTAAAAAACAGTGCAACGAGTTCCATTTCCATTTCATTCTTCTGAAATAATGACAGCAAAATATTGTAATGTGAAATTAAAGGCATGAGGCCATCACCCTGTTATTTACTTAATGGCAACCTGGAGCTGATGCAGCTCAGTACATGTCTGCCTAACTTTAAATAGATGAACCGTGTCTTTGGAGGGACTGCTCAAGGTTTTAGTTGGCTCTATTAGTCCACCTCAAGCAGCAGTCAATCCCAGTGCTTAGTCCCTACCCGTCTGAGTCTCATTCTGACCTGGGGACAGGAAGTCCCAAATCTTTGTCTTTGTTGTCTTGCTCTTCTTGTTTCTCTATAAACCCTAAAACTGAGCTTTTTGAATTTTCTTCTGGCAAATATGGTCTTTACTGCATAGGCATATTTCTAGCAAACTCTGTTATGATTATGATTATACTCGATCTCTTTTTTCTGCAGGGGATTCCAAATTCATGAGGGAGTAGGGCATAAGTGAGAAATTAAGACGAGATAAATTATAATGAAAGGATAAATTTTGGAGATGGTTAGTACAATGTAATAATAGGATACAAAGGATGAAGATAGACGGCATACTTGGAAAGGCAAGTGGGGACACTCAAAGATCTTTCAGATTCTGGCAGGGGATGGTGTTAAGTATCATCCAGTCTGGAAATCCTACCATTAGGAGGGGTTTGCGCTGAGGCAGGAGTGCTTTAGAAGTGTCAGAGGTTTTAAATGGTGACATTCAAGTTAGCATTTATTAGAAGAATTTTCTAATAACAGATGATTGAAAGAGCTGCAAGATACATCTATGTGCCTAGGCCTTCCCAGTTGCTTCTTTGGTCTGGAAGACAGCTGGGCTTTATCCAGTTGCACATGCAGTCATCTAGTGCCATTTTAGGATAACCAAGCTATGTACTCAAGGTTAGTAGATGCGATACAGAACTAGTGGGAGACTTGTACCTTCTGGAGTGGTGTCTAGAGGCCAGAAAAGATAAGCTAGTGCCACTAAATAGGTGCTAGATGCCTGTGTGAAGGCAACTGAATGGAACTCTAGAGTCTGCATGTTTAGGATGGTGCTGGTACTGTTGAGACATGAGCCAGGGAGTATTATAGGTGCCTGCACCACCACCAGCAGACAGTGCCTGGCAATAGGCAATATGGTTTCTTTCATTTCCATCTCTCAAAATTCTGCAGATGTTTCCCAAAGCTTTCCTTGGAAGACAGGTTTTTCTGGGCTATAGTGAGAGGAGCTGAGGTATTGAAGAGCATATCGGGACTTTCACTTTGTGATACTGAGGTCTGGGAAGAAGCTGTTGAAGATGTTGCCAGTGGTGTCTGCAGGTTAACTAGGTTTGAAAAACTGACTGGTTCGCAATGAGAGTTGGGAGGGAAGCTGAAGGGAGGAAAGCTTTGCTGACTTGGAGAGGAGTCTGGAGACAGGTGCTCAGAGTAATGGAAAGGGTAAAAGATTTACTGTGAAAACAGGCAGAAGATAAAGGAGTGCCTGACTGATGTGCAGGTTTGGTCCTGTGAGTCCAGAACTTGCTTTTTTGGAGACTGAGTTGTTGCCTTTCTGTATTATTGGAAGGGAAGGACAGAATTTGTGTTTTCTTGTATTAGAACAGACACAACAGTGGCTCACAACAGTGATTCAGCCTCCCGTGGCAGGTGTACTCTCTTTGCACTTCTTTCACAAGAAAAAGACTCTTCATTGCCAGGCTCTTCAGGTTTCTTCTCCTTCTGAGCCAAAGTGGAGCCTGTGTCTGCTGGGAGGTTTTCAGGCAGGATTGAAGCAATAACGCAGAAGAGTATTCCCTGTCTAGAGGCTGTTTCTGCAGACCACCAGCAGCAGGCAGGCTCTGGGTGCCAAAACAGGGCTGCTGCCGGTGTTCTGGGAATAGGGGCTGTCCTTATCTACCCTGACCCTGACCCCCCAGTCAGATGTTTGAGCCAGCAGCCCTGGTCCAGACAGCACCCACTGCTCTTACCAATAATATTGTGGGCATCAGCTCTGGAAAGCAAAGATGCCACAGCTTGTTGGCCTGTTCTTGGGTCTCTTTTCTCTGTCACACCAGTTGCTCTCCCCCTCAGAGGAAGGAAGGAACAATTGTCCTGGTGCCAGCTCTCCTGTCCACAGGGACAGCTTGGCCTGGGTTCAAACTGGAAGCTTGGGGCAGGAAGTACAGGAAGGCATTCTGTTTCTAAATGTCCCCCTGGATTGAGAGAGCTGCTGTATAATTTACAAGGAAAGGAGCGATAAAGTGTGTGCATGGAAGGCAGTGGCGGTTCTACCCAAGACAGCAAAATGCTTTGCTATGCAGAGTCTGTTCCTCCACTGGAGTCAGGATTTGCTGTGCACCATGGTGTGTTCTTCCAGTGCTGTTTGTCCTGTTAAAAAGAGTGGGTCTGAACCTATGAAAGGAAGGCAATGGCTGTAGGAGCCCCAGAAAAGAGCTCAAGAGCTAAGAACTCTTCCTGGGACCTCCAATAAGTGGGGATTTCCTGTTGTCCCCAGCAGCCTGTGGGAACATGGATTTCACTCTGTCAATCTCCTTTATTCTTTCTGGAGTCACTAACCGCTAGACTTTCCAGTCATAGTCTGCAAAGGGACATTCTCCTCAGCAGTTGTTCTCTGTCTTTAAGTATCCTGCTATCCTGAACAGAAGGAAGAACAGGGAAGTACAAATGAACCCAAACCTCTCAGTGTTGGTAGAACTGTCAAAGAAAAAAAAGAGGCACATCTGTTTTGTATGCCATATTCTTTCAGAAGAGAAATTGATGGTTTCACATAGCTCCAACAGAGAAGCTGTATTCTTCAGGGTGATGTTGCAGCCATTCACCTAGCAACAAATTAAGATGTCATGGAATGCTTTCTCGGAAACAAATCAAAGACAGTGCAGCGGCGGGGGGGGGGGGGGGGGGGGGGGGGGGCTCCTGACTGCAGGTTTTTATTTTGATTAATTAGCCACTTTGGGAAGAAAGCCCTCCTAGATAGTGTTTTGAAAGTATGTCTATGGTCAGCTGAATCAACAGTTGCTTAGGGATCTGCCCTGAGTTTGTTCATTCACTTCTCAGCTCAGCAGAGGCTGGGATCGATGCAGAGCTGTGGTAGTTGCAGCAAGAGAGAGTGTTCTGCCAAAGTGCTTCTCTAGGTCCGAGGGAGGTCTGCTCTGCCCAAAACCTTTCAAAGATGCCTTCGCCCCACCTCCCATCCTATCTAAGCAGACCGAGGGGGATGGAGCAGCTCAGAGGGTGAGGTCTGGCAGCTGTGGGCATTTGAATGAGTAGTAGAGGAAAACTCAGAACTGTTTCTTTCCAAATGGTCACTGCTTTTATTTCTTTCCTCTCAGAAGAAAGTGAGAACAGGGAATGTGTTGCCTGAGTCAGGGCACCTATTTTCAAGCAGAAGCCCTGGTAACCTTGCAGTGTGCTTCACTCCTGGTCTTTGTTTCTGATGGAGGCGGTGCTGCTACTTGTGGTCAGATTACAGTGGCAATTCATTTACAAGAAAAAAAAGAAAAGAAAAAAGAAATTGATTCCTTCCATATACCCAAGAATCTGGCCAGCAAGAAATGCTTGAACTGACTTTAAAATTATTTAGTCCTACTGTGAACCCCTAATGCTGTTGAGGAAGAGCTACTTAGATGGAAATTGCCAGGCAAACCCACTGCAGTCAGTCTTGCAGTGGCAAAAACCTGAGAGGAGAGCAGTAGGAGTGCTTGTAATAGTAATTGTACACCAAGTTAGGGAAGGGGGAGGAACACTATGGCCCATGATGTTCTTGGCTTTCTACTTTTCTTCATTTTTAAATTAAAAAAATATGACATCACTTAATTATTCTAGCTAGAAATCTCTTCCTGCCAAAGTAGTGCCACTCTGATAAAGTGCCCAGATTAGTCAGCTAAAGTCCTGCCTGTCTTGTGTTCTCACTTGATCAATGACATTTTCTTCCACCACATCACTGAAAATGACATTAATTGTTCCTGTCTTGGCTTAAAAATAAAAATTGTGGAAGGAAAGGAGAAAGAAAAAAAAAAGATGATGTCTGCCAGATGGTACTTAGTCTATCTGCAACTGTTCTTTAGGTTTTTTGGACCATTTACAATGGAAGTCCTTTTTCCTTATGGTCATCCCTTCCTTTGCAAGCTGACTGAAATGGTCTTGCAGGAAGGGAGAACACCCTTTCACCATCAGGGACTGAAGACTTCCATTCCTGAACTACCAACTGCACTCTCAACTCAGCACCAGCACCACATAAACAATTCAGGGTGGACTCTAGTTGTCATCAAAGTGCCTTTAAACTAGTCTGACAGTGCAAATGGGGCCTTAAAGGCAGCTTGAGTGTGATTTACATCTGCTTGAAAGCTTTTTTATCCTTCCAAAGAGGTATGAAGGGACTCCCTGTAAGTGAGAATTTGGTCTTTTTCTCTAGCAAGCCTGTGTGGTTATTTTTATTATTTTTTCTCTTGAAACTGTGGTTTGATGCTGTCCTTTATTTGAATCTAAAATATTTAAAACGAAAGGGTTCTAAATGCATATTTACAACCACCTGACTAATGGATGATCTTTGCATGTTAAAAATTTTGTCATATTCCCAATATAGGCAAACAGATGCAGTCAAACTGTCAGTTCTCTCCTTTGAACCGCACAGGATGCGGTGCTTTAGTAGTTAAAGGACAACCACAAATGTTTAGAAGAACTTTCTATCTCTTTTTGCAATCCTAGAAATAGATATTATTGATGTAGGACTTATTCAGAGTGCCAGTGTGCTTCAAAGATGTCTCTCAAACCACAGGAGAATATGCTTATGCACACGTTTTCCTGTATAGATGGATTAGCTGGAGATGTTGTGTGAAGACCTTCCTAAAATTTGCCTTGCTGAATTGTCCTCAGACTTCTGCCTCTGGCTTGTGTTCAGCTGATGTGCTTCTGAGCTTTTGGTTTCAGCAAGTTGCCATACTGTCTCTTTTATAGTCCTCTTGGGAATGTTTTGTACTTTCAGGCTGGTTTTCTTTCATGGAAATAGTGCCTCACAGCATTGCTGCCATAAGCCACCTAGACTGGTGCTGATGCCCTCAGATTCTCTAAAAAGCTTAAGCCTTTCCCAAAGCTGAAATCCTGCGGGAAATCTTGTTTACCATCTGTTTCTTTAGCATACTAGCTAGTGGCAGCAAGCAGATAGATTTTTTCAAAAAGTCTCAAAATCAAATAATTCTTGCCTTAGCCAGCATATTAAGTACTATGTTGTAGGCAATAAAGCTCTATACTGTATGTATTTTTGCTGTCTTATTTCCATCATGACTCTTAAACAGCCTCTAGGCTAAGGCAGAGCCCCTCTAGGAAGTCCAGGAACCTTTTCCCATTCCCATGCAAGACTGCTCCTTCAGGTTGTAGACTGCCATCCTTTCTTCCTGCAATGTATCTTCTCCTTCCTCTTGGCTGATGGTAGAGTAGAAAAGGATGTTGTTGCTATGTAAGAGCTAATCTTTTTAAAAGGGCTAGTGAGGGACTTTTTTTTTTTCTTTTTTCCTTTTTTTTTTTCCTGATGTCTCATCACACATGCAGGTAATCACATTCCCCCACCAAAATATCCATTGTTTAGTTATATTATAACTTCTTTATCAGGCACTGAAATATGAAACTGGTTCTCCCAGGCCATTAGTTACCTTTTTACTGGAGATATTCCATCTTAATTGCTCATTATCAGAGGTCAAAAATCCTGCAAAATTATTCTTCTCTTTAGTGCAAGTATATTTCCTCTCACTGTATCTGAGCTTTACTGGGGTAATATTACTATACTTGGGTAATCTGTGTCTGGTGGAGATTGCCACCAGACACAGATATACCCAAGAGCATCACGTTAAGGCACATGCCCCAGTTGTTTGTAGGCTGTTTTTACAGGGCATTCTCATGACAATGGGCATTTTTTGCCTGAACCCTTTCCCTGTGTACAGCTTAAGGAAACATTCAGTCCTGAGGGTGATGGTAGTGTCAAATATTTGTATCCTTGTCTCGACATAAGCTGTGCAGTGTTACAATAACAGGTCCCAAAGGGGGTGTCCCTTGCTGGGTGCTTGGTGCAACTTTTTTTGGCTCAATCTGTTAGCCAATATTAAGGGCTTTTTGCTACATTGTTTCTATTGGGAGGCAAATCTGATTGCATGAATCAGATAGCTCTTTGTTGTAATGCTTATTTAACTACAAAGAGTGTGAACAAAGTGTTGTTTCAGTGAACAGAGGGGAAGTGATTTTCTTGTGTACAAGTCCAAGCTAGTCTTTCTAGTGGAAGTTTTTGCTTTCGTGGCTTTTATTTTTTTGCTAGCCTTCCACCTCTCTCATACCCATGCACAGCTTTAACTATTTATTTCTGGGTTTCCTCTGCATCTAAAAAACCTCTCAAACCACATCAAGGTTTAACTTTTGCTTACTTTTGTTTATTGTCTTCAGCAGTTACTTCTAGTACTTGCAGATGCATAAAATACATGAAGAAACATTTAATTGCTCCTTCCACTTAGCTTAGCTTCAAAGAGAAATGTTTAAGCATCATCAGCTTTGGTGAGACTTGAGATTGTCAGTAGATCAAAGACCTGCATGCTGGCAGCTATTCCAACAAAGCATTATTAATTCTGTAATTTAATTTCACAGTTATGTAGACAATTTGACGTAGCTATTCTAAAGTTTTTTTTTTTTTTGGTGTGTGTGTGAGTTTAAAAGCAGATTAAATATGAGGAAGAGGTAACTGCCTTTTTAAAAGTTCAAATGCAGAGATTTTCAACCTTTTTCCACTGCAGCTTCATAAAAATTTTCTATGGGATTAGCAGACCCATTGGAAATGTCAGGTGTGTGCACTGTTGTATAGCTTAGATGCTTTTTTTTCATAGTCATCTTGGGAGTGAACTAGTCCATGGACCACTTCCTTGGGGTGCACTGCCCCTTCCCCTCTCCTCCCCAAGTCTGCAGGCCAGAGTTGAAGATTAGGACTAGAGTGGGAAAAAAGGTCAATTCTGTACACTTCTGCAGAAGTTATGTTACTGTCAGTTTTTCATATTAGATTTGATCTTTACAGGATTGTACAAAGCTATTACAAGCAAATGGTTTGTTACAGAGAGAATAATGTATTTTTGAATGATAATCTATATAGGCTTCTTATTCACTTGAGAGATTAGCTTTTTGAGTGATTGAAATAGAAGTTGTTATTGATTTCTACAAAACTCCTGGGAAATGAAGAATGAGGACTTGTTTTCTTATCATTTTTATAATGTTGATCTTTAACAACTCGGTAGATTCTATCTGTGTAAAAAGAACACCCTTCTAGTCAGGGTCAGCTTTTAACTTCTCAACATATAAAACTGTAATTACTTTAAATTTCTGGTTCTATGAATTTCACACAGTCTACAACAGCAATAAAGAGCTGCAAATGTTCCAGAAGCTGATGATAGACCAAGTTATGTTTAATAACTGTCAAGAAATTTGATGATGCCACCTTCTTCTGCCGTTTCTTCTTATCAGCTCAGCAAGGCTTGATGGAGGCAGTATGTGAGGAGGTATTCATTAAAAGTTCCCCTGAGCAAATCTAGCAGGAAATGGTGGTGGACACTAAAGCTCAAATTCAGGAGGGGCTCTCACCGAAGTCTTTGTGTCTAGTATTTTTTATTGGCTGCCTCTAACTGTTAAGAAACATCCAGGACTGAAATGTGGATGGTGCATCAATTCCCTGAATGTGCACCCAATTGCTGAATCAGTACTTCAGCCTTGTCTTAGAAAGGGCTGGGTTGTTGCAGGCACTGTCTCTTAGATGAGGTTTCTGCAAGGTCCTGATCACTTGAGATCATCAGCTGTCTTTTGAAAGAGCTAAGGATTTTAGCAATCTTAATTTTATTACAGGCTGGGGTTATGGTAGATAAATTCTGCTACAATTTGCCATGTGCTTAGATGTGTGATTCCTTATTTGTTGTCATACAGTGTTCATATGCATAGTTATCCTGGTATTTTTAACCCATGGTAAGATGTGTTATCATAAATAGTACTTCGCTCTCACACAGTGCATTTCATTCATAGATCTCAAGTTGACTGCATTTTAACTATGGAGATGACAATGCCTTTAGGTGATACTTATACTTTAAAACATAGTTTGAATAATTCTGCTTCCTCCAGTGACAGTTCTTAGACCCTCACTAAATAATTCCATGGAGATGGTAAAAGTTTTAAAAAGTCACATTTTTATCAGCACTTACTGGGAGCTCATTCATATAGTAGCAGTGGGTGCAAATATGACATGGATAGGGTCAGCTTAGGTGTGAAATCTGGAAAGTATTTATGGTCATGAATAACTTTTACTCAGAAAGCAAAATTACTTATGTACTGCTGACAGTGGCAGACTGTAGAACCATAGAATGCTTTGGGATTCTTTGGAGTGAAAGACACCCTCTCTCACTGTGTCACTAATGTCTATTTAATGTAACTTATAAATATTTTCTATGTCACCTAGTAAAATCTATTTAAAACAAAGAACCTTGCAATGCTGAGATATTATCTAAGAGGAACCAATAACAGTTTTCTTCTCAATGTTCTTTTTGAAAGTGTTTTATCAGCAAAATTCTGACATGATAGGAGCCTGGTGTTGAGCCTCACATATGTGCTCAGGGTTAAGCTGATCAGTAGCTTTGGGATTGAGAAAGACTTTTCCTGCAGGGCAGACTGGGAGGTGTGGTTGTTGGTGGTTGAGCTTTCCCTTACTCCAGGAGTTTTTGAGAATTTTCCTTGGCCAAGCCCCACGTTTGGAAGTAAGTGAGACAGTGGCAATGGTTTCTATCCCTCTCCTGTTATATTCTTGTAACACACTGCAGTTGCAGGTTTGTCTTTGTAACTAACTGATAGTTAGACCCTATGTTTGTGAGGATGTGTTGCATAGGTTTTGGGGGCCGATGTGGGAGCATCCAATGTTGTATAACCAGTTAAACTACTGTCTGCTGTTTTTGACTACACAGAGATGGACTTGGTGACCCAAGGGCTCCTTCCCACCCCACTGTTGTCAGGCTACAGCTATATGCTATACAAAGGGCTCCTGAAATTTTGGAGGCTGTGAGCATTGGCCTTGTTTTGTTGTCTTCCTTACAGCTGATCAGGTGTGTTTCCTGACATGATGCTGTCTTGGAAGATCTCTCTCCCATACTTTGGCTCCTAATATAGGTACTGCAAATTAAGAGGTCATTTACCCTAGAACTGCTGTAGTCTGTGGAGAGAGATGCACAACAGGAACTATCTCGGGGCTCCAGACCACCTTGGAGGGTTACTTTTTCTTCTGGCTATCCAGGCAGCCCTGCGAGACCAGCCTCCTATGTGTCTCACAGCTTCCGGTTACTGGTACAAATACGTCACTCCCTCGTTGTCTGTGAGAACTTTGCTGATTACCCAGAGTTTAATGACTGACTGTGCAGCACTACATTGTAAGGCTACCAACTTCACATTCAGAACCAGAGAGCAGCTGTGATTCGATAGATGAATTTTATGGCTCGGAAACAAAAATGTTTATTGTAATTCAGTGGTACAAACATATATTTTTAGGATATGAAATGAAAATAGCTGTTTCCAATAGAAACTATTGGGCGATAGCATAGAAATAACATGAGAGAGGGACATGTCACAGGAAAGGTATTGTATTCTGCGTATGTGTGGATGTGCTGCTAGGTGTTTTTCCTGTATCTCAAGCTGCACTAGTTTGCACTAGAATTACAGGAATTCAGTTAACTGCCGTTTTAACATGGCTTTTTTTAATCTTAGTACATTATCCTCTGGTAGTTGTTCATTATTTAATTTATAAGGCAGGTCTGTGACTTTTTTCTTCTTTTTTTTCTTTCTTTTATGAGGCTTCTTTAGTAAGCTAGCCCACAGAGGTGTTCAGAGCCTTGTTTTAAAATTTGCCCAGTGGGGACCAGAAGTTACTGCTCTCCAGCAGCCATTACACGTATGAAGTGAATTTCTGGCTGCCCATTTCATAGTAGGTGGGTGTCTCTGTCCAGACCCATCACCATGGGCAGTAATTGACACATTTGCTGGCAGTTTGAGCAAAGAGGTTGGTGATTGCACAGGGATGAAACCTGAGCTGTTCATAGGAGTGTACCAATAAAGAGTGTTGAGCTTCATTGAGAAGGCAGCCAAGGGAGTCTAGGCAGACTGAGCACTCCCTAGTTAAATGGATGGAGCACTTCAGTCTCCAGCGTTGTTGGGCTGTCACCTTTCATCAGCAATAAGTCTACTTGCTAAATAAATAAAAAGGATAATAAAACATTTCTATTAGTCATGACAGAGGCTTGTCTTAGGAAAAGTTGAGAAAATAATGACTTGATTTAAGTATTTATTAAATCAAGCAATTTTTGAGGCATCTTTAAGACCCAAAGGTAATTTATGTTATGATAAAACAATTGCATAATTCATGTTATATATTACATCAATGATGCAGTGTTGCTCAGAAGACATAAAACTGTTCTCACTTTAATGTTTTTAATTTTAAGCTAGCCTGGTATTGCATGTTAACACTGTTTTTATCCGATTTCTCATTCAGCGCTCTCTTGTCAATACCATTTGCTTGCTTGTTTTAACCACCTCATTTATAACCAGGTGATTTTGTGATCTTGATTCTTCTCAGTTTGCCCAGCAGTCCTATTTGGGTTTATGGGGTTAGTGTGCTAAGCAATATTCAGATGTTTATTTAACTCTGAGCTATATTCTAAAGAACCTTTCCCCATTTCTAGTCCAGTGACTTCTAAGTCTTCCAGCATCCTGGTTTACAGCACTGAATTATTTTACTGTAGCCTAATCCACTCATTATGCAGCTGGTTTTGTTGTTGATCTGTAATGTATTCATTTATGTAGCAGGTTCTACCCTAGCAAAGCACTTAACTTTAAGTGTGCAGGTAGGTTTGGTGAAAAGAATGTGATTAGCTGAGATGAAAGTTAAGCATCTTCCTAGATGCTTTGCTGGAATGGAGGCTTAGAAAAGAAGGAAAAAGATTAGGCTAATTTTGTTGAATGTGTTGTTCTAGAGCTGCTTTATCTTAATAGCCTTATCGCCAGACCAACCTCTAGTTACTGATACTCAAGGTAGCATGGATTGCTAGGCTTTTCTTTTGACTTTGTAGTTTTCTAGACCTCTCTCTTGGCTTTTTTGAACTATAATCTTAAGCAGCAGCCTTGGTTTGCATTGGAAAATATATCTCTTCCTCTTTAGAAGCAGTTTCAGGGTTGCCATGTGTTAAGATCACTGTATGTATAAGGCACTGTAAAGCTGGTGTCACCAGTTCATTTGACTCCCCAGTAAGTGAGAAAAGCAGGATATTTATGTAAGTAAGTGCAGTCTCCAGTAGCCCATAGAACAACTGTGGCTGTGAGACCAGATCCATAAGAAGGAGGAAAAGATAAAATGAATAACATGAGGGCCAAATTCTGCCCTGGTATCAATTTGGACTGAGCCGGTATTAGAACTATTGGAAAAAAAAGAGAAGGGCTTAAATCACTGAAAATGAAATCTGAGAGAAAGATATATTTATTTTTCCAGTTCTAGCCTTTACCTTCCAGTGTTTGTCTTTTTCATTCCCTAAAACAGTGAGCCCTAGCCCACACAGCTGCCAGGAGATTTACAGGACTTAGTTTAATGTGTGGTCACTGTAAAACTGCTCCAAATCCAATGGTACAAGAATTACCTGTGATTGTAGCTCCTACTTTACTGAGTCAGAACATGGCCAGGGCATAAGACATTGCTGAGGTGACTGAAAGACATACACAACTCCAGATGTTTTCAAAGAAAGGGACATTTGTTGAGTCATCTTTGCCCTCCCTTCCTCTTCTGCAGTGTTTAGTTGGATGTGTTGTCATCCCTGAAGCAGCAACCGGCTCCTTGTGGAATTTGCACTGTGCAGTTTCCCATGTTTTACTTTTCAGAGACAAATCTAATATATTGTTGTCTTTCCCCCTTATTCCGCCCTATGTGAGCTTTTGGCATCTTTATCAAGGATGGCACTTCAGTAAATGCTTAACTTGATTGTGTTGCCTGGGCTTGAAGATAGAAATAGTATGAACTGAGGCAGATGTTTAAACACTCTCTAAGATGTAAACCAAGTAAGTGCTTTCCCAGAAAACTTATTCATAATTGATTTTTATGATATCTATCATGATAGTGAGAGGGAGGAAAAAAAAGGAAGAAATAGCAGTGTGATAGTAGATTTGTATCACCTTCTTTTGTTTGTAGTTACTAACTATTCAAGGACTGTCTTTAGATGAATGCAACCTATACATAAGGCACTACAGACATTAGGGGTCTTGCCTTCCCCCTTCTCTTAATGGGTGCAGGCTGGACAGTAGCAGGTAGTGGGTAGACCTGGGCTCTGTTCACAGCTCTGCCCTGCCTTGCTGTGAGCCTTTGGTTGCTTCCCCTCTCTTTGTCACTGTTTTTCCTTCTGTGTCTGTACAGATTACAAATGCTAAAAAGGTGGGGACTGGCCCCTGCTCTGTGTTTGACCCTGCCTACCAAACTTGGGGGTCTTGCTGTCAACTGGCATGTCAAGGTGTTGTTTTTTTTAGATACAAATAATTATTAACAGGTCTCTGTTTTGCCTCTCAGTCTTCTGCAACTTGGGACTCCCACTGTATTTGAGACTAGCTGACCATTCCACTGTCAGTCTGAAGGGTCTGATGGACTTTCAGGTTCCCTGGGTTGTTGACAGTGATATACTCACTGATGGCTCAGGTGCCAGAGACTTAGGCGCACTCTGCAGACACTGTTGAAAATTCCCTGAAGTGTCCTAAGGCAAGAATTCAGATAGAGGTGTCCAGTGCCAGGGCAGTTTTGGAAAACACTGGCTTGATGCCCATGCAGCTTTCCTGCACTATGGTCAGTCTTCCTTCTGCCTTTCCAATATGTATCAGAGCAGAGTTCTCATCATTTTTGATAATACATGCGAATGCAAGTGTGTTGTGGAACTGATCTTAACTTGCACGTACTGTAAGCTATATTCTCAGTTGTGAGGCTATATGCATAATGCTTTCTGCCTAACATTCGTTTTCTGTTTGTCTTTTGCAGCACTTTTACAGGCAGTCATAGCTGGTGATCTGCTGAAAGTAAGTACGGAACACTGAGTGTCTACTTTTCACAGCTATTTGCAGCTCTGATATACTGCAAGTTATATCACACCTCTGCTGAAAAGATAAATAGACTGCTTTAAAGACTGCTGGCAAATGCCATTTTACAGCCTTTCCAGGAAACCTTGAATATTAGGGGAACACATGGTCAGGTGAGGTGTGAAATTCAAGTGAGTAGGATCTGGTGTTAGAGAGCAACGTTCAGTCCAGGATTCACAGTGCACTGTACAGAACAATGTGTCAGGTACTAACAGAGAAATTACTATACTGGCAAATGCAACACTGAACAACAGAGTAGTTTTGACACAGCCTTACACAGTAAAGGCTATTTTCCTGCAGTGAGGTCTTTGGCCAAGCCACTGGAGTTGCCAGAGGGTTCCTAACTTCTATCTAGGCAACCACAAGAGCAGGTAGAATGCACCTCAGCTCAGTGTCTTGTGGTCTGATGGATGGCTTGAAAGCCATAGTGTCTTGGCATTGTCAGTCATTGGTACCTTGTGTTGGGAGGAAAGGACACAGATGCAAAAATGTTTTCTTCACAGAGTCTCATGTTCTGTGTCTGATAGTTATTCAGGACATGTTTTTCAGTAGCCAAGTCAGGATTTGCAAACATGCCCCTGAATTTGGATAAGGACTGTGATTAATGATTGCAATGTTATCTGCAAAAAGCCAGCTTGGAGCCATTTGTAAAAATGACAGTACTGTTAGGCCAACTCTTTGCCTGCAGGTGTACCTTCCATACCTCCACCCCTGCTCTTGTGGCTGCAGCATCTTAGGGATACTCCTTCAAACCAGCAATCATAAAAATGTTGCCCTGCTTTGGATTTCACAGCAGTTTCCCCTTCTTGAAAGCTTCACATGAGTTTGCTTTGAGAGGGAAACTTCTTGTCCTTCCCTAGATACATTACATCATAAATAATGCCTCACTGTCACAATCTTGTCTCTCTTTTCTGTAATAGTCTACACTGCAAACCCTCACAGAGTCTGAAGCAATTTTGAGAACTAATCAGCTGCTGTTTCCCATCCATTCTTACTCATCCCTGAATAGTTCTTCCCCTTCTGAGGGCTCTGGGT
The DNA here is from genome assembly GCF_036417845.1 of Apteryx mantelli. Classification (NCBI taxonomy): domain Eukaryota; kingdom Metazoa; phylum Chordata; class Aves; order Apterygiformes; family Apterygidae; genus Apteryx; species Apteryx mantelli. Next base: position 157,185,791 of record NC_089978.1, on the reverse strand, counting down.
AGGGGAGAGAGTGTGAGCATGGAGGTCTGAGGCAGCTGAAGTCCAATTCCCTGGGAGCCTGTAGCTTTTTGAATCAGCATTTTCAGGTTTAGTCAGAAAGCATTTGGTGTGGCTTTGTCTCCTTTACTGAGAAGAAATTGGAATTTTCAGTAGAGATCCAGCATTTTCCATCAAATACATACATTTTTTAATATCCCAGCAGCTTCGCTGGAAGTGGTTTCCCAGGTATTGATTGCAAGATTTATCACCAGTGTAGCAGCAATGTCTCATTGCTCAGTAACTATGATCTGCTTTTGTTAACCCATGTTATTGTGGATACTTCTAATTTTAGATATTTTCTATAGGGTTGTAAAAGCTTGCTTTAAAGCAGTATTTTATTTTATTTTATTATTTTATTTTATTTTATTCCATTTTTGTACTGGATTCCTAGCAAAATTAATAAATAATTTACCTGCATATTTGTTTTTCTGCTCCTCCTGTCTTATCCTTTTTCTGTGCATTTTTATTCCAGTTCATAGAATGCTGTAAAAAGGGAGCCAATTTGTTAATCCAAGGACCTGATCACTGCTCCTTATTGCACCATGCTGCCAAGACCGGGCATGGCGAGATTGTGAAATACATCCTGGAGCATGGTGAGTCACAGTGGGCAAACCCACAGAGAGCTGTACCTCAGCCAAGTGTCTGTCAGGCGGAACCCCATGGCACTTCTGTGAGTGCTCTCACTTGTCGTGGTCACTCTCAGCAGCGCGTGTGAGGAAGAGGCTAGGAATGTGGCAGCAGTGGCAGTGAGGGCTTCACATAAAGGGAAAGTGTGAAAACTAAAATAAGGATGCCTTTGAGGAGAATGGGTATTTTCACAGTCGCATTAGCTGTGGGGCTGTGAAGACCCAGTGTGATGCTCTAGTTTGACCTCTGGCATAGGACTTCTCTGAACTAATTTGTTTTTCAGTTAGAGCATATGTTGTAGAAAGCATCCAATTTCAATTAAAACATTTTCAGCCATGGAGAGCCCATCCTACCATTGATACTTTTTCAGCATCTAATAACACTCTGATTAGGAATCTGTGCATTTATTTCTAGACTGGATTTGCCTAGCTTCCCTTCCAACCTTCTGATTTTATCTCTCTGTTATTCTGGAGACCACCTGATAATAAAAAAAAAAAAAAAAAAGATCTGCATTTTAAATATTTATAGGCTGTGATCTTGTCATTTCCCCTTTTTCCTTTGGGCTCTTTTTATCTTTGGATGTAACAGGAATGCAGGCATGCTTACATGGACTATGCAACAATGTGTATGGACATATATTTGAGGCAGTAGCATTTAGAAGTTTCTGCATGTTGGAACTGGAGTCATCTTGTGCACTGGCTGTTGGAGAATGGTACAGTAATAGTCTTAGTGCTCTGCATGCAGAGCTAAAGCCCCAATGATCATCCTCATGCACTGGAGAAAATGTTTTCTCATCCTTTAAACATTGCTGTAACTCTTCTCTTATCCCTCTCCAAAATATCAATGCCTATCTTGACTTTGGGGTGTCAGAATCAGATATATTATTTCAGTAGAAGTCTTAGCACCAAACACAGAGATTGTCTCTGGTAATTGGAATCAGTGTTAGTTACTGCTAGAAAGTTAGTGCAAAAATTGTACGGAGAGGAGAAAAAAAACACAACTTATAGTAAAGGAAGAGGTAATAATCCATCTGTTAACATTTGTATTAATCAGGGTGGGATTTAGTTTGATTTTGACTCCAAAGTTTAGGTTTTTACGTATAGGAATCTTCATGTAAGCTATGTGTTCCTGTATTGTCAACAGAGATGTAAGACTCAGTTCATTTGCCCATGTCTGACACAGGAACCTGAGGAGACATGAGCTCTTTCAGTGGCAGGTGGAGGTGAGGTGGGTACCGTAGGCCATCTTTAACAGCACTAGACCTCTCATATGGCCAGCTGCATGGGGACCCTAGTCAATGTAGCTAGTGGAATCCAGCAAGTGATTCATCTGACAGTTGCCTGTGTGCTTGATTCATTTGCCTAAACATAGCCATGTAGTGTCATCTTCCCTTGGGTATCCAGGATATCTGCATGGGTCTACCAGATAACATACAAAGCCTGTAGGAGACCCATACTCTTTTGGAGCAGCAGCTGAAGCCCAGGCAAGCTTCCTTGTCATTCTGAATGCATCTCAAGGCTTGCCATTAGGCATGTTGAATGGCATTAGATGTCCATGTGTGGGCAACTGGACTGAGCCCAGATGTCTGGCTGAGGTGGTCTGAATTGCTTTTTTATTCCATTGACAGTATTAACTTAGATCAACATGATCTAGGCACATAACATATCTATTGATAGCTACATATGGATGGCTAAGTGTAGCTGGCCTTATATCCAGGCATTGGCTAGTTTTACCACAAGTTGCAGCAAGTCTTATTAGTGCTAACTCTACCTCTCCTTTAACTTCTCTGGATTATCTCAATAGTCACAGTTCATACAAATACATCTGAATTCAGTAGACAGACATAATTTCACTTACTTTTTCTGATCTCTTCTTGCACTGCACATGACCTGTGCCTCTTCCCCCTCATCAGTCCCTCTCCAGGATTCCTCTTAGGCATATATGCTTACTTGCAGTCTGACCCAGTTACCATTCCTTTGGTGAAGGTTTCAGATGAGATTGTTTAAGCTGGTAAGGATGTGAGCAGGAAATCCATGGGAATTTTTTAATTGAATAGAGAAATGTGAGGGATTATGGACTGCCATCAAAGACAAACTAGGATGTTCAGCAAATATCTGCCCAGTTTCTCTCCCCAGTGATGGCAGGAAGCTTTTGCAGCTTTCCAGACATTGTCCTCTGGGCTTCTCCAAATGCACCGCTTGTTTAATGTTCTCTGGGGATAAGAGAGTGCATTGGACAATGCTCTAATAGGGGCCTCCTCTCTTCTCCCACCAAACAATTAATGAACAAACAATTAATGCCTTCTGCAAACACAGAGGGGACATCAATGTGAGAGGTTATTCTGTGATCTTGATCAGAATGATTTCAGATGTTAACAGGAGGAAGATAACCCTTCTCAAATTAGAAAATGCACAGATGAGTCACACAAGGAGACTGCTGTGCAGGATTGCCAGATACTTATTAGTGGACTAGCACAAGCCTGGAAGAGCAGCTGAAGCACCAGTGTAGTAGGTGTCAGAACGACAGCTGCTTACTGCTGCGGGAACAGCAGTGTTGTGCTGGCTGCCAGTGCTGTTCCTGAAAAGCAGTTTCTGTCTTTCCCCCCTGCAGGAAGGGCAGGTATGTACACACCTGCACGTTGTTGCAGAGTGGCTTCCTAAATAAGGGGTCCTTTGCTCATAGTAGGAGGGTCGCCTTTTAAGTGCTGTCTGTGACTATGCTGAGAAACACTTAGCCCAAACTCAGTATCAGAACCACATTTGCTTATTGTTGCAGTCAGCAACTCTCTCGCATGCTTCAGAGCAAAGTTAACTGTTTACTTGCTTAACCTGAACAGAAGCAGGGAAGGCTTAAGAAGCTCAGTTAGAAAAAAGACCTCCTAAATCATTTTCTGTATTTGGAATCAAACCTGACTTGGAGTCCTCATCTGGCAGTTCTGAAGTATTTGTAATTTGTAACCATTACTGAAGACAAACGATGCAAGGTTTGCTTTCTCCTCATCTTCTCTTTCCTAGAGTTTCAAAAGAATAGCAAGAATCCAGTAGTTCCTCCAGGGAATTTTATTTATTTTTAAACAGAAGAGCAGGAGGACACTTACAGTTGCTTAGGGTTTTGTGTTGTTAGCTTCTGGTGGAGTAGTCAGTGAACAGTGCATCCCATACTGAAAGTTTTTGTGACTATAAACCTCAATATCCTTGCTCTGTTGAGTCTATGAAACCTGGGTTTTGCTTTGAAAAATGAGCCAGGCATCTCCCTGATCAGGTCTGATTCCTGTATATATTGAGAGTCAGACTAACTTCCCCTGGTAAGAAAGAGGATACTTTTGTTACTATTAGCACTGCAGAGTCAGCAGTGAAGAGCTGTGGAAGATTTTGGATTTGCACCCTCATCACATTCAGCAGTTCCAAGGAAGACTTCTGGAAAGCAAATTCTGCCCTGACAGACATGCGTATCAGGGATAAACTGGCCTTGAATAGCCTTTGGAAAGCAACACTGAGGGAGAGTGAGTTTGCCAGGCCTTCACTGATATGTCTAGACTTGCAGAATGTTTTATGTTAGTGGGACATTTGTGAGGGGCCTAAGCAGAAAACAGCTCATTTTTCCTAGAAGACACCAGGTATAAAATCTTCTATTTTAACTTGTAAGTTTAGCAAATTTGAGGTCAACATGACAGAGAGACAGTAAAGATGGAAGGCATGCAAGAGCTCTGTTTATAACAGGGCTATACTCTTCATGTCATGGTGGAAATTCTGAGTCAAAAGACACTAGCAGTAAAAAACAGACACTGTTAATCTTCACATCAGGTAAAAATGAGGTGTGTGGAGTTGGGAGAAGACTAGAAATAGTCCTGACTTTGCAGATTACTGTTATTTTAAAAATACTCCCTCTTTTAAGATGAGGAACCATATCCAATTTTGTCCCACAGATATCATCCTTAATCAAATTATTAAACAAAGAGGGTTTTGCCAGGCAAACAACCAGAAATGTCAATAATGTCAAACATTACCGCTTAAAAAAACACCTTTCTTCCCCAGTTCTATGAAGTAAGGACTGACAGAACAAGGGACTGGCAGGGGTTAACAGCTGTAGGTCTCCTGTGGATAATTGTAACCACCTCCATTGGAGGGGGTAGGGTGTGCCACAGGCCTTGAGGCCTTTCGGACTGCATGGTGCTGTGTATTTTGGAAATGCCTCTGAAATATGGTCATTTAGTCTCTCTTTTATGTTGGAATGAGCTCAGCTAAAGGGCAGCTGCTTTTGAGCATCTCCCTTCCCACCCTCTCTCCCCAGTTCAAGTTGCTTTGCCTCCTGAGAAATTGGAGAGGGACTTTGGTGGAGTGAAAGGAGGCAGAAGGAAAAAAGTTAATAATTCTACACAGACAGTCTATCGGAGATGTTAAGGATAGAGAGTGATCTCAGCTGGGCTTCCCCTTGGTGCGTCATGCTTTTCAGCTCCTTTCATGCAAACTTCTCCCCCCACTGTCCCCATCCTGCCATTCTTTAGTCCCTGAGTCTCTCTCTCTCTCTTTCTCTCTTTTTTTCCCCCCTTCCACACATTTCTATCTTTTGTTTTTATTTCCCCCCCTGCTGTTTTTCTTGATAGAAATCTCACTCATGCATTTCCCTTCCGGATTTCTATTGGGTTATTTTGTCCTCTCTCTCTCTGTGCCTTGGTCCCCTTTTCTTTCTTTGTCTCTTGTCCCGGAGTAAAACAGCCGCCTCCCCGCTGGGTCAGGATGACAGTGCCGTTAGCTTTCCCAGTGCCAGCCCTTCCCACATCTGTGCAGCTTTTGTCTGAGGGCAGAGGGGGATTTGGAATGGTCGGTTGGCAGCGCCAGGGAGACTGATGTAAAAATGAGGTCCAAAAGAGAGGGGAAGGGGAATTAGGAGGAGGGCGTGAGATGGTTTAAGAGAAGCACAGCTGAAAATGAAGTAAAGAAATATAGGGCATGGCTCAGAGCTGTGTGAGAGTCAGGACTGTCTAATTTTAGAGATAGGGCAGAAAGAACAAAAAGAGTGAATCCTGGTACCACATCATGCTGCAAATTGGTTATCCCCAATATCTGACCCTCAAGTGTGACTGAGATGAAGTCCAGGGTGCTCCTAGGAGCGGCTTTATTTGGAACAGTCTCCTGGAGAGCCCCCTCTGTGCACAGGCAGCATGTACCTGGCACCTCCCCAGGTCTGCATTTGTAGCCTGCCTGCCAGCCTGCAGCTCTCTGCTCCTCTGTCCTCATGTTGCTGTTTCTTCCTACTCCAGACCACTTTTCCTTCATCCTTCGTTTCCCATCTCTCCACACCCACTTGGTCGGCCCCAACTCCTCTGCCCTCTCAGATCCTATTCTTCTACCTCCTCTCCTTCCTTACTCCAGCTGTTTTAACCCCTTTTTCCCTTCTCTTCTGCCTATCAAGGTAAGTACCTCTGCACCCCATGCACCCAGTGCAGTCACCTTGTTCCACCTTTGCGTCACACACGTTCATTGTCCCAGCAGTGAACAGAAATAATATTCTATTTGACAGCACCTTTTCCAATGCACTGAAGGCCATTCCTTGTTACCTGTCACTGGGAGGTGGCATTGCAGCAAACCATGGGGAAACACTTCTATTTTGGGAGAACGTGATTTTCTTTTCTCCTGAAAGGTGTCAGGAGGTCTTTTTGTTCATTTGTTTTTCTTTTTGGTTTCTCAGGCAATTGTTTTTCTCTTTTCTCTCACCAAGGGGGCCTGCTTAGCCCCCTATATGCTTCTTCTGTGCTTAAAGGACCTTTCAGGTTGTGTGTGATTCTCCTTTTAGATGGGGAGGATTGACATAACTACCGAGTGTGGAAATGGGGATGTGTGGCATTAGAGTGTACAGTGTTTTGAAAATGGAGAGTAGCTAATGAGTTTGGAGAACTCTGTAATTGGTATGAAATGCCTTCTGCACTGCGGACTAAGGATAGCACTTTTTTGACCACCCCTTTTTCATTCTGATACAAGATGAAGGGAATGAGCTACCTGCAGTTCCAGGAGCAGGGGCAACCAGCTGCCTTAATGATATTGAATGCATAGGTTGTAGAAAGAGTAAGGGAGAGACAGGCTGCTCTGATCCATTTCAACACAACTGCAGACTGAAAGAAGTAATGAAAAGAGGTTGTGTATAGGCCTTTGTAAATAAATAGCATGAAATTGCTCAGTTTCAGGTGAGATTTGCCATAAGCTCTTGAGGACTCTTGAATCTGAAATTCAAAGTGTGATGAAGGGAAATATTCATGCACAGGAAGTAAAATTCCTGTAAAGTTTCACGTTCCCCTTCCTAACTTTCCCTTACCATCTGGCACTACACTCCGGAGTGTTTGAGAAGAGAATAATAAGCTAGACCGCAAAGGGAAAAGTTTTTCTCATTTTGAATGCTATTCCAATCCTAGCCTTTCCATCTCACTGTAATTTAATGATGGATTTCACTGCTATAAACATCTGTCTGTAGTGAATATCAAGGACAAAAGAACATTAGCATAAATGCATTATTTTGTCCCACTTAACAAAAATCTTTTTTGTTTTTCTTAATCTTGCTTTCCTGATCATTGCTAACCAGTAGGGTACAGGATTTGCATATCAATATAAAGACTGCTGGGAATATTCCACCCTGATCTACATTCTGTATAACGCTATTAAATGGAGTAGCACAGGGATGTCATTCAGGACAGAATTTGGCTAATTTCAACTTCCTAATGACATTTTCTCTCTAGTACTAACAATAGATTTAACTTACAGTATATCAGGATTTCCAGTATATCAGCATTTCCAATGCACTATACTTATGCGAACCACTTAATTGAGCAAGGTGAAGAGTGAAAAAATAAATGCCATGAATATTCATTCCCAATATAATTTAAAGGCTGCTACTCCCTGGTGCTGACACTCCAGCAGTGACTGTGCATTTAGAATTTTGCTAGTGCAAGGGCTTGGGCAAGCAAATACTACCTTGAAGTTCAGCATATTTGTGCAAACTGAGCTTTAACTTGGCTTCTTTTACACGTTTGCACCAGAAAACTGCTTCTGGGAGTCGTGCTCCTCCAGTCATGCGGACAAATGCTATATGACATACCTGATTCTCTTTTGCAGGTCCATCTGAATTACTGGACATGACAGACAGTGAAACGTAAGTATAGTCTACCCTGCTGTTCACATTACCCACATTACACTAGCAGAGTTCTCCTGATTTTCAAGTACAAACTTTCAAATAAAAAAAAGTCTGAAAATGGCACATTTCTTAACCCTGTCCTCTCCTCCCCCCCCCCAACCCCCCAATCAACAACAACCTCAAACCTGGCTTTCTGGCCTCAAACACGTTTCTCAAACTCCAAAAAGGGCTTCTTCCATATTGCTTCCCAGCCTCCTCCCCCTTAATCTTTCTAGAGGAATACTAGGAAGTCACTGAGGGACCAACCTGAAGACTAAATTCCAAAGGTCAAGAAAATACTTTCCTTGCTCAACATCTTTTATTCTGTCCGTTCTTGAGTCATCCAGAGTGCCCTATCCCAAGTGGTCACAACTTCTGCAACCAAAGATTTTTCTCAAGCTCTTAGAACATCAGCCCCCTCTTCTTTATTACAGAATAAAGAAAAGATTTTACTTTTCAATTCCCAACTGCTCTATGACTTGTTGCAGTGAAGATGCCACAAAGAGGATACATGGGAAGCATGAATAATTCTGGGAAGCATATGGAATATAAGAGAACCAAGAATAGCCTTTCTCATAGGGGTTAAAGAATGTGTTCCTCCAAGATTTCCATCCTACAGTGCTCTCCTCTGCTAGTGGAGGTAGCCAGGAAGGTTCTGCATAAGGTGCATGAGCCGTTCACGGGTGGTGGAGTCTGGATGGCCCACCAGTTCCTCCCCATGTGGAGGCAGAGCAAAGCCACTGAAATGAAATGCAAGTGAGCGTAGCTATGGGGGCTTCCATTTACAAAGGACTGGTCCATCTACCACTCACTCTTGAAAAGCAAAGGTTCAAGCCATAACTGCCAGTACAAATTTGTCTTTTGGTCCTCAGGTGAAAATCAGATAGTATTCAGTTCTGAATCTAGTTCTAGTGCAGCAGAGAGAGATTCATTATCAGAGGGAGGTTGCTTATTAGTATTTCAACTTGCCCTGTCATGGATTTAGATTGAAATTCCCCTATACACTCTCACTTGCTGGGTAGGTGTGTGCAAGATCTGTCCTGCTACAGGTAATTCTTGTCATTTGTCATTTTGGAGAATATGTAATGGCCCTACTTGTTTAACACTAGCATTAAGGACACCTATTCATTCCACTCAAAGCATACTTTCTTGCTTTTACTAGTCAAAGTCTGTTACGATTTCTGTAACCTCAGTAGTACAGTCAGTCTCAGAATTCTGTTACATGTAGCCCCAATCTCAGTGAAGTGCTTTGCAGTAGATCTGCACTTGCTACCTAGCCTTCTGTTTTGAAAATCCTGTGTTCAAACTTCCCCAGTAGTCCAGCAGTGAATAACAAAAACACAGATCTCCTCTCATACATCCAAGAGAGCAAGGTATGAGAGCCAGGGCAGCAAGTGCACCAGTCATCACTTTAATGGGCAGAATTTTTCTAACATCCCTCCGAGAGTGAGGTTCAGAAAAGAAATAGCAGATAGAAGAAAAATCATTGCTGTTTAGTCTGCTGTGAAATAAAAAGGTGGCTAGTTTGCCCTTGCAGCAGTTAGCAGAATTGGTGGTTGGATGCGAATGTGACTTTCTGTTCTTTGAATGCATAAAACAGTGGTTCCTTTTTCTTTCCCACCCCTCAGAAGTCCTCCGTCTGCTATCTGTGCATTGCAGGCTTTCCTACTGAGTCAGAGGATGTAGATCTTAAGGGAGAAAGTGCACAAGTCTTCCTCTGCCAGCAAGAGGGAACCTCGCAGAAATACAGCATCCTTCTCTGTCCTCTGCACCTCATAGTTCGTAAATGTACATTGGTGTGATGTGTCTCACTGCTGGTTTCTGTACTTTGGTCTAGGGGTGAGACAGCATTACATAAGGCGGCCTGCCAGCGCCATCGCGCCATCTGCCAGCTTTTGGTGGATGCGGGAGCATCTCTGAGAAAGACAGACTCCAAGGTAACCCAGCCTAGTGAACCAGTTATAAAATACTTCAGCCAAGCGAGACCAATCAGCATCCGTCCCTGCTGTGTGCATGATTGAGGCTTCCTTGTGTGTGCCAAAAGCATTTCTTTTAAAACAAGCCATTTTTATTTAGAAAACTGTATTGATTTAAACAAGTACAAGAGACTTCAGTTCAGTCCCCAACGTGGGTCATCTTCACCATAGTGAGAGTCTGGCCTGAAACTATTCAGCGTGTTGGGTGTGAATGAGGCATCTCCATGGCACAGCAGCATCATCCTCCTGTGTGGTCAAAAGAGAGGTCTGCGGGTAGGGACCACCTGGGGGAATCTTGGGTTTTGACTGCACAGTGTCTGTGAGGCTTGATTGTTGTGGCTGACTTGCTTTATGAGGATGGCTAACCGTTTTCTTTTGCCCTTGCTTGCCCCTTCACTCACTGATGCAACACTAACCTCTTGGTGTAAGCTTGAGATGAGACATGGCTAACAGAGTCTGGGCATGAGGAAGATGTCTGGGAAAAACAAAAAGATAGGAATATTCTGTCAATATAACAATCTGATCACTTGGGAACATGGTACAGAAACTGCCTCCTGACATTTCTGTACATAAGCAACCTGCAGTCAGCAGCTGAGAGTGGTCAGACCTCAGGATTTGAGAGTCAGAAGTACCTTCACTGCAGCAAGACAATTAAGAAAAATTTCTACCATATTATGCTGTATGGAATAGCCTATTAGGGAGAGAGAGAGGTCATCTCTTTTTCAAATGAGAGTACTACACATTGCAAAAGATAATTTCTGCAACAGCTGAAATCCAAATAAGTGGATTCTAACTTGCTAATCTTCATCTGTCCGGAAATGCAGGGAGCAGGAGTGTTTTTGTGGAGAGCATTAATGCATTTCCAATAACTTATGATGTTTGAGAATCAAGACTTTTGGTCCAATTTTGCAGTAATCTTAGGGTAGCTCAGATAACAGAGTTCTGCTCTGGGGATGCACTGAAAATTGATTTGTAGTTGAGATGAGTTCAAGATGGCTCATTCTATTTTGAATGTTGGGCATCTCTCTCTGCATATTCTTAGAAGAGTTGTGTGTAGTCTGTGAAGTGCTCTTTCAAGTGTTAGCTATGATATTGTGCATTGTATTCATGTAGGAACTTTAGCCCTAAAATGAAAACTCTACTTAATTTCTTTGAGCATGAGAGCCCTTCTGTCTGATATATCAAATGGCATGTTCTTGCAGAGTTGAATGATTTGTCCTAAACTGCACATGGATTTTGAGAATCTTAAGAATCTCGCAGCTGTTGCAGAATGGTATGACTCTCATAGAAAAACTTGACTTGACAACAACTTTATTTGCTTGATTCTGCAAATTTGCTTCTACCCTACGTGCAGTAATTTCTGTGGGTCACACTTTCCTCTGTTCTTCTAAAAGTGTTAGCACAAGGTTTTCTATCTGTGTTCCTTTGTTATAGGGTAAGACCCCTCGTGACAGGGCTCAGCAAGCTGGCGACCCAGATCTGGCCTCCTACCTGGAGAGCCGACAGAACTACCAGATGGTTTCTCATGAGGACCTGGAGACGGCTGTCTGAAAATGAGGAAGAGGACCCTTGGAAATAAAAAGGCTGCACGTGAGGCACTCAGGTGTCGTGTGAGGAAGAAGCTGATGGAATCAATGTGTCTCTCGCTGTCATGGAAAATATCTGAGGACGTGCCACCAGTTTCTAAGGGCTACTGAGTCTTGCCACGGAACAGTTAGGTTCCTTATGTTAGCCCATGATGGATGAGGCGGGACACTCAAAGGTCTGTGGAATCCATGGGCCACGGAAATTTACCTTTATTGCTTCCAGCAAGTAGCATGAACTTCTCCCATGTTCATCTGTACAATTTATTAAACAAAGGAAAGAGAAAAGGGAGTGTGGGGAAACCAAACTAACTGGGACATTAAAGCATCCAACCAGGCCCTCCTCCATTCCTATGGTATCCTGCATTCCTTTCACTCTCCCATTTCCCTCACTTGTCATCAGTTAAATATACCTGTTATCTCTGTGTTAAGTCTCCACAAATGGTCAGGCAGTAGCAAAAAATTTGAGGAGCTCTGGATGCCCTTAGGAAAAAATGACATTTGTGCCTGCTGAGTTCTCTCCCTTACTGTTCCCTCGGAAGCTGGTTCCTCAATGTTCAATCACCAGGGAGTTTTCTCACTTTTGGAAAGTATTCTCTCTATTGCCTTGTTTTCTGGGGTGCGGGGTACAGATTTATAGCAGTAACAAAAGCTAACCTCCTCATTGTTGCTGGGTATATCGTTACGGTTTCCTCTTGAGGCAATCATTTGAATGGAAAGAAGCTATATGGGATAATCCATGTTGTATGACAGAGCAGAAAGTTACCAGTAAAGGTTTCTTACATCACTGTTGCGCAACAGACTGGTTCCACTCAGGTCTCAGGTCTGTCTAAAAGTTTATATCTATTTTTTACTTCCAGCAAGATGGGTTTTAAGCTGAGGAGAGATCAGTGCAAGACAAAGGGAGTTACAACTGACTGACTTATTAACCCAGTCCCCTTTGAGTTCCTGCCAGGCACAGGCAGCAAATCTAGAACATCAGCTGACGGTATAGGCTTGCTGCCATGAACAATAGAATGAGCACCTGGTCATATTGTAACAGAAAAACTCCTCCGGCTGGACATGCTAACTGTTCAATTCCACAAGGGAATTGGACCAAAGTTTTAAAGAGAGGCTGTCCCATTGGAAAGGAACAAGTGGCAACTCTTTGTTTCATTGCTCACCATAAGCTTGGAAACTTAAATTGCTTAGCTGCTGTAAAGGCCAGCCATGTCTTCTGTATTTGTCTGTTCTCTGTCTTACCTCACAGATTATAACCACAGAAGAAGAAAAAGCAAACACACACATACAGACATACACAAAATGTTCATCTTCAGGTTTTCCATCACTAAAGACAATTCAGCTGCCAGAAATAGCAGAGCTTCCACTTAGTCTGACCAATCCTCATGAAGACTCTCAAGGGCCATTCCTGGCATAATTCTTGCAATAGAGTTTTGAATTTTGCTTTGTTGTTTGTTTTGAAAGATCCACTGGTGTTTTGTTTTCACGTTTATTGCTAGGTGTAGGTTTCTGGTAGATGGTGATATCAGGATTACATGCAGTTTGGAACACATGAAAATAACTCAGGTTATTATTCAGATAAGTTTTTCTTCCCTGGTAGCAGTTGTGGAAATGAATTGAATGAGATTCCTTCCTTTCCTTTGATTTTTTTTTTTTTTTTTTTTGACAGAGTGATTGTTATGGCAGAGAGGGAGGAGCTGAAAAAATTATATTTTTTAATTTTTTCTGTTTTCAAAAGTTCATCTGATATGAGCAAAATATTTCTTTAGTATTTCTTCCTCTGGAAGGAAACTATATATATTTGTAATTTATAGATCAATGGCGATGTGAAATGTATTTTGTCTTATTTTCTATCTTTATTTTACCTTTCTTGTTTTAAAAAATAAAATATGAAAGCCAAAATCCTTCCCTTGATAATCATCCAGGGGTTTGTTGTGAAGGGCAGTTTGTGTATACATTAGAACAGAATTTGGCGATTATTAAAATAAAAAATCAGAGTACAATTTTGATGTATGTGAAATTTCCATAGGGAAGGTCCTCATGCTGTGGTTTCATGGTACGCCTTACATCATTTACCAGCTGTGAGGAAAGATGCACTGAAATATTTCTGTATATTTTACTAAAAATAAGAATTACATTAGCATCAGTTGTATCTTTTTGGTTTGTGTTACCGATGTGAGTAATGGAGGAAGCTTCAATGATACCATGGGCTGGGTTCTCTCCTGTGCTGAGGCCAAACTGGTGTCTGAGTTGAGGACGGCCAGTGAGCCCCTTGTAGCTCCCTGATCCTCAAGTCCCCCAAAATAGGTAGAATGATCAAAGGTTTGCTCTAATCGCAGATAACTTCCAGAGGGCCACAGGTAAATAATTACAACAGAGCAGGGTCTGGTCCCACTCTGTCCCAGTACTCCTCTCCTCAGTGATCCGTTCCTCCTGCCTGTGGCGTGGCCTGTGTGGGACTGGCTCTGGTGGCTCTTGGTCAGCAAAGAGAGCCCCTGTGCTGGGGAGCAGCGTGGCAGGAATGGGGAGAGCCGAGCTCCTGGAGCCACCCAGGCTCCTTAGCGGAGCTGGGTCACTCGCGAGAATCTGGCCTGCCTTTTCCCCCACAGCTGGAATATGATGCTATGATTAGAGGGAGACTGTTGTGCTTCTGGAAAGTTTCCTGCTCTGTGTACTCAGTGGGAGGCATTACTGTATGATGAAAAGAAAATCCTGCACTGGAGATAGGACAGGACCTGGCTGCATGAAGTGCATTTTAATATTCAAGGTGTTCCAAAGCACTTCACAAGTGATACCTTTAGATACTGGCAGTGTATTTGTGTAGGTAACAAAGCATATATTGTTTTCTGCAATGGCTCACATACAGCCTGGGATATCAGAACTTGGTTCATTGAGGGAAGGAGTTTGGGGCCACCGCAGGATTATTTCTTACTCCTTTCAAAGTACCCTGGGATTCTCGATGCTGGACAGCCACCAGAAGCAGGCAGACTCAGCACCAGTTACAGGTGACACGTACGTATTGAATCTCTGAGCACTTGGGCTCTAGGTTAGTACAGTATCATTGTGTCTGCTCTGTGCTGTGCCCAAATTCCAGTGTGCAGTGGGGAACTCACTTAAATTACATTAAACATTTTGATTTGCTAGAAGTATCAATGCTGTGGATGAGTGTGTGTGTGTGTGTTGCTATATATATATATTTATAAATATACAAATGTGTGTATATATAGACTCACATACACATATGCACACACACTTTTAGAACTGTTGCATTTGAATGACAAAAGTACCTAGGGATGCTCAGCTACTGGGGTTGCTGGACTGACAAAGTATCATGTTCCATCTTAATTTGTTATTAAAGGGGATCCTTTTCAGTAGAACTGAGGAGCTCCTGAATTGTTCCATTGTACTACTTTGACTCATTTTAAAGTTAAATGGAGAGAAAGAAAATATTTATAATGGTGATAAAATAAACTTACTTTTGTTATTTAATAGTATCAGTTACATGTATTATTTCATATTTCAATGTTAGAGATATCTTTATGTGTTATTCAAGACATGACAAGGTCATATGTTTCTCAATAACTATAGCATCCCTGAGGCAGTGTTGTGAGATGTGAGGCTGAGTGACTCATGTAAGGCAGGAGTTCAAGGCAAATTTTGCACTGGCTTACAAAATGGGCCTTGGACTCCAGTGGCTCTTTCACCATTTCATGTGATGGCTTGTCTGTGTTGTTGTGCATTAAGATGTCTCTGTGTAGATGTTTTTACTGACACCTGTCACCCTTGCTTTTCCCCAGCAGCAATGGAGTTGCTCAGTATCAACTCATGGTGCTGTAGGCTGGACTCTGACTACATGAGATGTCCTCTGATACATAAGGACTGTCTCGTGGAAACACCATAAGCCTAAAGAAAATAGAACAAAATTGATGTTTTGTTGCCCTTGATCTTCCCAGTTGTATGTGCAGAGCTGGCACTGTTGTGGATGGACAGATGGTTTCCCTGGTGGTGCAGCAGTGGGAGCGTTTGTTTAAGTAGTATTTAATGGCCTCTTTTGCTCATTTTTGTCTTTGTCTTTGCTGTGATAGTGATGTGCATGGTAATGAAAGACGCTAATGCACAGTCTCACCTAGAAGGCAGCTGCTATTTTCTTTCCAGCCATCCCAGATACCTGCTTGGGGGTGTGCTTACGTGTTGATGCTTCCAGTGTATCAAAAGTATGTTGAGAAGATCTGGCTCCTGGCAAAAGCTATGAAATGGGCAAGGTACACTGGTAGCCTTAGGCTTGCTGGGGGTTTGATGGTACTCAAGCAATGTATGGACATGCTAGAAATTTGGATGCCTTGAAAACACTCCAAGGACAATTCTGTCGTTGCACTTCATTTACTACAGTAAGGAAACAGTTCCTCGTGCTGACCCATTTGAGGTCTGTCATTTTCCTTCCCCCATTTTTTGCCTCTCTTATGTCAGAATAACATACATGGATGAGTACTTTGTAAGAATGGTGTTTAAGGTTTTGTGTAAGAGCTCTTCTACCACATAGAAAATAACATTTCTTTCTCCATTATATCTGTTCTTTTCCATTCATCAGCCACTATGCTTCCCTCCCTTTATTTTCCTCTCTGAACCTGAGCCAAAATGACATTGGTTATTTGCTTCCTAGTTAGTCAAAAGCATCAAATGTGAGTATCTGCAGTTATTTCAGCAGTCCTGGAAACAGTTTATCATAAACCTGTGCCTTTTTCTGGATGCCTCTGAAGCTACAAGACAATATTACAGGGTTCACTGTGGTACAAATCTTTTCATTTTGATTTCTTAGCAACAAAGTAGGCAACTCTTTTTCCTAATAGTCTATAGTTACAGCTTTAAAATCCCAGAAGCTGCCTGCCACACTCTGCTGATTGCAACAGAGACTCAGTAATATGCCAAAACTGACTTGTCAGCATATTGGTGAAGACGAGAATTTTACGTGGGAGGAAGCGACTTGAGCTTCAGCACTTCAACTCCTCTTGGGAGGGCAGGATGCAGTGCATGGCTGGACTGTGGAAATGCCTCAATAGGAGCTATAACCGAGCCCTGTGCCCAGCTGTTGGGGCAAACAGAGGGCTCAGGATGTCCCAGCCTTTGCTGAGGAGACACCAGTGCAGACACGTGTGGTTATATCAGGTACCCGCAGCAGCTGAATGCCAGCAGCTCAGCGCTCAGCTTAGGCCGCAAAAGCTGCCTGGAAGTAGGCTAAGCACCTGGGCAGTTTCTCACATTCAATTCTGTTTGAAACTGGCTTGAGAGCAATGAACTACCCAGTAGTCAAGTCAGACTGCAGTTACATGTACTGTTATGTTGTGCTATGGTATCATGCTTCTCTGGACTGCCTCGCCAGAGATCCTCTGTAGGTACTGGAGCTCAGGAGACTCCCTTTCTCTTTCCAGCATGTTGCCAACACCGCTGCTTGTAAGGGTGTCCACAGAGAGTAGTGCTCTCCTGTCCCCTGTACACATGCACTGGAGTCAGGCTTACCTCCCCCTGCCCTTGGCCAAGGGATTTCCTGGCCTCTGCATGGTGCCACTGCTGCAAAAGGGGAAAATTCCCTCCCTCAGGCCTTGATCATGCCAGTAAATTCATTACCTTTGACTTCAGTGTTTAGGCAGGCTTAGTGCTGAATAACCTTACTGTATTCAGCCATCAGAGTGCATCTTGTCTCCTACCTTATTTATTAGGTGCCACATTCCAGCCCAGGCTGCAGGTTCTTGTTTCTCAGACTGCTTAAAAAAAAAAAGAAGATGACGACAATCTATCCTACGCAGTACACATGTATCCGGTTACCAACAGAGTGGGGAAGAAAGGGAGCTGGAGTTGAAAAGTTGTCATTCTGATGTAGCACTTGGCATTTCCTAGAGTCTATATTGGAGGCTGCCTTGCAACAAAAGCACATCTGTAATTAAGGAAATAATTTCATGCTTAGCCTTTTAAAATCTGTCAGCTTATGCTACTGTGTCCCCTCCATGAAAGAAATTTTGGGAACCTGAGAAGGTAGTGATTCTCTTAAAACACCCATATGGGAAAAGATAGAGAGTAGAAGCTTAAAAAGGCATATTTTCCTCAACAATTGGCTTCTATCATTTTGCCATCATCTAGAGACAGAATCCTGATTTGGGAAAGCTATTTCAGAGTTCCCCAATATGTTAACAGATCCAGCTTTCAAATACAAAGTGCATAGAAGCTGCAACATTTTGAAATGAGAGAATAAGCACTCTTTCTTTTAGCAATATAGTACTACATATGTAATTGCTTCATTTACAGCCAGCCTCCTTTTGCTGACAAAGTGTAACACCTGGCTCTTCAATTAGTCCCTGTCTAGGAGGCCGCTTGATGAGTAAGCGAAGTGCACACGGTGGCAATCCAGTGCTCTGTTATGACAAGCACTGCAGCAATTATTCAACTATTAATGCACGAACTATGGTAGCAATCCGTTTCATAGCCTTACACTTTATTTTAATGAACAAAACGGCCTTCTGGTTCCAACTGCCTTAATGACCTTCGGTTATTGCTTTTCTCCTCAGTCTGTGGCCAAGCAGAGGGAGAAAGCAATTCCTGTTCCTACAGATATACAAGAATCCAGGCCCCATCTAGGAACTGTAGGAACCTGTTAAGTTTGTAGATATGGAGAAGAACAAGAAGCTCTTGAGCTGGATGCAACAGACATGGGCAATTTCTGCCTGGCTAATTAGGCTCTAATGGACAGTCCCATTTTTTCTAGGATTTTTTTCCCCCCCTTGTAGGACATTGACACAAAAAATAGAAGGAGAATGCAAGACTAGAAAAGTAAAGTTATGCTTGCCCCTAGGAATGGGAGACCTGCAGAGTGGATTCCATAAGTATTGTTATTTCTGGGCAGGGAGTTGTAATGCTAGCTATTGAATATCACTGTACTGAGTAATTTCGTACCACAATTAAATGTGTCCACTTTTAATAAAGTGAAATGGGTGCATTTCTTCTCCAAGCTCACTGCTCCTATTCTTTATGTTATCACTCTGTATGGGGCTCCTGGGGGCTACCCCCAGGGATCCCCACACACGCTGATGGGGAACAGGATTCTTGTTTGCAACTCCTCGGAGCTTGGCAAAGCAAGGCAGGAGCCGAAAACTGTGCAATGACATCTCTTCCTGCTCCTTAGCCATGCCAGAGGTATTCCTTCCAAACGAATGGAAACAATGCCACCTCAAAATAAATAGCTGTCTTCTGTCTCCTGTCCCCCTGCTTTGGCCCCTTTCCTAGGAACAGTTTTGGTTTTTTCTTTTTTGATCAGAATGGAAAAACTGTTCTTGATGTGTTTGTTTTAATAGGTGGGTGCAGTTGCCAGTTGTTTTCTTCTAATGGGAGAGGATTCATTTGGTCTTGCACTACTGTAATAGTGTCCCTATCTCCATAGCATGCAGTACATTAATTTCCGAGCTAATTAAAATTTGAGTTTTCTGGCAGCTAATGGCAGGGAAAAAATGGAACATAATTTCATTTAAATTTGATTTAAAATCATTTTGGCTGCTCTTTGCTTTTCCTTGCCTTTTCTGCTATGTCCTTTTCAGTCCCACCTCATTCAGGTCTTTTCCCTGTGCTTATTTCTTTCTTCCCTTGCTCGTTCTAGCTTGATTGTGACTGGAAAGGTCTGCTGGCTTATTTTGTCCTGCTCAGGTGCTTCCCTCCGGTGCACTTTTGCTTGACCACAGTCACAGGCAATTGGATCTCCTCCAACCATGCCCAGCTGTGGGCAGGGAATGTTGTAATTCTGCTGTACCAGATGTGGACATGTGGCATTAAAGGGACCTCTGTGGGTAGCTGCAATGTCTGAGGGCTAAGGAGATTGGAAGCATGACAGACTTGGATAATTTGCACCTGAGGGGTTAATTATGACCATTCTAGGCTCAGTTTTAATTTCAGTAGAAAAAAGAAACACTTTTTTTTTTTGTCTACTGTCACATTCCTTCCCTTCACCATTTTCCTGTCAAATAATTTTTGCCAAGGCAAATGTGATTCTGTTGCTCTGTGTCGTGCTCGCAAGATGTGGCAGCTGCTTCCCATTGGTGAGTGACTGTGCTGTTCTCTACTGTGAAATGACTGGCCTTGCTATCGTAGTGTTTTGTGCACCGCATGTATCACAAAAATCACAGGGAGATGGCAGAAGCTTATCAGGTTTTTTTTTTTGGTTCCATTTGCATGTCACTGCAGAATGATTCTCTTCCATCTGCCTCCTTTGATCACACAACAGCTTTGGGAGAAGCAAATTAGTGGCTGAGTCTTCAAAGCACTAAGCAGCTCCTGGGAGCTTTGTCTCTCTCTAGCTTATTGCTGCACCTCACAGATCTAGGGAAAGGGAATGGGGGTGCCTTGTATGTGCAGGGAGATCCATACATCCCATTACTGGCAAAAACAACATCTCTTTGGAGGCTCCGTAATCGAAACACTCCAGCCTGTTCCAGGCCTAGTGTAAAATAAAGGGGGATATTGGTAAGCCTGTAGAAGTTGCCTTCCTTTCTTAAGGGCTCTCCCAAGCTCTTTGCATCCAATTTGTTACCCTTTCTCGTGCCAGGGGAGGGGACCCCAGTGGCAATGGTGATTCCTACCTGTTTCCTCTTGCAGCTGCCAGCATGGGATTGCCCTTTGTAATGCGTGCCATGTAGCTGCTATTTCCCCTCATCTGCTCCATGTCCTGCAACTCTGTTGATAAACAAAATAGTCAAAGGTTAAAATCCCTTTCCAAATGGACTCAGAAGTTGCCAACTTTGGCTGTTGCCCTGTGAGGGTGTAGTGCCTTGGAGAAGGGAAGGTGGAATATAACTACCAGCCTTTTCCCTGTAGGAAGCTCTGCGAGGTGAAGCGTGCTTTCACAGTGGGAAGTGAAGGTTATTTTTCTTATGTCTGTATTATTCTGTACTGTAAACCCTACACCAGTCATTTTGGATGCAGTTGGCTTTTTGGAAGCAGGATGCTTTTGAAAGATTTTGGAAAGTCTAGCCAATGCTGTAGCTGAGGACTTGTATTCTGCATCTCCCACACAAACCTTCTGGCAGTCCATGGAAGTTTCAGGTCCTCTCTGAGTCAGTGAGCAGAACATTTTGCTACAAACTACATGCCTTCGTTTTGTGCCACTGTTATTCCTACTTTGCTTCTGCACAGCTTTCAGAGCAGTTATGACTTTGCAGCCTTTCACTCAAAATAACCATGATGCATTGTGGGCAGACATGATTTTCTTATGGATTCATCGAGCTGCAAGTGCATGCTAATGAAAATGCAATGCACATAATGGTTGAAGATGGTTTATGAGACTGTCACTGGTAGCTCAATGGGGATTTTTCCTGAGCAAGAACTGACTTGTTATTTTATTACAAAACATGGAGGTTGTGCAAAAAATTGATCATCATGTTCAATAATATGCTTCTGCCTCATGATAGCTTGCAAGTCTAACCATGTGTTATATGGTTATGTCACGGAACAGGGAAAGCACTTGCTGCATGTAATAATTAACCAGCGTGTCTTTCTGGAGGTAATGTGGTCAAAGGGATAGAGCAGAGGGCAGCAAGTCAAAGGGTTGCAGTTTTATTTCTATCTCTGTTATTTAGTGACAGTATTGGGCAAGTCATTTAACCTCACTGTGCCACAGTTTCCTTATCTGTAAAGCAGGGATAATATCAACCCCCTAGGTAAGGTGCTTTGCACTGTGTGGCTGAAAAGTGCTATATATTAACCATTCATCAGTGTTTCATTATGCCTTGTACTGTTGCTCCCATTTAATATCATGCTTCTTTTTGAACCACTTTTTGAAGGAAGACAGGAGTAGCCCATGCTTTTCTTTTTGGTTTAGCTGACTTTATTTGAGACAGTAAAGAGTGCTGGGGGAATGACAAGTTTCTAATGAGCTGATTTGCACTTTTCATGCTTGATTGCAATGTTTGAACTATCTCATATTAAAAATGTTAACTCAGTGACATTTCCAGTGAATAAAGGCATTTAGGTGATTGCCCAAGCTCCAGAAGATAGTATTTTGCTCAATTTTAGGGCAGTTGTGTTCCATCATATTGAATTCATTGAGCACAGACTGTTTCATTTTGGAAGGCCTGTCCAGAAAGTCCTTCCTTCTGTTTCCATTGAGGTATCACTTCTTCAACAGCCCAGGAATCACCACTGGAGTCTGTTGATGCAAAAGGTTTCTGGGGAAGGAAGTAGAACAAATGTGGGAGCAGACTCTCCCGCCTTCACACTAACATCTGCTCTGGCCACTTGGCAAATGAGTGATGAAAACTGGTGAAGAATGAGGGCTCTTTGCTGTTAGGGAAGTTAGAGAACTGGGGATGTCTCCTGCAGAAAGGAAGAAGGCTAAGCCAGTGTAAAATGCTGTGAGGTTTACAAAGAAGTCATTGTCAGGAGGGATGGTGATGAACAGGCTTGTGATGGAAGGGCTGAGTTTCCACCAGGCAATATAGTGGATGTTCACTGGCTGCTTCCTGGAGTTGGTGGGGAAAGGATAAAGGACAGATTCTGATCTCCTCTACACTGAATTCATTCCAGATGAACCAAGGTGTGAGAGATCAGAACCTAGACCACTCAATAATGTGTTTAGTCCCCTGTATAGAACGGTAAAGCCAAATAATAAATACACGTGTTCAGCCAACATTTCTTGGGCATCCAGAGTTCTAGTATTTGTACACATCCTATTATCTGAACCCACATACGTTCCAGGAGTTGTAATAACACCACAAAGGGCTCTTTTATGCTGCCTGACCCCACTCATAACACTCCGGAGCTGTGCATCATGAGGTTGCCAGCTGGCAAAAGGAAGCAGAGGTTTGCAGCAGCACCCATGAAATGAAGCTATGTTTAACAGAGAATCAGGGTCCAGGTAATCAGCTGTGGAGGGGAAAGGGGCTACAGGAAGGGGGAGGTTTTTTTGTAACAAAGTGAGAAAGTATTTTCTTCCCTGATTTTCTTGCATTTCCTATTTATACAAAGTATCTTGATCACTGTGTTGCTAAACAAGGAGATTTTAAACTGAGGCAAAAGCAGAAAACTGTATACAGTGAAAGAGCTGGTTACTGTTCCTTTTGGACACTTTTTCTGTATTGTGACTTGTGTGGAAATGTACAGAATAAAAGTGAAGAAGCGCATGCCTTGGCTGGGCTGAGTTCCCTTGTGTTATTTGCCAGTGGAGCTGGGTTGCTGCTGCTGGCAGAGCTATAAAACTGTTGTGACTCAAAAGCTGTGAAGAGTTGGGGGGAGATTGGAGGGAAAGGATGCAAGGGCCAAAATTTGTGTGTGTGTGTGTGTGTGCGTGTGTGTGTGTGTGCACGCGCGCGCCAGGAAGGGAGTGTTAGGCCTTTGGATAAACCAACTCCAGACTCAAGGTAACATAAAAAGCTAATGATGCCATTAATATTCCTGGTGAAATCTCAGTCTCTTACTAAGTGCCTGGCATTCAGCACAGCATTCAGTGTGTGCAGGAGAGATCCAGTAGAGATTATCGGACTGTCACATAGGCATGCGGGTCACCTCAGGGTCTTATCTATGCTTCTCAAGAGCATTTCCCAGTGCACTCTGATTCACTGCCAATTTAGTTTAGGTTCTCAGTTTCACACTGTTTTGAACCAACCCCTGAGTGTATAAGGGCTCTGTTTGTTTCTGCCTAGCTGTGTGTGGTTGAAGAAGTTTCTGTCATGGCCATTGCTTGCTTTCTGGTCTTCAACAGCTGCCCTCCCTGCTCTGCTTGGGAGCTTCTGTGCTGTTTAAGACACCAAGAATCATGTAGTCTCTCTCTTGTGCAAGCACATATTTTCTAACAGTTCCCTTGTCTCTGTTTTCCCATCATGAAAATGTATTTCTGAATCATTTTGTGATGTTTCCTTTGTCTGTGTCCCTGGGGCAGCGCCTGCCACAAAAACTCCTCCGTAGCACATGGCCTTGGCTCTCTCCTCCACTCCAAGCCCTTTGATGCTCACCACTGCTGCCAGCAGCCAGCTGTGTACTTGTCTCTTTTAAAGGATATCTTAAACCCCCTTTTCCTGCTGTCTCAGACAGCCTAAGAATATTATTATTAAAAATAATAGTACTAAAAAGACTAACTAACTGTTCTGGCTGTGCAAGACTAGTTGGAGTTGGATGAGGATTTAGTTTGACTGTGTATTACACTGGGTCCCTTTGCAGAGCAAGAAAGCATTACCAGGCATGGCTTCATCTCTTATAAGCACTGTGGGACAAAGCACAACTCTTTTTGGGGTCCTTTGCAGCAACAAGCTGCGCCAAATGGCTGCCAGCTGCTCTCTGGGAATGTCCTTGGAGAAGAGGTGGGTTTTGGTATGTTCAGAGCTGCGCTCACAGCAACATCTGGAGGTGCCTCACCACCTGCAGGCAGAGATGCTCTGCGGTATGTTTAAAAAATGACAGTACGGTTTGACATCCTACCAAGTCTGCATTCTAAATTCTTGAGCATGTGTAGCCTTGCACATGTATGTAGTTATAAAGAGCGTCCAACTGTTGCTTCATCCATCCATTGTAAAGTGCCCCTGTTCCTCATCAGTTCAGCTACTTTAGCTGTTTCAAGGCTGGTTTCTAGTTGACTTGTCTAGCAAAATCTTTCATAAAGCTGGCAATATTCTTGCTCTTGTTTATATACATATATGTATGTATATCTTTTTCACAGGCTAATGCACTTTCTTAAGTGGAGAATCTACTTTCTCATACAACCTTCCTTTACACATGAAATGTAACAACCTTAAACAGTTTCTTAAAAAAGCTAAGCCTTCCACACTAGGAATGAAACTGCAATGAAAAAAAAAATCCATTCTCAGGAGAAAAAAATTAATCCTGATGGGAATGATTTGCTTTGTTTTAAAAAAAAATCTCCTGCAGTTTCACTGCAGCCAAGTGACTTCAGTATTTCCCTGCAGTAAAACTGCAGTACACTCTCACAAGGGATCTTTTAAACTGGGTAGTGATGCTTGTAAGATGTTGTCAAGGTTGTTAGGTTTAAAAATAGGTCAATACTGGAAGTGGTCCCATAATTTCTGGAGTAGGGTTTGCATTTCATATTTCCTTGTTGAAATGTTGATACTGATATGTGTGAAATATATTTGCAGCCATACTAGTTCACAGCAGGCATACCACAGGGTAAGGAAACTTTCAGAGTGTCTCTCCTTCTTCTCCTACCCCATCTATCCATACTCTTAGGTGGCACTAGATGAGCATGTGTTCTTGTCACACTAATCTGTGAGTGTGCCAACTGCATGGATCCTAACAGAGAAAGAAAATAAGGACAAAAGATGCTGCTGCTCTCATGCATAAAGACAAGCAATCCCACAGGTAGGAAGGTGAGTTGTGAAGCCCAAGAACCAGAAAAATCAAAATTATGTATCCAATGGATGTTAAACTCAGCAGACAGGAACTACCCACTGGGACTTAGACTCAGATGGACAATCTGTAACTTGATAGGAAGCCAGGTGAAACAATGCCTTGTTAATATCTATAATCCATTTGCTACCTAATCAGGGAGTTTTCTAGCTACCTTTTAGATAGCTATTTGCTCTCTAACAAAAATCAGTAGCAGTATCAGAGGAGCTTGACTGCAGCTGTCTGTTGTACATTCATCACCAAAGCATCTAATTGCTTGACAAGAAACTTAACAGGGTAATTCACTCTCCTTTGAGAGGATTTAGCTTTCTGATGCAGTGTTCTGCAGAAGCTACAGGAAAGCAGAAGGTTTTTCCCATCAAATGGTGGGCGTAGATCAGTCCAGGTGGATGTTTGTGGTAAGCTGGGCAAGAGGTGGAGGATACCTAGTAGTTGGAGATTTTTTTTTTTTTAAAGGATGACAGGAGAATGAAGAAGAGATTTAAGAAGCCATCAATCAGTAAGATTAAAAAGGTAGCTCTGAATAGTATTTTGGTTCCTGAAGCCCCATCCAGCCTGGCCCACCATCAGTCAAACAGTGCTATGCTATGTGATTTGGGCTAGTATTTGGGGTCTGGACTTTGGGGGTTCTGTTGCTGACGTGATTAGCCAGCAGGTTGAGGATTTTGTTAAAAATAGGGTGTGATTATCTGCCTATTTCTGTTCATGCATATATGTATCACATAAATTTCTTTGCTGGCAAAACTAATGATATTCTAACAAGTCCTGGTCTTTCTCACTCTATGAATAAATATATATTTAGCTTCAGCAATATTTGCATTTTGCTAAAGGGTCTCAGTATCATCTGTGAAGTAGGCAATATTGGGATGCAAGGCACCATATAAATTAGAGGCATCATTACTCTGGCTATTCACTCTTTGTCCTTGTTTCCTTCTTCTGCTCTATATCAAATATAAGACAGAAGGGCAGATACAATCAGTTGCGTCTGACTGAATGACACGATAGCAGAAAAAGGGGTCACTGAATAACTAGCAGTTTCTCTATGCAACACAACCATTAGAAGTTCTCCACAGTCTTTTCACTCACTTGAGCTTGTCCAGTTTAATTTTCAGTTATGTGCCACCTCATGTTGCAGTGAGGAACTGAAATTTGGGATATATTCACAGATGAGACCATAATTAATGTTATGGTAAATCACTAGATGGCTTATACTTAAGCATGTAGATTGAAATAAATGTCCACTAATGTAAAACCATATCAGCAGGGTGTCTATAGCTACATGAGTGCATGGCTCTACAAGTCAGTCTCATCCCTGAAATTCTTGCACTGGATTTCTAGTCAAGCTGAATTGTACTTTCAGCACCAGTCTCTAAAAAGTGACCTTCCCCCAGGAGACCAAGTTCAGCATTGCAGAGTTCTGCAGCTCATTTTGAAATTTCTTCCCCCTCCCCCCGCTCTTTAATAATGAGGGAGTCAGATTCATAGCTGGAAGTTAAACATCTGTGTGTGTATGTGTGGTAAGGAGAATGGGGGCTAATTAGGATTACTAGGCACTATTTGATTTGGAACATTACTATCCTCCAGCCTCCTAATGTTTAAGGGTTTTTAAGGCTTCTGTAATTTTCTGTATTCTGATTTTGAAAAGCAAGCAACACAGTGTTTTCTTTTTTTTTTTTTTAAATTAGAAAACAGTGACATTACTCTTTCCAGATTATTGATTCTCAGGGCCTTCTAAATTTCAGTTGTTTTACAGTGTCTTAGCTCAGACAACCAAAAAATGACATCCGTAAGAATTACTAGCTGAATGTTAAGGACTTGGGTCCAAGGACCCAAAGTGTTTTCTTTTTAACTTAATTAAAAAAATCCACTGAAGAAAGGTGGATAATTCAGAGCCATCGTTGTGACTGGCCAAAGGCAGTTTTTCTGCTTCAGATTCTTGCTACCTGTCACCTCTTGGGGAGGTGAAATTTTTTAATGTTAGAAATGAACTTTCTCCTTTCAGACTGAGATTCTTGGTTATAATTGTCTCAGACCTGCACTTTTGCCTTACCCAGACATATTACACCTTTCCGTTGCTGCTTCACCTTTTCCTAACCTGTATGAATGTGTATGACACATTCTGTTATTGCAACCCTGTTGATGCTTTTTCCTCCTCAAAGTGGTAAGCTCAGTTAGCTTCTGTATCCACCATGTATAGTCAACATTTGTTGTGTTGCTTCAATGGGAGAGGAGACGGATGCTATATATTCAGTATGTTCTTTGGTGGCTGTCTGTTTATAGACAGTGCATGCAACATCCTCTTCTGCTGAATACCGCAGACCTCCATAGTTGCAGGGGACAGTTTTCTTCTCACAGTTTCCAGGTCTGCCACCACAGGGAGCGGTGATGAGGAATCTCTGTCTGCTTACTCCTTCCCAGATTGCATTTGCTACTGCTTTTCTTATTTTCTGATGGCTTTATGCCTCTTACCCAAACACAGAAACTTAGTCAAAGCCTTTCTAGTCAGGAATCTCTACTTGCTCTATCCACTGTTATTTGGGGGTAGATGGGGGTGTTAGCTCTCACTGGGTGACTGGGTGACTGATTGCCTTCATAAGTTGTTCTTGTTATTTCTAGATATCTCACATCAGGAACAGGCTTAATTGCATCTTCTGTTTAATCTGAGAGATGGGTTTTTACACACCAGTTGTACATGGATTTGTGAGCCTGCTGAACCCAAGATAGATGTACTCAGTCACCATGCGTAATTTCCAACAAAAGAGCTTTAGGAACTCTAAAAAGCTGTCTGGATCTCAAAGCTGCAGTTTGACAATGTTGACAGGCCTTCACAACAAATCTATCTGATTATTAAAACACACACTAAATTTCTATTGCTGTAGAATAGAACCACAGGCTAACTCAGGCAGATGAGGTCCAACCCTGCACTCAAAGCAGGGTCAACTTTGAAGTTAGATCAGGTTGCTCAGGGTCATATCCCTGCATTTAAGACCCTGAATGAGATCCAGGACTTCCTTGGTGTTATATACATACAGATTTTTTTTTTTTTAGACTGGCTGTAAAGAACTGAGAGCATAAATAGACAAACAGGCTGTTATTGCCCTCATATTGGGAATCTGAGTCAACACTAAATGTATGTGACTTGCAGAAGAAGGGACTGGACACATCACAGCCAGCTAAAATGAGGTTTCTTTCACTTGCTCAAAGGCACCCAGGAAATAACTGCTAGAAAAAAGGAACAGACCTGCAAGTCCCCTGGCTCCCACTTCTTTAACCTCACATCTGGCAAATTTTATTGCACTATGTGTCTCCTATTGGATTTTCTAGTTTCTGCACTCTGTCTTGTGCTGAGGGTTGTTTCATGAACTTATGCACTTTGCTTTGTGTCTTTTTTTCCCCCCTGAAGCTAAAAGCTGCATCCCTATTGTGCAGAAAATAGGAAACAGATTTATTCTTCTCACATGTGTTGGGCCTTTAAATGGAAACTGGGAGGAGAAGGAGAACTCAGCCTGCAGCACTACCACGTTCTTTCCACTGATACACATCTACAGAGGGCAAAAGTCTGATTCTGAGTCCCTAAAACAATAGATTTCAGAAGGCTTTCATTTTTATTTCATTTTGTTTTTCTTCTATCCATTTTAAAGTGAACATAGTGTTTCAAAGCATTACAGAGCCTGGTCTGGGGCTCATTCCACAGGATGAGACAGACTTACTTACCCCACAAGTTCAAGCATCAGCGTACCAGCCAACAACAACAACAAAATGGTTTTATCTCAGTGTGACCTGAACACAACAGTTAAAAAATGATCTGTTCCAGGGTACAGCTGTGTTCATGCTTACCTAACCGTGGCCATGGAGAAGTAGCATGCTTGACTGGAAGAAGCAAAGGCAATTTCCAGGCAAGTAGGTAAGTAATCTTTCACCTTCCTGCCACAAGGGCATTTAGTGTAGTTTCCTGTGTGTGGCACATAGGAAACTATATTTAACACTGTAACACTGTTCAGCAATCTGACTCAGTTCTCAGCCACCACAGTCCTTCAGCCACCATCATTTACTTGCATAATCATCAAATAAGAGAGTCTTATGAGGTCTAGTGTAGCCACAAGACAAAAGACTGAGCTGTGTGACTGCTATTTGTCATGGGATTGGAGAAGGCAAAGTGTAGGAGATGACACTCTGGTGGCAAGGAATGTCCAGTTAGCATCTACACACACAAGCTAGTATTCAGTCACTCAGACTGAGATTCAGTGTTCATTTTGCTTATTAATTTAAAAAAAGTAAATGTTGGATTTAACTTTTCTTAACCACCAGGTTTACCACCAGTTTTTACAGCATACAATAATATTTATGAAGCTTTAGGTTCTCAGACGAAATATGCTGGAATTGCTAACAATAATTAGATAACACTAATTATACTTAAGGTTGAACTACTGTTATAAGCCTTCTTTTTTCATTTTCATCAACCTTCAAACTCATTTTCTTGAAATAATATATGTCCACTCTCAGCTGTAGCTCTGAAGCATTAGTAAAAAAAAAATCTGCCCCATTCCAAAAAACCCATACCTTGAACAGAAGTTATTAACTTACTCTGCTTTATATGTTAATTAAAAAATGCCTTTCCAGAGCTTCTAATCCAAAATTTGTCATAGAAATGGTGACCAAAAACCAGAAGTTCAATCAGCCTTGTGCCACACCGTAAGTATTAATGAGATGTATGAAACAAGAAACCTCTTCAAGCTGGAGATTTGGTTGACTTTTACAGTTATGAATGTTAGAGTTTTCACAATATTGGTCAAGTAATTCTGTACACAGGAACAGGAAATCGCTTTCCATTTTCTTTAATGTCTTCACTGCTTAGACAGCTTAAGCCTAACAGTGATCTCAGTTCTGAAGTGGTTCATAATACAATGCTCTTCCTGTTCAAACTGTCCCAAAGAACAAGGCACCTAAAGTTTAAAATGGTATTGTTGGCCTTTCTCAAATTATATTCAATAATCTTAGTGGGTGAGATTTGAATTTTGAGAAGTCATAATCAGAAGAGAGTTTGAATCAATAACAGTTTTGAGACAGCTTGGACTATAGCTTGATATTCAGGGAATCTAAGTACCTGTAATCCCTAAGTATCCCAAACACATTGTTATCTCAGCTTAAGAAGGTGTAAATTCTAATGGATTTACCATTTTTTTCCTTTATTAGCACTAAAACCAGCAAAATTTGCCTTGAACCCTGTCCCAAGATCAGTTCTTCTAGCAGTGTTAGGTAGTTTTTCTGACTCACTTATACAGCTGGCTTATTGTGCCATTGAGGAAAATCAGAGGTGAGAATAGGCCTCATGGTGAGGAGAATTTGTATGTACGTCTGCATACTCTGTCTATAGTTTGGTTTGGGCATTTCTGACAAAATGAATCTGAGTATTAGATAAGCTGTGGACAAAGCTCCAGCTGTGAGGCTTCATACTGGATTGAAGAAAAATGTTATTCTTGTTAAGAAACTAGGACTTCATGAAGGATGACCTTTTCCTGGCTAGATCAGGTAGCGTATCCATTTGCAGAGATTTCTCCCATCTTCACCTATCAATTTCATGATGAAACTAAAGAACACTTGCTAAACAAGTGTTCATAAATTTCCAGCACTTCTTTCATCATCAGAATGACCAGGGGAAAAACATCATATAAAGAGCATTGAATTACACATGTGATCTGGTTCTGTGACTATGCTTCAAAACCAGGTGTTTCTCAGTTATTTGACCAACACTGTAGGAACAATTTGAAACTTAAAGGGAGTATCATTTTACAACATTCCAAAACAACATTTCAACCAAAAAATGAATGGTACCTGTAGACACTAAAGACAGGCAATCCAACTATGAAAGTGCTCCCCATTTCCTGTTCCAGACAGATGAAACAAAACAGATGTCAAAAAAAAAAAAGTTAATCAAAATCTAAAGCATGTTAATAAAGAGTTCAGACAACAACAGCAATGCAGGGTCATTGACCCATACAAATTCCTTGTTAAAGCCTCATGTTTTCTACTTCCTAAAAAAGAATCGTGGAGGAAATGTAAATAGGCAAATTATGTCAATAGCACGAGCATTTTGTTAAATATTGCAAACATTTCATTAAATATCATACTACCTTCAGGCAGTTAACAGTGGTTCCTAACACAAATCTTGTGTCGTTGCTGATTTCAACTCCTTGACAATGGTGCAATTTCTAGATATGCATAATTTATGCTGTGCTAATAAGATCTATATTAGCACCCTTCAGACAAGGAGAAGGATTCAGTTTATTTAAAGAGAGGGAGGAAGATGCTGAAGAGGATGGAGATGCAGAGGGGGAGAGGGATCTCAGTCTAACTGTTTGGAAAGGTCTACTTTGCAATATATTAGTGTTTAGCAGGAATAATTGAAAAATGAATAGCCTGGGGAGGCAAAAACAATTCTTAACAGCTTTAAGTGGAAGTATATGCAATCTCTTGTAGTGTTGAAAAGCAAACTGAAAAAACAGGAATATTGCTACTGAAGTACAACATCTACCCTTCTTAGATTCTCCAAGCCCATTAATATCATTTCATCAATAATGGAGTATACTATTATCATTAATACTAAAAATAGGACAATAGGGACTAGAGTCCTCAGCCAAGATTGTGTTCCTTTGTTTTAAGCACTGCATAGATAATACTAAAAGACAATGGGGCCTTCAAAAGGCATAAATTTCCTGATGGATCTCAGAAGACTGAGTAAGAGACTCTATTTTTCATCCATTTCTCAACAGAAATAATCAGCCCAAAGACTAGTACAATCGTAGATTGTACACTGCTACCCCAATTGTCCCTGCTCCTCAAAGTAGAACCAAGTATGTTTGACCATACCCATGATCTCACTCTACAAAAGACTTGTATAGACAAAATGATTACCAGCAATAGCTACCGTAATTTTGGCAAAGCGAGCCTAAAAACAGGATCGCTTGAATGAGGTCAGAATTTATTCTGCTTTGGAAGATACCTTCATCTGCATTCTACCCCCCCCATGCAGAGGAACTACTGAAGTGAGGAATGTGCTGGATAAGAAAACAAAAGAAAACAACATGGTAATGCAAGTATGACTATTTTCTTAAATCTTTCTCATTATATTGACAGTTCCAAGACTTAAAAATGTAAAAAAAAACCCCAAAACCCTCATGCGACAGGCTTCAAATTTTTAATATTTATATCTATATCTTATATGTATGTATGTGTTACAGATTTTCTCTCTCACACACACACACACACACACACACACACAGACTTTTTATTAACTTTGGAATTTTTTTACAGCCTTTTAACATTCATATTTTCAAACTTTTCCCTGAAAGCAGGAGAATAAGAAGCAGGACTCCCTCTCTGTTGTTTGCTTATTCACTTTTTGATAATGAAAGCTAAGTATCTAATGGCATCACTTAATGTTGGGAACTAGGCCTTTGGGAGAACACTCATATATCATTTGGCAAAAAGTCCTAGTGTTGTCCATAGTAGTTCCCATGCATAGACATCGGTATAAAATCTTTTAAAATGGCTGTTAAAGGGTTTTGATGTATTCATTTTTTGGTAACAACTAGTCCAGGTCTAGGTCTCAAATGATGATGCCATGTTTTGTTAAATTCCTGCGCATGAAAGCCTAGATCAAGCCGATGTTAAAGCTAATAGCATCCCACAGGAGTTTCCATCAAAGATGTATTGTGCTTTACGAAGGTCTTGCAACTGGCTCAAATCTTAAACATGAAATTGCCTGTAAGTTAAGAAAAGATGTACCTGATTTTGTTCTTATGGGGGGAAAATCATGGTCATTACAGTAACTAATGCAGTAGTTCATGCGCACGGGATATAGTTGTTCATCATTCAGTTCCTATGTTTCTGACAGTAGAATTTTATGTTGGTTTGTGTGTGTATGTATGTGTCTATGTGTCTATACAGTATATATCTCCTAAATTTCCCATTTTACCGTATTTGTTTTTACAAATGTTAGTAGGTAAAAGATACTACTTAACCTTACTACAACTCCTGTTTCTATTGCTATTTTATTCTCATGTGAAAATCTGTGGCTAGCTAGCTATCACTTAAAGAGCTTTGCTACCTTATCATCCTCAGCAGCAGTCATTTTCGGGGCCTGAATTTTACTATGTTTTACTTTATGGATGAGTTACTCTTACTTCAATGACTATTAGTCGCAGTCCAGTACAAGTTTGACTTTACTACAGTGAGTGCTACTAGCTAAAATGAAGATAAAAACCTCTGCAAGTGTTTGCAAGCTCTTACTGTATTAATTGAAATAGTAAGCTGATGAGCTAAACAGTGGACTGAGGCTGAGCCACTAAAGTCTTGGAGGATACTTGTAGCAGAATAAACATGACAAGTATGAAGCAGTCTCAGTAATGATATGTCTGAACATGTCTGACAATTACTTGTCAATATTATATTCTCAGTGTTCCTTTTATTGCTGTAATTTCACTGAAAATCATAATCAAGGACTTAGCTGTCTGTTTTGCACTTGCTCTGAAGGAGAACATCTCATCATTTGATTGCACGAGAAAAACTTGTCAAAATCACTTATATTTGTCTTTAAATGTGAAATTTAGCATCATCTTGATTACACAGATGAGCCTTTTACAAATTGACAAACAAATCATATTTTGAATTGTAGGAGAACATTTTGTTAATTGGAATTACTTTGTTCATACAGTCAGCTTGGAGCTGTGCTGTTTGCATCGTATTGTGACGTATCATCTTATCAATGTATACAAATATCTAAAGGGAGGGTGTCAAGAGGATGGGGCCAGACTCTTTTCAGTGGTGCCCAGTGACAGGACAAGAGCCAACGGGCACAAACTGAAACATAGACAGTTCCATCTGAACATGAGGAAAAACTTCTTCACTGTGAAGGTGACAGAGCACTGGAACAGGTTGCCCAGAGAGGTTGTGGAGTCTCCTTCTCTGGAGATATTCAAAACCCTCCTGGACGCAATCCTGTGCAACATGCTCTAGGTGACCCTGCCTGAGCAGCGGGGTTGGACTAGATGATCTCCAGAGGTCCCTTCCAACATCAATCATTCTGTGATTCTGTGATTCTGTGATCATACGGAGAGTATCCCAGTGATAGCTTTCTACCATAGTAGTAATTAATTGTTAAGGAAATACATTAGGAAATATTTCTTTTTAATTATATATACATCATTAGAATGAAAGGTAGTCATTATGTATATCAAAATTTGGTTTTCATAGTTTTATTTTCAACCAGAAAATGGTTGCATGTTTTTATTCAGCTTAGAGGCAAATGATTAGTTAAGACACAGTATGCTTTTCACTTTTATATCACTTGCAGACTATGTAGTTAGTGCCTCAAATTTGTTATTACTGGCTTGTCACTGAGAATAAAATTGACCGTATCAGGTCAGTGCCCAATGGAAAGCTATTTAATACTACGAATGATACTATTTGACTGTCTTAACGAAGCATCAAGGACTTGACTGGGTAGGGTAGTAAATACTACCTTCTCTACTTTTAAAGACAAGTTTTTCCTGAGATAATTTGAAAAGGAAATGTGCATTCTATTTATTCAATAATTTTCTGCCAGAAGTTTTAAACCAAATCAAAATGTCATTTTTTGGGGTTCTGTTTCAATCTAAGAACATTTTGTTTCTGCCTTTTGCTTTGATTTTACTCAGAAATACATAGAGGCAATAAGTCAAAATAGAACAAAAATGTTAGCTTTGACTTGGCACTTCAAAATAAAATGTCATTTTGCTTTGTTTTACCCTTTACCCCAATCTGTAAAACCAGAGTGAAATGTTATTTTAAAACAAAAAAAAAGCAAATGTGACAGTCTATTCAAAGTCACAATTTTTTTTTAACTATAGCTGAAATTTTTTTCTTTTTATAACAAATTTCAAATATTGGATATGTAGGATTTCCATTGTCAGGATTGCTAGCACAAAAGAAAATAGAGAAGCCAACTTCAGAATGGCACTCTTTTAAATGCTGGGGATCTGGAAAAGCCTGCTGTGTTGCATTATATTTGTGGATTTCAAACTGCAACATGCAGATATATGCACATCAATAATTTCAAGCACAAGAGCATTAATCCCATTGTAGAAAACAGAGTCAGTCAAATATGTAATGTTGCAACATGTATTCAAGGTTTGGTGACTGAAGAGTAAGATCAAGTTCTGGGACACCGACTTTTTTGAAAATATCTTAAGTTTTTAGCATGTGTGCATGTAAAAATAACTCTACTGGGTTCAGAATCTCTGTTTGCCTTCTTTCGCATACATCTAAGAAAATTGATTTTTAATATACTGGATTACTTTAATACTAGAGAGTGAGGCATGAATTATTATTTTTGAACTCCATGGATTTTTCCACTCTAATTATAGGATTGATAATCTCTGTGACAATATTCCTGCCATTGTGCAGGCCTGAAATGAAAGATGGAGTGAGAAGGAACACAGCTCAGAAGTAGCTGATTTCAGTGTTCAATGCATTCACTAAATTATTCAGTATCACTAATGGAAATCTGACCTTAGTGGAGTAGGCATGAGGGGCACTCAGTGCTGGGGTTTGGCAGCTCAATAGCCTGGGAACAGCAGTGGAGCAAAAGGTAAAAAAAAATCTTTAAACTATTCTCGAGTTCTCTTTTTTCTTTTCCTGGAATCACGTTACATCTTCTTGGAGACTGCTGTTGCTGAGGGCTAGCGAGGGTGAGAGAAGGAAACTGATATTTACAGTGTATCCGAAACAAAGAAAGCTCAGCCCAAGCTGACCTTTTAACTGGTGTGCAGGTGGTTTTGTTTGCTTTTTGGAAAGTACAGCCCCATTCTACTCAGCAGTAGGACCAAGAACAGGGAAGCACTTATTGGGAGCAAATTATATCAAGCCTTGTGTTCTGACTTTGTAGTCTGAGATGTTAAAGTCAGAATCTTTCAAGGGCATCTTAGGAAAGAAGTACTAAAATCCTGTTAGAAGCTGACGAGATCCCAGTAACTATCTCCTTCAGGGCACTTATGAAACAACTACCTGAAAGTACTGAAATACCCCAGGTTCCAATGGAATAGTTGCTGTTCAACTCCTTTCAAAGGAAAACACTCAGCGAGACAAAATTTATTATGAGAGGGTTTCTACATTTAGGTACAAGACACATCTAATGCTGGGAGCTTCTTTCCCCCAAAATGCCTCAAACACTTATTGATAGAAATATTTGGGATATAATACTTTTGGATTTTGGATTGTTTACTAGAACACTTGCACGTGGCATCAACCAGAGGTTGTTTTGTGACTTATTATTCACCTAACCCTCACTCTTCCTTTTAAAAGAAATTCTGCCTTGTATCTCCTTTTCACTGGGATACTTTTTTGGGTAGCAAAGAGGATACGTGAAAGTAGAAATTTGACTTCTACAGCTTTCAGTCCATTCTTCACCTTTGTTTTACTCATCAGTATGGAACCAGCAGCTGTAAACAAATGTCAAGAATTTTAAGGATAAGTTTCACTGGCAATCTGAGAGCAAATTCTCCTTTCTAGGTTATTTGTGTGTCCAGACCAGAAAAGTAATTGTCAAAGGCTATTTTTCAGTACGGATATTTTCTGTATGTCACAAGAGACTTAAAATAGGCTGCTGTTCCAGAAACAAAGCATTGGCTGGA
Organism: Apteryx mantelli; assembly: GCF_036417845.1. Classification (NCBI taxonomy): domain Eukaryota; kingdom Metazoa; phylum Chordata; class Aves; order Apterygiformes; family Apterygidae; genus Apteryx; species Apteryx mantelli. Next base: position 157,149,347 of record NC_089978.1, on the reverse strand, counting down.
AGAAAAAGGGAAGGAGAGGCAAAACAGCAGAGAGGTTCTTGAGATAAACCTCTCCGACTTTCCAGTTCTTATAATAAGGAAAATAGCATTGCACCAAGTAACTGTCCATACCTCATCTTCCACAGACCCCTTTTCTCCATGCTGTCCTGTTCCTCTTTCCCACTAGGAACCAGCACAGTAGGCACCTTTGAGGCTGTGACTGGCATATAGTTGATGACTTTTTCCTGGCAAAAGAAGTTACATCAGTTCTCTCAAGATGCATTCACCAACTGTCTTACCTTCTTCTATGCCTTTACAAGTTCTATCTCAACAGCAAAGGCTCGGTCAAGAAATTCAAATGTTATAGCCCATTAATTTCAAAGGCATCAAACACAGTAGGCAATGTGGGGCAAAAAATATCTTTCTGTGTTTGTACCGTGCCTATTGCAATGGAAACCTGACTTAAGCCTCAAGGTGCCATTGAGATGGAAATAATGTTAATATAAAAACACACATTTACTTTTTGTCAATTCAAGACTGAGATACTTTCTTTTTTAATCAGAGTTCCTTCAGACCATAATTTGTCCTCTGAGCAGCTCTGTTAACCTTGAGTGCAGTCTTATTTCAGACTTTCTGAATGAAAACCCAGGCCCCACCACACAAAACTAGTTTCAGTGCATGTAAACTCAGTCTCAGGAAATTCATTTCTGAGCTACGGAAAGGTAGGCATCTAGAAAAGGTGCAAGCAGATTTGGTTCAAAACTGTCTATTGACATTGCTTTCAAAATTTAAGGGAAAAATTTGGCTTCTGACATGCACATCTCTGTGAGAAGCAGTTGCTTTCTGCAGAAAGTTTCCATTGTTCATTGAAAAACTGAAAATGTTAAGTTTTAAGTGTTTTAGCTAAGACTCAATTTTCTGTGAGGGAGGGAAGAAATATCCTGGCCCACTTAGAGGCATCTGTTTTGGTCTTAATCAAGAGGTGAATTTACAGATCAGCATTTCTCCTCCTCCATACTTCCGTTTTGTTACTCAGACATCATTGCCCATCTGAAGCGCACTATTGTGGTGACACAGAGAAACTCTGAGGGCTTAAAGTGTCAACCACTATCAGCTGTTTTTTGATGGAAAGTCTTCCTCTCATGGTGCTTAGCACAATGATTTCAGGATTTCACTGAGAAGCCCTCAGGAAGGTACAAGCTAGTTATCAAGGATCCATTTTCATTCTGATCAGCTTTGCATAGTTTGAAACACACAGACGAAATGTACTGTTGAGTGCTCATTTCCACTCATCCAGTTGCTAGAAAGACTATTCTCTCCACCTGAAGCCACCACTTTGCACTGCGAGTCAAAGTTGTTTTAAATTACATTAAATCTGCCAGTGGTGCAAATCCTTAACAGCCATGCCAGAACTATACATGTAACCGTGTGATGGAAAGAAGATGCCAAGGTGTGGATGGAAAGAAAAGAGTAGCTTATGGAGAAGGAATCCAGGTGGGTGCAATTGCCCACGCTGGGACTAGCCATACAGTGCTTTCCATTGTCACACATGGTAGGTGTTAGATGATGCAATGCATACAGTGCCAGACAAATTACTTTTTTAGCTCATTCCTCTGGAAACAGGAGAAGAATCTGAACTGGATTTCTGTGCAGACCTGGAGCAGGAGCTGTGAGCTACAATCCCAGCAGAGACCCAAACTGTCAATGAGCTGAGTCTTTCAGATCGAGACCAGAGACTTGCTCTGGCGATTGGGAATTACACAGAAATTGCCTGGGCTTTGGAACAAATCCACTTAGTTTCAAATTAAGCTGTGGACTGCGGAACGTTCTTATTCAGTGGATGTAATGAACCTAAAAGCTGGAAAGGCCTGCTCCTCAATGAAAGCCTTGACACAACTCCAGCAAGCAATACACCCAGAAGTGCTAAAATGCCACCACAAAAGTTGTTCTCAAGCTACTTTTAATTTCAAGTTGGTCTGAAAGCTGCTTGCTTTATTTTTTTTCCCCCCTCCCCAATAACGTTTCCAGTGCAACACTGCCACAGTCTCAGCGGAAAGCTGGAAGCCAGCGGGGTTAAAGTTAACGCTCCCCTCTCCCCAAACAGTTACTGAAGCAGCCGAAGAGTACCAAAGGGCGAAAGCAGTGGCTAGTGCCTCGGTGAGCCCCTCAGCGCCTGGGGGCAGCCATGGGGTGGCCGTCCCAGAGCCCCCTCGGTGCCTGGGGGCAGCCGTGGGGCGGCCGCCCCGGAGCCCCCTCAGAGACGGGCAGCAGCCGTTGGGCGTCCCCGCGGCGGGCCGAGCCCAGCCCCCGCTTCCCGCGCCCGGGCAAGCGGCGGGCGGGAGGAGGGGTCGTTGCGCCCGTTGGGAAGTCCGTTAGGCACCGCCGCGGGCCCGCGCCGCCGCAGCGGGGGCCGCGCCACCCCCCTGTTCCCCGCCGGGCTCCGCCGAGGCCCCGCGTCCGGCGGGCGCCGAGACACAGGGGAGCCCCCGAGGGGCCGCGCCCGGCGGCGGCGCCCCCTTCCCCTCCGCTCCGCTCCCTCCCTCCGCTCTCCTCCGCAGCGGGCGGGGGCGAGGCTGCCCCGCGAGTGACCCGCGTCCGCGGCGCGCCCCAATCAGATCGCGTGAGGGGCCGCGCGCCGCTGGCTCCGCTCCCCGCGCTGCGCTGCCCTGTGCTGCGCTCCGCTCTCTGCGCGCCGGCCGTCCGCCCGCTCCCGCAATCGGCGCACGGGGCTCTGCGGAGGCAGCGCGGCGGTCGCGTTCCCTCGGCCCCGCGTATAAAGGTCTTGCGAGGAAAGATCCCGAGCCGGAGAGCGGGGGGCGCGCGGGGAGAGGAGCGGCGGCCGCAGCAGCAGCAGCAGCAGCAGCAGCAGGCGGCCCGTGTGCCCGTCGGCAGCAGGAGGGACCGCTGCGCCGGCCGTGCCCGCCGCTCCCGGCTGAAGGGCCAGAGCCTCCCGCGGCTCCAAGTAAGTCACGGGCGCTGCCCCCGGGGGCGCCGACGCCGGGCACCTGCCGCGGGGCCCGGGACGGTGGCGGGTCGAGAGCGGAGACGTGGAAAAGCGGAGCGGGGGGACAGGGCCCAGCGCGGGAGAGGGGGGAGGATTTTCGGGCTGCCCTGCGGAGGCGGCGGGCCCCCCCGGCCCCGGGTCGGGGCTGCACCGGCTCCGCAGAGCTGGGGATAAATCGCGCCCTCGGGCTGAGCACCTTAACCGATTATTTTTCCCTCAGGACTTATCCTAAAGTCGAGCTGGACCCTACTTTACTGTGGGTGAAATAGCTGAATCCAGCAAGTGCCGATTTATCTGTTTTAAACCGGCTGCCGTTAGTTTATGCCTGCCGTTTCCCCTGGAGGGACGGTTCGGGAGAAAATCTGAGTTAACACGGGTGAAAACACAGTTTTTGTCTACTGGGTCTACAGGTTATTCTGCAAATATGCCACAGTTTCCAACACTGGTTCCTGTAGCTTCTTACCCCTCTCTCATCTTCTCCTCTTAAAAGTAGAGTTAACACTGGTGAAAATTCAGTTTTCTCCTACTGAATGCACAGATTAGTCTGCAAATATGCCACGATCTTCAGCACGTGTTTCTTTAACTCCTTACCCCTCCCTGGTCCTCTCTTTTAAAAAGTAAAGCTCTTTATAGGGGGAAAAAAAGGTAGTCTTATTTCTTTGGGAGCTCATCCGCTCCTACTTGTTCCAGTGGGATGTTGTGCCCGTCTCCCTTCAACACCGCGAGCGGTGTGCCGCAGAGGTGGATGGCCACAGTGTGGTAGTTTAGTGGTGGGCTCAGAAGCTGGACTTGGGGATGTAAGCCCGAGATTAGCTGGTTCTTAGGAGTGTTGTAGATTGGTTTGTGGCATGCATTAAATCTTTTCCTATGAGGTAGCCCTGCAGCTGTGCATAGTGGTAGGTGTTTTAACTAGGTCCAATTTGCTTTAAATGACTTGTATTACAGTGGAAGAACATTTTTACCTGTGATTCATCAAGCCTTGAACTTTCTGTCCTGTTCCCATTTCCCCTTCAGATCTCAATTGCTTTGAGCTTTTTGCAAAGTTCAACTTTTGGGGCAAAGACTGGATTGAGTGTTTAACTCTGCTTGTATTAAGGAGGAGGAGGAAGGGTAAGAGGAGAGAGAGAGGAGAAGGGTATGGGAATGGTTGTTATAAAGAAATGCTTCTCTCATATTTTCTGGGCAGTGTGCTTGAGCTGATCTGCAGAGCAAATTTTAGTTTGTTCTGTGTGCTTTTGTTCCCTCCCTGCCAAAGAGCATGGAAAAAAAAATGAAATTTTCTTCAAGAGAATTGATCCAAAAGGAAAAAGGGACCTGCCTAGGTGTGAAAGAAGTTGTTAATTTGTTGTAGGGGATGCAGTTGGATGGAGAAGGTATTTTGTCAGAGCAGTCAACTCAAAAAATAGAAACAAGAAAACCACAGGATAATTTAGTGACTCCCCCTAAAAAAGAGCAAGAAAGTAGAGGTTTAAGTGTACTTTTGACTCTGGTCTAAGCTAAACTCTTTGGTGACTTACTGCTTAAGGATCTTTTGGTGAAATTGCAGGATAGATGCTTATTGACTCCAGAGCAAGCTCTTGGATGGAAAGAGAGGGAAATTTGAAGCCAGCAACACATCTTTTTCTTACAAACAAATAAGTTTTTGTTTATCGTGTACAAGCAACCTAAGAAAAGCAGACTTTTGCCAGTATCCAGATGTCTATCACCAGTTATTTGAGATGCAATTTGTGGCTGATAAATGCTTGCCAGCAGAAGGTTGGTTTTGCTACAGCATGACAAAGCATAGTGCTAGCCCAGTACCATATACCAGTATTCCAGCATTGGTAATATGAAACAAACTTCCCCAGAAAAAGTCCAGTTATGCCATTATGCCAGTATTGACACTGAGGACACTCTTGAGGCGTATCTTATTGCCGTCAACTCTATTGATGGAGGTTTTGTGTAGATTCAGCTTTCTTTTGCTAAATTGAATATTAATACTTAACTGATTCCACCAGCAACAGCTCTGGCAAGATACTTTGCAGACACATCTGATGCTGCTTTTTGGTCACTCTGGGAACAGTTGTTCCTGAGTCCTCGGATAACAATTAAAAATAGTCTTTCACTGGAACTCTGAAAATGTACTCATTTAATGCATACTCTGTTATATTTTAGTGCATTTTTTTCAGCAGGGAATATGTGATTTATAAACTGTTAAAGCATTACACTAGGGCATTTGGGATGGAACTGGTTTTGCTGGTGAAACTTGTTGCTCCGTTCAGGCCCCCTCATTGCCTACACTCCCAACAGTGGTGTTTTCGGTGGGAACTGGTCTTTGAGTAACAATGTAAGCTTTGCTTCAGTATTTCCAATACAGTATATCAAAAGCATTTTCATTTAGAGGATTCATTTCAGGACTTTAATTGAGGAAATCTCTTTGTTTCAAGCCTCTTTATAATAAACCATTCAAAATGCTGTCTTTGAATGAACTAGGTCACTGTAACACACGCACACACATGCAGAGATTCTCATCTGCTTGGGGTAGCCTGCATTCGGTCGACCCATATCCCTGGTGAGCTTGTCCCTGATTTATTCTTCTTGGACTGGCTTGTTCACAGGGAGCTTATGCTGCAAATTCACTGCTGGAGGTCATTCTCCATTCTTGGTATCTCTGGCAGTCTTAAGCTTAAATTGCAGCCTCATTTTCCATCCAATCAATACCACTCTTATGTCGCTGAGTTTCCATGGTGCCCCCAATCTGCTGTCTACATATTGATGTCTGACAGCAGGGATAGCATTCTGTGTCACTATATATACTTACTAAACCGGTCAAAACTATTTAGGGTCTGTCTCACTAATTTATATCCATATCCTGATATTATTTGTATCTGTTAAGCTTTGACTGATGGAACTCGTTGCACTAAGGAATCAGCCCCAACAATGCACTCCAGGGATGGCTCAAGGAATGGACGTTTTGAGAAAGGGAGAGAGACTCGCTTCTAGAGTAGCTGGGGTAATCTAGAATCCTTTGTGTACAATAGATTCATTTTGAAAACATCCAAGTCTCAATGGCTCCAAGTTAATGCTTTGGAAATCATTTTCCATTGTGCTGTTCTGAATACGCAGAATGTTCTCTCCGATGGAGGAGAATAGAAAAGTGGGCATTGTAAAGTATTCAAAGTGCTTTTGAGGAGAGCTGGGGGAAATCTGAATGTAAGAGCCACTTGTCTCCAACCAACTTTCTTCAGGAAGCACTGCAGAAAAATGAAATTAAAGGAATGAACAACGTCTTCTATAACATGGATGTTTGCCTTTTATTACAATAATTCACAGAGCGTTATAGTTGTGTAAGAGCTGTGTCTCTGTGGATTGACATAGCAGCAACCAAACAGTTTGAGAAAAGGCGTATCTTCCATTGTCATTAACTTCCCAGTGAATGACACTTCAGATCATGTTACTGGTACCAGCAGTAGTACATGCTGAAGACAACTAGATAGTTTATTTCAATATACTTTGCAATCCATTGATTTTGTATCAAACTCAGGTGGCCATCAACTGGAGAAAGTCTTTAATACCACTGTCTTTATAATGAGCTTGATCCAAGTCAGGAAATACGATTTGGCAGTCAGTATGGAATTTGCTGCTTAAAATTTTACTTGCTCTGAGTTGTCATAAGAGCTGATTCTGTGAGGCCAAGTTCATTAATGCTTTTCAGACCCTCTTCAGGGCTCTAGCAGTCTTTTCACCAGTAAAAAAGTTAAAACCTTTAAGGCAGAAGACACCCTTTTGTATGTGATATTTGACGTGGTAATATAAAAGTAGTTAGTGTGTTAAGTTTTCAGCAATTGCTCACTCGATTATGACAGAAAGGGTCTTTTTTATTTTTTATTTTTTTAACCATATTGTGACTACATGTTCAAAGCTGGACACACTTGACCAGTGAACCTCACTTTATTTTATTTCAAGCAATAGAACTGTCTAACTGTTTAAAATATCTGGCAGCATTTTCTGTGGTGGCATTATGATGATTTCCATTTATAACAAATATGAACTGTTAGTCTAATTTTGTTGCTGTGTGTTTTTTCTAACTTTTCTCATTTCCATGCTTATTTACATATGTGGGAGTGACTTTTTAAAAGCTGAAGTTATCTTACAGACTACTTTTAATGTCTCTCAGAGCAAAGGTTGAGAGAACACAGCTGTAGGCTGTTTCATGGAAGATGAGAAAAGGGAATGTGGAATGAAGTAAGGAGTTAGTTAGATTACTGGTGCAGTCAGGTGATTTCCTCCTCTCCCTCCCAAAAGGCTTCTGCTCTTCCTTGCCTTCCTAAAATAGCAGATTCTGGTTTCAATGTGGATAGCCTCTGGAGGTGAGAAGTAGAGCTGACCCTGTTGGAGGCAAAATCCAGTTTTCTCGTATTAAGAAAAATGTAATAATATGTTAATTTGAGCCCTAAGAGCACAATGCTTGGAGAGTTCCATTGATTCAATGGCAGCTGCAACAGAAGGGTAAAGACTTGCACTGTAGAAGAGCATTACAGGACTTGGGGATTTTCAGATAAAAATAGTTTCTGAGAATAAATAGTGCTTGGGGTTCCAGTTCAGTTATTCATCACCATTTAGCAAACTGTGAGGTTCACTTTTAAACTGGACCCTGCTCCTCTGAGGCCTGCCAGCACTGTTTCAGAGTTGATTAAATGTTTTGTGGGAGCATTATAAAAATCATTCTTCCTCAACAGTTTCCATAGAGTTCCAGTGTAGCTTGGACCTTGCAAACTTCCCCTATCTAGTTGTAGGTGATACCATCACTGAGCGCCTGTGGGGAAGGAAGAGAAAGAAAATAAATTTTCTAATACCTCAGTCCAAATGCCTGCTTTGGCACTGGTCCACAGCTAGCTAGCAGTTTAAAAGAAATTGAATTTTGCTGTCTTCAAGTAATATTTTTGGAGCAACTTGCCATCTGTGCAAGTTTTCCTCCCAGCAACAAGGGGGAAAACAGACAGACTAGGTGGGAAGGGGAGGCTGGGGGGGGGGGGGGGCGCTCATCTTTGCTTCAGCATGCCTCCCTCTGCACACCAAGCCTGCTGCTCTGCTGTCTTGGTGGGGCTGGTCCAGCTGGCAGTGGAGGCTGGCGCAGCAGGAGGAGCGCCGGCAGCCGGGCTGAGGAAGACTGTTCCTTGGGTGGGAGTGCAAAGCTGGTCTTGCTCTTCTCATCCCGCTGAGAAGGATAGACTTCTTTACCTTCCAACTTTGCTGCCTGCGTCAGTCTGTTGCCTTAGGCTGCCCCTGGGGATGAGAAGGGTAAAAACCAGATAATTGTGCTCTATGGGTACATTCTGAGACAGGAATTCCCTGTATGTTGTTACAAGTAGTAAATATGGAGATATCTGTGGAAGTTAAAGTGTCCATGTCTGAGGCAAACAACGAGAATGACTGAATTCGCTTCTCCAGTTCAGTTCCATGTGGTATCGGGCACAAAACCTGTTTTGTTCTTGGGTTTTGTTTCTTGGTGTCATGAGAACAATGGCATTAGTTTCATGGCCTATTAAAGATGTTCTGACTGTTGGGTTTAAGGCTTCCTTGTCTTGACTGGATCATTAGTAAAATGGACTTCTTGTTTTAGTTACACCTCTCACACATTATGTGCCTCAAAGTGCAGAAGAGCCCTAACAACTCAACACAAATGCACATGCCCCTCTGTGGTCAGCAATACAGGGCTCACAATCTGGAACCTCTTTGCCTCTGTGACAGAAGTGTCCAAAATGTGCTTAATGCTGCATGTAGGTAGTTCCCATGTTTTACAGGCAAAAGGAGGATTTCATTGTGCAAACAACTGTTAAGAGTAACATTTGCTCAAAATGCACATTTTAAGACTTATGTGATGGTTTGTTAGGCACTTTGGTAGAAGGTTATGAACTGCTCTATTAAGAAAGGTAACACTGTGTGTAATATTTCTGAAAGTGATACATGAAGGGACATAGAAGTAGCCTGTGAGAAAGATGGCACCTCTAATACAATGCTGTCTCTGCAGTATTATGGCACTACAAGCCCACAGGCTGCTTTGGGACAGCTGAATTTCTTTCTTCTGTTTCAGTACTGGGATCTTTTTCTCAGCTCACCAGGGATTACATTCAGCCTGTCAAATGGAGAAGACTACTAGTACAGGGCCACATTTTCCAAACATTATGCAGGTAAAGTTGATGCTTCAGCAAGAGCCTCGTCAGAGGAAGGACTATAGAATTCAGCCTGAGATTTAGAAAGGATGCCCATCCCTTTGTTTTGGTGATAAATTCTTCAAAATAACTCAAATGTGTTATAATGCTAGTAAATGGTTGTGGTTGTTCTGGCACTTTTTGCAGCAGAAGCTCATTGCTTTCATTGAAGGTGCCTTTAGAGTGAAGTACAAGGTAGTAAGTTAAAGATAAATCAAGAGATTGTGCTGATACTCTGCCTTAATTCTGGTAGGACAGTACTTCATTTCTTTAGTTTGAACAATAAAAATTACTCATTCAGTAGTAGCTCCCCCTCCCCCCGTATTAAACATAAATAGTCTGAATTTCTTACTCTGTCTAGTATCTACCCTCAGTTTTCTCCTGAAAACCCTGTCTTCTGTTGTAGTGACTTAGCTTTCCTTCTGGTGCTGAAGAAAGGCCCCTGAGATGCTCTGATTACATGTGCCACCTGACTCCCATGCTTGTTTGTTTGGACTGCTGCTTTCCCAGAGGTCACAAAGATGTTTTTGTTTGCGCGAGAGTCACTTGCTTTTATTAGAAGCCTGCCTGGGTGCAGCTGATATGCAGTAGAGACTGAGGGGTGGAAAAAAAATCTGCTAGCTTTCTCTCTAAGGCCAACAGATAGGATTTCCAGCAGTCTTCCAAAAACACTGAAAGTTTTGATTCAGGAAGCTTCATCTCATTTCACTTATTAAATCTTCACGTTACTAAGTGGTCCCTTCAGTCCGTGTTTCTTGTCTGATTTGCATGTTGTCAGATGCTTTTGCTAATCTCTGTAATAGATGTTTGCTTAAGTGATTATTTGGCAGAAGTGTACGAGCAGGCATGTGTGTGATTGCCATTGGTATGGCAGTTAGTATCATATGGTATCAACATTCTCCCTCCATGCTGCAGGCCTTCTCTTCTAGGTTTATTTATGCGCAGAAGGGGAAAAAAAAAACATCAGGAAGCCAGTTACAGTGTGGTGATCCTCTGGCCTGTTTTACATTGACCAGAGACCTGCAGAATTCAGCAGAGCCTACTGGCTGCTCTTATTTTTCCATCTTGTAACAATCATAAATAGATCAGCCAGGGATTTATAAAGAGCTCCAGGGATTATGGACTGCATCAATAGGGGTAGCTACACTGAATCTAGCTTTTTGGGAACTTCCCTGTGCTTGCAAGATAGCTAGTTGGGGAACTGTATTTATGGGGTGATAAAGAGGGAAAAGACAAGCTCCACTTCCTTTGTGCCTGTTTGTTGTTTTTGTTGAGTTTAGTTGTTTGGAGTCATTAATATTGAGTGGCCATTCAGATGACAGGTGTATATATTTTAAGAGATGTTAGGCTATTCTCTCAATCACCTGTAATTTAAAGCCCAATTCTGCCAAGTCTTATGCATTAGAATAGCGTTATGTACCATGAGTTACCCAACGAGAACAGTGGGATTATTTAGACAATGTAAATGTAAAAATGCATATGAAACCTTTGCTTGATCAGTGCCTTAATTTATAAGCTTAACACAATTAATTGAAGTGAAAATCACAGTATACCTTGTGGTATGCACCCTTCATATGTGGGGATGAAATCCCTTGTGATAAGCTTTGAGCAATATGTTTACCTGGGACCTTTGGTAGCCTCATTCACTATCTTACCGGACATTTATTTAAGCATGAGTTGCTCATGTGTTTTATGTTAAAAGTGAAGCTTTTGGACAACTGCTTTTCTCCTTTCTGATATAAACTTATTTTGTCCCTTAGTGCTAATAACTGTACCTTTCCAAGGCACAGTGTGGGTCAGGCATAACCCATTGATAAATCTGTCACTCTCCCACCTTCTGGTGTTGTAAACATTCTGACTTTATCCTGATGATAAATGGAGACTGCCATTTTTCCACAGAGATCAGCCTTTGTTTTTACCACTGAAAGGAGCCAACTTTTGGGCTTAACACTTTAAGTGCTTTTGTACAGCTGCCTGAAATCAGAAAGGTAGGAAAGCAGGGACGTTTTCTCTCCCCATGCCCAACTAAATGCAGAACTGGTCATGTTTTCATGGTGAAAAAATCAAAAGTTCAAAAAGGGATAAAAATGTGAGGAAAAATGAGTGAAGCTACTTGCTTTTATACGTTATTTTGATCTAGAGAAGTTATTTTTAGGCTGCTTTCAAAAACATTTATAGGTCCTTTTAGTAGTTTGCAATTGAGTTAATATCTACAAGTTCCTCTTTTTATTCAGTAGAATAGTGTGAAATGTGGTTCTCGCCTCTCTTTGGCTGTTTCTCTGTGCCCAAATATAGCATATCAGTGCTAATTTGCACTAAGAGGAAGAGCTCTTGTGAACAGCTGGAATTTGAATTGTACTATACTAGGAAAGGCGTTTAAAAAAAAAAAAAAGTGTCATACATTTTGAAATGCACTGTTCATTTAATTGGTATGTACTATAATTTAGTTTGAATTATTTATGATTACATTTATATCTACAAGGAAGTAATCCTCTGATTATGAACCCCTCTTTCTTGTGTTAACAGTAGGTTGAGTGGATTAAAATGAAGTAGTCTTTGAAGTTATGGAGACTTCATTTTTTTAAACAAAAAAAAAACCTAGATGTATAGACATTTATGCCTCAACATTGTGCTTTACACACAGACATCAGAAGTGAGTCTCTGTTTAGAGAAACTTTCCAAACTGTGGTGGTGTGTAGCAAAAATGTCTTCTCTAACTTTAGGATTCCCAATTGCACAGCATCTACTATAAGTGACAAGTTAACTCCTTTCTGTATTGCCACTTTCAATACATGCAACAAGGGTCTAATTCTATTTGGGATTTTACTGAGATTTCTCAAGTAATTGTAGATGGGAATTAAATGCATTAATTATTAATTAAATGAATCTTATTTAAATGCAAAATTCTGAAACTAACAAAGAAAAACCTAAACCAGAAAAAGTTTGAGAAATGTAAATTAAGTGCTTAGGTCAGGAAAAAATGAAGTTTAAATATTTCACATAAAGCCTATCAAAATGGAATTTCTTGAGTTACTGCATTCTGTTCCAGGCCAGTGGAGCTCTAGCTTGTATCTGAACTCTTGCAGTATTTTAATGGGTATTGAGGAAATGGAAATGAGAACTCAAGCTACATGTGTGAGATGGATCTTAGCTTTTTCATGGTGCCCCATGATGTCTGGCTGATGCCAGATGGGATTTTGGTGATCGTGATGTCTTGCAACAACAGTAGTATAGTATACCTCAATGGGTAATGAGGTACAGAAATGGAAAGCTAAATATTTTCTGAAATATATCCTTTTCTGATCACTTTTTAAAAAATAATCATGCTATTTCAGTGTTAGAATGAAACATTTTGTGGGTTTTTGTGTAAAATAAGACTGTTAACTTTTTTTCCACAAAGTATACCTTTGAAAATTAGAATATTTTATTAAAAACAGATTTTTGATTCAGGTATTTTTCCCAAAGATATGTATATGTTATTTGCAGTTGCTCCATGGGACACTGTGGTTTCTCTTTCCCTGTCTCCCTGCCCCCATAATCACTGGTTCTCTTGCAAAACAAATTTTAGCCTTTGTTCAGGGTTAGGTAGAGTCTTGGCCTAGAACAGATTTATATGGAGTTGCTAGCTAACAGGAACCTCATTGTCCAGTTTTCAGTGTCTGATACAGTATGTGATTTGTGTGAAATGAAAGGGGAATGTGTTTTTATCACATTGGTACATCCTAGGTCTAAATCCTTCCCCCCCCCCCACTCCCAAGTAGCCGAACTTCCACACTCCAGCAGCTTTTCCCAGGAAAGCTGCCTGCACTGCATAGCCTCGCCTACTTCCCTAGTTTCCATGCTCTGATTCCTATCCAATCCCAGTTCTGCTGTCTTGCAAAGCAAAGCTATTAAAGGCTGCTGTTGCTTCTATAGCATAAGCAAAAGCTGTATCAGGCTGTGAATTAGACCTGGATTTTTCTAAGACATGGATCAAGCCCTGCAAGCAGTAGTCCACTCACACAAGATATGAAAGTGGATGGAAGAGCGTGAGTCAAGTTTTTTAAAACCAGGGGTTATGTAGAGTGCTTAAAACTCTTTGCAAGTAGCTTTCATCTTCCTTAGCTTTAAATGTGCATAGATCTGAAATGGATTTTCCTCTGATAAACTTTCCCTGTGGACAAAGACAAGCTGTTCTGTTTTTGAAGATGTATTTCCATACCTATGAATAATTGAGGTTTCCTTAATCTTAATTCTGAATTCCTGTGTCTCTAATATCCTTATTTTCATAACCACAACTTTTGTTTGCTTTAACCTCTCTATTATTTAAATAGCTTATTAGGTCTCCTTTCATAAAAATAACACATTCACATGCCTCTCATTTTCAGTGACTTTTTACAGCCCCATACTGAGTTCCAAATCAGTAAAACATTTAAGCTTGTTTTTATCTAAGTATGCTGACAATTCATGCTCTTATTTTAGTGAGCACATTTAACTTAAATGTAACTTAACATTTTAGAATTGCATTACAATTCCCATAGTCAACTTTTTTTTCATATTACAGTTTAAAATCTTAGAAGTTCTATTATTAATTTTTCTCTAGTCTGAGATGACTCTTCTGCTAAGCACACGCATGTGATATCTTTTGCTTTGGGGACTTTTTTGGTGTCTAGAAGTTAGTTAATTCAGCAATCGCTGGTATATAGTGGTATGTAAATACATATAATTATTTTCCTTCTATTAGGCTTCCATGTATCTGTGATGACTTTCTTCTGATATTTGTGTTGCCCAAGTGCCTAGTTATTTAAGAGGGCAAAGACTTCCTTATTATTGACCAATCTCATCATTTTACATGAGCAGCACATTTTGTTACCTTGTTTTTTGTTCTTTCAGAAGCTTCCTAAATGCACTGAACAGCACTGGTCCTGGGCTGATCCTTCAGGCACTATTTGTCTACTAGTCCCTTTTCAAACAAGGAATTGGTTATTGTTCTTACCTTGGATCTTACCTGGACCTTACCTCTTAACCCATAGCTGCACAGTTCTCCTAATAGCTTCTACTGGGAGATATTCCACCCCCGCCCCCCCCCCCCCCAAAGTCTTTGAAAATCCAGCCAACCTGCATCTAGTGATGAATAGCCAGGATAACTCTTTTTAGAGGATTCTCACAAGTTAGAGAGGCACAATTTGTGTTCGTGAAAACTGTGCTTTTTCTAGACTTTTCTGGTTTGTAAGGCTTCTATTCTGGACTATCTGCTTTACACCTGCCTTTAACTGATTATTCTCAGCTCTAATTTCAAGTGCTGGAATGCGGTTTACTGCAATCTAATTTCTTGAGTTGTTTCACTTTTTTTTCCCTTAACTCTGTCTGGCAGTTCTGCCTCAAGTTCTTTACTTGTATAACACTGGGGCATGCATTTCTCTTTCCTGCTTTGAAGTGAAAACTGAAGCAGAGGGGCCATCTAACTTCCACGCAATCTCTGTATCCTCTCTTATTGCCTTCTTTGTGTAACAGTAGTTTGCAGGACCCACCAACTCTTCTGGAGTTCCTGTTTCCCAAGTCTTTGAGGAATGCCTTATTACTTGTCACTATGTATTTGCCTTCTTGTTCTTCAAGCTTGCTTCTGACCCTCTTAACCTCCATTTTACATTTCATCTGCCAAGCTGTTCTCTTCTATTAGTATCACTTGGGCTGGATTTCCATTTCCTTTCTTTTAAAAATATCGTGTGTGTGAAAAAATTCTATACTACTCTAAAAAAACCTTTTTTTCTGAGTTGCCAGCAGTCCCTTCAGTGATTGCACTTTGGCATCCTTTCAAAATGTCCATGTTCATGCCTTGCATGTTTTATTAAAGGAAGGTTCACAGAGAACAGAAAGAAAAGAAATGACTCTGCAATACTGTGCTTCTTGAAGCCTAGTCCTTTAAGGACAGATAATGACCTCCCAAGCATAACATTCACCATAATTATATAGTAACTTTGGGGTGAAGATTTGAAAGGATTGTGAGGGAATTAAATATTTACATCCCACTGAAATGTATCCTAACTGTGGCAGTTCTCCATTACTTTGGAAATTAGTCTAGAAAGGTAGTTCTGCCTAATTCCTAAATCAATTATTTTCTGCAGCTTGGGACTAACTAATTGTAGCCCCTTCCTCCTGAAAGCTTCAAACCAGCTGCCACTATATGAATTGCTTATGCTGACAAGAGATCATTTTTAAAAATTATATCTTACTTTGACATTTGTATAAAGCAATAATGTCATCATCCTTTGATCACTTAGTATTTTGCATAGAGCAACTCTGGTCTGAATTGGAGGATTCTACTATCCTCAAGATTGTAGCTCAGAATTTCTGGTTTTAAAAACCCTCCTAATGTATGTCCCTAAGAGGAAATGCTCATTGAAGAGAGCTGGAAGAGTCTGTAGGCCTTCAGACTTGTACTTCTGACTCTGACTGTCTTCTCCATCTTACTTGGTGTGTGTGTATATATATAGCTCAAGATTGTACATTGTCTCCTTTTAGAAGAACCCCTCAAAACATCTTAGTTAAAGGTCTGATCCAAAGTCCATTGAGTAGCTAAAAATATATGTATA
The DNA here is from genome assembly GCF_036417845.1 of Apteryx mantelli. Classification (NCBI taxonomy): domain Eukaryota; kingdom Metazoa; phylum Chordata; class Aves; order Apterygiformes; family Apterygidae; genus Apteryx; species Apteryx mantelli. Next base: position 157,133,601 of record NC_089978.1, on the reverse strand, counting down.
GGTTCACTGCATTTTGGATCAGGCTATATGGTTTGTGGCCGCCTTTGTCATTAACACTTGATCAAACAATGCTCCAGGAGGCTGTGATCTCAGAAATGCAAGCTGATTGCAGGCAAGTATGTCTAATTTGACACCTTGGTTCTTTCCAGCTATAGTAAAGGGACAACTATTTGGAATATCCAGTGGAAACTTCCCATTTACCTTTACATTTAGCTGCACTCAACTAATCTGATGCTGGCTTAGTCACCCTCCATCTTACAGAGAATGTTTTTAATGTTAACTTCTGTTAGTAACACTCATACTTCCAAAATGTCTTTCGTCTAACTCCTAGAACTATCCATATTCTGAGCAAAATTGATGCCTCCCCTCATTTCTATTGTGGAAAGTCAAGAGTTAGCAAGGTTACAGGCTCTTTGAGGTTATTACCCTTAAGTAATGAATCCCAAAACAAATCTTATATTTCCTGAATTGGAGGCATCTTTTGTTTCATCCTTCATTTTAGAGCTATCACCTCACATGCTCCGTGGTGGTGAGGAGGGCAAGGTTTGGGCACCTGTTTATATGTGTTTGTTGCTCAGTATAAGGTCACTACAACCTCTTCCCCAAGTTGCATCTCTGTGCAAAGATGGGGTGGGGGAGACAGGGGAGAATAGTGTGCTATTACCAGCTAATGTCACAACAAGCAATCTCAAAGTCTCAGTGCTTCTTCTTTCTCTTTTGATGTATACTGGCATTTCTGTAGCAGAAGCAAATCAACTTACACAAACATATGCCGAGAGCAGGAGGGGAAGGCTAATTGACCAGACAGAGAGAAGTGTGCTGCTGTATTTAGTGTTTTGGTTTTTTTTCTAGCAGAAGAAGATTTATAGTAATGATTGCTAATCACAAAGGTCACTCAAGCCCATTCTTAAATTCATATTTTTAAAGAAAAGGAACTGTAAAGGAATATATAGAGAGCAAAGAGAGGAAGTCACAAAACTCAGCTGGGTACATAAAACTGCCTTTCCTTAATGCTCAGCAAAATAGTGCATGCAAGTTAGTAATGTGCATTGCCACTTGTAAGTCCCATCTCTCAGCATTTCCGTATAAGCCTGTTAACTGGATTGGGGTGGACTTAAGAAGGAGCTTGTTCCTATTCTTGACCAGCTCAAGTAGCTTTTAAGTAGGATACTGTGAACAGGCACAGGGCTTAGTGCTGCTTGTCATCATGTGACTCTTCAAATGCATTACAGCTTTTGCTGTGACACACAAAGTATCAGCAGCAATAGAAACAAACTGAGGTTGCAGTTAGCCTGCTTCTTCTAATGATGGTGCTTTTAGATCATCTGCCAATAACACCTCTAAATGTGACAAATGAAGAAGCCCAAGGGGTGACAAGTAGTAACTTCTATTTAAAGTAAATCATAGTTTAAGTTGAATGAGAAAGAAAACGTGTCTATTTTTAATAGTACTTCACTGTGTGTAGGCTTTGGAAATTAAATAACCTAACCTTTCTTAATAGCACACCTGTGTTTCACAGTCTGCTGCTTTTGGTGTTGGAGTAAATTGCAGTCAGGGGATTTGGGGGGAAAGAATATCATAGTCTACTGATCAGAGCTCAGTGGAAACATTTTTGTCATGTGACAGGTAGAAACAGACCACCAGCCTCCTGGGACTGGAGTGAGCCTTAAGCTTTGTATAGTGGGTCTGTGTGATGTTAACTGCTCTGTTAATACAGCAGTGCCATATTAGCACACTGATAATGCTAGTGTACTCTGCTGTTCTGGTGTTCCCTATTGGCACAGGTAGAATTCATTGCTGTATGGTATGAGTTGCAATATCTGTGATTTACAAGCTGCATGCAGCTCTGTGAGGTCCCAGAATTATCTGTCATCGATCTGCTGCTCCTCTTTTCTCTTGCTTGCTTGATGGAACAGAAAGTACACTTGTAGAACTTGCAAATTTACAACAACAGAGGTCACAAGCACAGTAAAAGTCAAAATGCTCCTGATAAATTGGACAGATTCTCTGAAATTGAGACAAAGTTCTACATGGAGAAATGAAACATGCTGTTCTTTGGGATTAATAAAATGCAGACATATAAAATTTGGAAATGTAGTTGTAGCATAGCAGAAAGTGGTCTGACCGCGAACAGTTACTACACAACTGCAGAGTATGCTGAGTGTTCATCCACTAACCCATTTACCTTTGGAAAGCTGAGGTTTGTAGTGGTCTCTGATAACTTTGATGCATGTGGACTAACTTAGCTACTGGATGCCTAAAGTCATTACACATTTTGGCTTGAGAATTTGCATCTCTGACTAAGAATAGAATATAGAAACTGGAATATGTTTGACCACATTTAGCAGTAGTAACTAGTCCTCCAAAATTAAAAATTGATGAATAACCATTATTGTTATCCTTCTTACTACTACTTCAGCATCTGCTCCATTAGAGACTGGGTTTTCAGGTAGAGATCTCTCCCAGTGTTTGGATTTGGCATTTGGTTCCTCTGACATCTACTGTAACTATCAAGACAGATGAAGTTGGTGTGCAAGAAGGGACCATCAGAAAAGATAGTTACAAGGAGCCCTACGCTTGAGGACAGAAGTTTTATGACATACCACAACAAACCAAGACAGCATATACTGGAAAAACTCCCCAGCTAAGAGTCATTTTAAAGACACCTGACCTGTGAGTGCTTTTTTCCCCTCTCTGAAGGCCAGGCCAGGAACAGCAGGTGGTGCTGCGGGTCTGGGATGAAGTGCTCTGGCACTACTAAGGGGCAGAAGGTGCTGCAGGGAATGATAAAGAAACACGGGCAATGTGGTGGTAGGGAGTACAGCTGCGACACAGGTAACTGGGGTGGCAATACGTCTTTTTTTTTTTTTTTCTTTTTTTTCCTTGTGGCTAGAACAGGAGTGTGAATACAGAGGAGGTGCTGCAGAAAATAAACACAGTTTTATGGAAGTCCAGGGAAAAAGAAATGGGGCGGAAATTTAGTGTGAAATGCATTGGTGAAGTTGTGTGTGGGAAGGTTACATTACATCTGCCTGCAGTTGACTTGGTGTAGCTAACAGTATTTAATGCTCTGGGTTTTGCATTCCCCCACCTTATCAGCAACATATTTACCTTTTAAAGGAAAAAGAAATCTTATTCATGTGCGAAGTACCTTACTGGGAACCAGAAAGAGCACAGTGCAGTTTACAGTTGACGCAGACAGGATTTATTCCTGGCTGAATAATTTGTTCCTGAGGTCTTGTGGGCCTGTTCCTAAGCAGACATAGATCGGGGGTTCCATGGAAATCTGGCTTTCTGTGTTGTATTGTCAATTCAAAAGACTTCAGCAGCTTTCTAAAAGCTAGTTGTGATCCAGCCCCATTTCTAGCTTTTCTCCCACATTCCCTCGGCCATTCTAACTATTTCTTTTAAGTTATGGAGCCTGATGCTTGAGAAGATTTTTACACAAATCACAAATTTACCTGGAATCTCTGGATTCTTCACAGCATAAATAGTTCAGGCTATTTCTTCCTCTCCACAAGGGGGAAAAAGAAGAAAAAAATTATTGCTGGCAGGAAACAGGGTTAAAAAGTCAAGAGATGGAATAAATATACCTTATGCTCCCTTGGATGTAAGGACAAGTAGGGGGGAGTATCAGACTGCAAGGGAGATCAGAGGCAGAGCTCCTTTAAAGCAAATTCTCCAAGAAGGTGAGGGGCCAGCTGCTCTGATGGCAAAAAGCTTGCAGACTGTTTGAGGAGGTTGGTGTTATGGTGTTCCTCAGAGGCTTGGGTGTTAAATAGCGTATCTTTCCTATGTTCCCAGTCACACAGCTACATAAGATAAAAGCTTCAGCGAGCTCCTTTGGATTGGTCCTGCCGAATCAAGCCAGCTGTTGTGAGAGGGGTTAATTCACACCATCCCCACAGAAGACAAAATAGATCTTTGAAAGAAATGTTGTAGTGGTGGTAAACCCATCAATCATGTGAATACTGCTTTACAGTAATTCACAACTGCAGCTTTTTTCTTAAGCAGGGGCTGGCTGAGTCCGATCAATCCCTTGGCTCTAAAATAGGTCTCAGCAGGCAGTAGCTTGGTCCTTGTGGGTTTGTATGTACAAGAAAGCCCCACTTTATATTAATTCTGTGGAAAAGTGTTTTTTTTTCCCTCTCTCTAAACCCCTTAGCGCTAATTCAGTGTAATTATACTCATTGAATACAGTACTGCCAGTCCTGCTCCTCCCCCATTCCTGTCAGGATATTGGCCTAAAAATCACTAGAAAGTCCAAAACAGTGACAGGATTCTTTGTTCTGGCCTTCTGCATAGGTTTTTATTATTTTAATGTAACCCTTTGGTCACAATTTCAAGTATTTTTCTTTAAAGCTGAAAGCTGAAAACACATTTTTATTTCTTCTTTTAAAATTAATGAAGAATTGGACTTCAGGCTTTAAGGAAAATGCTAAATATTGCAAAACTCATTACTAACTGATTATTGGCATCCTTATTAACAGCCTCAGGCATCTGAAGACCTCATTCTACCTTTTTGGAAATGGGAAAATGTGCCAGGAAGAGGCAGGGAGACTCTTTCCACCTGTTTCTTCCCATGTCTATGTACTGGGGTTGAGTGACACTTTCCCTATGGTGTTTTCAGGATTGGAAATAAAGAAGGAGTTGTCTTAGCACAACATGTTCTGGTTCTTTCTGGGGCCAAACATGCACAATAAAGGCCTGCATCTGAAAAACAGTGACTAAAAAGGATTTTGGGGATCATAGTGACAGGCATCCACACACGAGCTCTGAATGTAGTGCTGAGGAGAAATGTCTAAAAATAATCCTTAGGCATGTATGTGAGAGGACTGGACCAAGGAGATGGTGCTGATGAGGGTGATGCTGGATTGATGTGTTCTGTATTGGTGTCAACATTTTCAAAAGGTGCAAAGGAAAAAGAAAAGAAAGAAAAAACCCTCCAACAAACTAATGGCTGGAGAAAGTTTGCATTGAGGTTTAAAGAACATAGTCTGTCTAACAGACTCAAGAGCAAATAACCATATTATAAATATCTTCTCAGAAAAAAAATAGTGGATCCTGAAGGCCTCTATGACTTCCTGGAGAAAGCCATAATAAAATATAACCAGTTTAAAACTAATTTACTGTTTAACAGTGTGGATGATGACAGGCAGGATGATAACTTCATAAAAGCTATCATAGAAGGCACTGGGTCTCTCACCTTATGAAGCTTAGATGGCAAATGTGGAGTCGTGGGTTTCAGGAGGTTAGTATAAGGAACTAACTTGGGGCTTTTGCATAAGATTTTTATCTTGACAGAAGAGTTTTTCCTCATCTACTCAAAGGTGTAATGTGGGCCGGTTAGTGAAGTAGAAGTCTGTGTCTTACAAGATAGCAGATGTAACATGCTTTAACAACTAAGAGTTATCTTTTTTAACTGTAAAAACACAGATACTGTAATCTGGGTGCCAATTTGCTTCATACAAAGGCCATAAGATGTTGTAAGTCACACCTATTGTATTGCCCTTTTATCATATCAGATTATAATTCAACTGCTGTCAATGTGGAATAGAGCCAAACATATTGGGAAAAACAGAGTGAACAGGGAAACGTGCATTATAAAAACTAGAAGTGCCAGGAAGGGCATTTACCATCAAAATCTAGAATTGCTTTCTAAGTGTTGTAAATATTTTTTCCCCATTTATCTTGCCTTAGTTGAATGCTAGCTAAATTTATGCTTTGCTTTCCAGTCAGGAGGGATTTTCTTGATAGTGGACATGCAGGCCATAGTCCTTATTCCTAAAGTCTTGGTCCTTTAGAACAAAAGGTCTCTATCCAGGGACTGTCTTAGTATACTTAGGGCTTGTCTGTATGAAGCCTTTTAGAAAAATGAATCTGGATGGCTAAAGATACTCATTTAAGGTGAAATAGTTAATTGTGTTAAATCTTTGTGTAGCAGAGACTTCTTTAGAGTGAGTTTAAATTAAATTAAGATCTTGCAAGATCAAAGAAGAGTATCCATACCAGTTTGTGCTATGTCTTGCCCACTTGTGCTTGGTGAATATGCAAGGGCTAAGGAAGTCTTCTGGACTTTGTGAGACAGGAGATAGAGGCATTACAGAGAAGGAGGGTTTAGTCTTTCTTGACTTCCTCTGCTCATGGGAGCGAGGGACCTTTATTTTTGCTTTTTTAGTCATGTGGATAGGAAAATTATGTATCCAGAATCAGGAAAAATGCTGATTCTCCTCTTGATAAGAGAAGACAGAAGGAACTTAGCACCTTTGAACTCTAGTTCAGTTTGAGCACTGACTACAGTTATGACAAATTGCTGACGTTATTTAAGAAGATTCTGAAAGATCAAATCCCAAATAGAGTTTTTCCAAATGGGAAAACTCTGTTTGTTTCTCTCCCTGAGAATATGGAATTGTTCCATGAGTACGCTTCCTTGAATTGGGTTTTCATGTGTAATACAACTTGGGTGGGGAAGACAGAGGTTAAGAAACAGATGTTGTAAGCCTGTGATGTGAGGGATGATTATAGCCTGGATCAATTTTCCAGACCTTAGAGAAGCCTCTATATTCTATTCCCCTGCTTTATTTCATACAAACATCATACTTTCCCAATGACCATTAGGACCTACTACCATTTGTTTTAGCTCTGTGATTAATGTTGCCTAATTTAATGATGATATCAAAATATAGTTGAGCCATCTGGAGATTCAGCTTGAAAAGAGTTGAAACTCTAGGCTGGAGAACTTTGGATAGAAGAACTGCCTGCACTGGGCCAACCTGCCTCCTGTGGAATAAGGAAAAATCGTTCTGGATATCCTGAGCTCATTAGGGATAGATGCCTCTTCTCTAGCTTTATGCAGGTAGTTCACATTGCAACAAGTAACTGTTTTCAACAAGCTTTGTAGGTTAGCTGAGGGCGTGTTAACTTTGAACTTTCCCCTGTGGCGAGTTGCCTAGATAGCAAATCTTCTAGTGCAAGAGAGAATATTGTTTAAACAACACAGATGATAAGTGTTATCAGAGCCAGATAATTATAGGTAAGCAGGTGTCTAGCTGAGGTTAGAAGGGCAGCAGTAGATGCAACAGACACATATACCTTCTGAGCTATTCTGATTAGCTCCTGATCCTAAAACAGACTTTACTGAACTTTGCTGGGCTGGATTGTTCCCTCTTGGGACTCTGTTTCTTAATTTGTGTTGCTGACACAGAAGATCCACCCACACTACCTTTTGGAAAACTGTGAACTGCCAAGGTTGAGAGTTCAAACCCTAGAGTACACTGAATTGGGATAACAGCAGCCAGGAGCTGGTGCTCTTGCTGAACAGATGGTGACCCAGAAAGCTGTATGCTCAGCATTTAAGTACTTAATGACATGCAGGTGTCCTTCATGGTTTGGAGCACTGAAGTTCTTTAAATTTACTGTAGGGGGTTACGTTCTTTGAAGACCAAATGAGGCTTCCCACTTCTGTGGAGCCATTTGTGACAGAATTTACTGCCACCAAAGTCAATCCACTTAGCATAAACAGATGTGGAGCTGACCTGAGCTTCCCTACAGTGGGGATTAAGCATGGATGAACCAGAGGCATCTTCAGTCAAGACAGTTCAAAGCCTTAGCCTGAGGCAATTAGAGAGGAGAACCATTTAAAGAGTAATTCCTCACTAAAATGTTTCTGTTGTTTGTTCTTACACTGAAACCAGTTGTTTTAGACTAGAGCTGTGTGGTTGCTCTGCATACATGGGTTAGTATAATCCTATTAACTTTTGCCATGCCTCGAATAAATGCAATCATTTCTGTTATATATCAAACCTTTTCTAAGTGGTCTGCTTCTTTTTCTTTGCTTGCCAGCTTTTGAAGAGACAAAGCTACAGGTCAACAGGCATGGGGAGAAGGGAAGAGGTAATGCTGAGGTTCAAAGGAGTGGGGATGATGGGAGGAACAGCACTGTAAGGCACTGTAGGCTTTTTCCTCTCCTCCACTACTGCATTGCAGTGCTTCCTCTTGCTTCTGTCCTCCGTCTGGCTTGCTCCATGGATCTGTAGCACTACTTCCATCTCTTCTAGATCTACAGACCTACTTCTCATGAAGGGTGAGGTGCAGAGAGACACCAGTGGTTCTGCATCTGGCCTTCAATGCTGACTTCCCTCTGTAGTGAAGTGTGCTTCACCAGCTTTACTGGGTGATGCCTGCAGTCTCAGCTAGCTTTGGAGGAAGAGCCTTTGGATATTTGGAGGTAATAATTTCCAATAAGGGGAAATAAGCAACGAGGTAAAAAAAACCTCACCTGAATAACAGTAGTTGTTCCGCAGGGAAAAAAAGGTGTTATCTGTGCCTGCTTCCATCTTTGATAGAGACATTCTGATAGCTGCAGAAGATATACTTGGGGACAATGGAGAATGTCATCCCTTTTTGTCATCTTTAGTTTAATTTCAGTTCATATGTAAATAGGTTGCCACTTTTATTTTCCTGTCTTCAAAGGATTTTGTGAATATACTGGGTCTCTCTTGCTGTGATTCAGACTGTGTTTATACTACCTTCAGTAGCAGTGATTTGTTCTGAGCCAAGTGGCTTCAGCATGTACTGTCAGCAGAAGCATGGCTAAAGCGAGCCTTTTTCCTTGTGTGCCTGAATTTCCTTGCCTGGAGAATCAGCAGGGTGGCTCAAACTAAAGCTAGAATGTGAGCCACCATGGAGGTCAATAGAGTTTATCAAAAAGTTGAAGTTTAGCTGAAGTTTAAGTATGAACTCTAGGTCTGAGCTCACTGGTCAATAGAGGTGCTGATGCCATTTCCAGGAAGCTTGATTTGGCACCTTGTTCACTGAATTAGCGCTGAATACAGTTTAGTGATTCCTGTCTTTTGGGTGATACATTTTCACTAGAACACTAAAAAAAAAAAAAGAATTAAATTGTAGTATAGAGACTGGGGAAATGGAAGAGAATCATGCCTGACTAGCTTTCATAAGGAGGAAAAAAATCACATGGTTTGGGATGGTAGTCACTCTTCAAGGGGCAACTATGTCCAGTAATTATCAGTTAATTTCTAGGTAGGCCCTCTTCTAAGTGGTAGTTAAACCGGTAAGCTTTGAACTGGCTTTCAGCGAAAAGGAGAATTTCACTGTCACTTTGCAGACACAGTAGGGGTGCACAAGGGCGTTCCTGGGTAAGAATATGCCTCTTACTGAGGTCAGCCCTTTATCACTTTTCTCCCATAAACCCGCTGGCTTCTGCCCAATTTTTGGTGTGTTTGAGATGAATTTTGGCTTGTTTTTCTGGGAAGTCATCACCTGCATAAATATCCCAGTATAATCTATGACTTTCTTATCTAATACCTTTGCAAAAGATTCTGGTGTTAGGGAATCACTTGCCACTGCTTCTTGCCTTCTTTATGTCCTGCTTATCTCTTTTTCAAGTGGTGCAGGCAAGTAAGCAAGCTCTTTGGAGCTGCTGCACCTCAGACTTTCCTTTCTTTTCCTTCTCTCTTCCTTTCTGTCACTGGCATCAGCGAACTCCCTGTTCTGGCTCTTTAGGACTGTATGCAATAGCACCTTTTCCTTCATTTGATGGCTAGATGGTCTCATTTTACTGTTTTTTTCTTTACTGTGTTTCTTTTTCAGATACCGTGAAAGAATGTGTTTCTTGCCATTGCTGTTGTAGTGAGGTTGTGAGAAATAGGTGAAATTAGAGGAGCACACTATAAAATTACTGCTGTGTCTAAATGAATCAGCTATTACCTTTTAAGTGCATTTGATCTCTAGTGTTACAAATTACCCTCTAGCAGAAGTTAAGACAAATCAAGCTATATGATGCAGAGGTGACAGGGATGAATGGGAGGTGTACACAAGGAGACAAAATACCTCTGAAGTAGGAGATTTGATTAAGGGAGTTTGAACACTTCTTCAAACAGGTTTGTTTCTAATTTTATTTTTTCCATGATTTGCCTATCCTTTAGGCATTCAATTCAATGCAATTTCTTTTTAGGCATTTCTCTCTTTCCTTGAATTTTTCATTCTTTTCTGTTAATCGAACAAGAAATTCTTTGCTGGGGAAGGGGCTGAGGAAATAACTCCACCCTAATCCTCCCCCTCCCCCCCCCCCCCCAAGTAACAGCATCTTTCTTTGTAGAATCCTAGAATCCGCAATTTTTGAAAGTGGACTGTGTTCCCTCATACCTCCTGTGCTTTTCTTTTTCAAATCACATAACTTCCTGCATGAGGTAACCTTTTCTATCTCTCTGCCTCTCTCTCTCTTGCTTGCTCTCCCTCTGGCTTGCTTTTCAGTCGACATTGCTCTCTGGGTCTCCTGCTCTGTGATGAATGAGTTTCATTCATCTTTCTTCTGGGGGCTCTGTGAAAAGCTTTAGACTTTGCCTGCTCCCATTTTTTCGCTCTGCTATTCATTTCCATGGAGATGGAGAAAGGAGGGGGGTGGCAGAGTGGGTGGTAGTGGGGTCAGAGGTCGAGAGTGGCCACTTTCTGAATTAAAGCTTTGAATTCCATTAAAGGTGACACATCGTAACCTAGAGTAACTCTCCAAGAACTTGGCTGTCAAAGTAATCAAAGCAGAGGGAAAGGGAAGGAGGAGAAGGAGAGAGATCAGAGGAGGAGGAATTCAAGAGCTTGGAGTTTCTGTCAGGATTACGTTTGGTGACTTAATATAGGGGTAGTTCATTTGTGTAACCTTGTACTGTGTTTCTGTGAGGGCACGCTCTGAAATCTGCATGTGGATGGGGCATGCAAGGTGGAGAGGATTCCCCTCATCCTTTGGTCAACAAACATAATCTTCTGATAAGTAAACAATCCTTCTCCAAGAAATGGGAGGGAAAAATGAATGTAGATAAATGTCCCAACTGCTTTGGGATTTCTTTAGGTTATTTTTTATTTGTTTCATGGTGGTGCCAGGAGGCCTCAACTAACCAAGATCAGGGACATTTCCTTGGCATTGTACAAAAAGTCACTGAGAGACACTCCATGTCCCAAAAGACAGCATGTGAGGTAGAGAGGATTCCCCTCAAAGCTTCAACAAGTATAATACTCTTGATGGACAAAACAGGCCAGGTAAGGTAAGGGAAACAGGACTGGATGTTTTCATCTACATAGAGAGCTGAGGCTTAGAGGGATTGAACCATGCTCATGGTTCTGAGTTTCTACAATACTGTTTCTTCTTTTTTGGCTTTACCTGTGTTTTCCTAGATGGGACTGAATGTAAAAATTCCAAATGAGAGTCTTCTCTCATACTCAGCTTTGACAAGAAACAAAAATCTCATATTGCATGGTAGCAGTTAAGATGTCCAGCCCATCTTTAGAAAGCGAAGTGTACTAAGCTGTTTCCAGCTCCAAAATTTTGATGCTTATTGGAAAACAAAACCATTAAATTTGGAAACACGTCAATTCCTACATTAAAAACAAACAAAAAAACCTGCTGCATTTTGTCGCTTGTATTTTGCAAATGTTTCTTCTTTGAAAGTGGGTTACAGGGAGGAAGAATATGAAGGAGGCACCGGGACCTCATTGTCTCTGTGCAGGTACTGGATGCTATTATTAGGAACATTGATTCAGATTGAACTTTCTGTGTCTAATCCAGCTCCATGCCATTGCAGTCATCATGACATCCTTTTTAATTTTACTTGGTTCTATCTTAAATGCAATTTGGCATTTTTGTTCCCTGCCCCCACTGTCTACTTCACTCCTCCTTGAAGGCTGTTTCAGAACTTCATTCACCTTTTAGAAAGGGGCCTTCCCAAATATCCAGTGTAAATTTATTCACAGCCAATTTATGCCCATTTATAAATAGCTCTGGGTTTACCTAAAGCCCTTTTTTCTGTAAACTGAAATGAACTTCTATACTTCTGTTGTAAGGTAGGTGTTGTTTCCTGTGATCAACCTAATAGCTGTTCGTTTTTACTTCTATTCTGAGGCCATCTTTCTTGTAGAATTCTGGTCATGCATGTTTATGCCGTATGAGAGCTCACCAGTGACAGATAGAACAGTATTAACTTTTCTCTGCCCCTGTAAAGAATACCGCTACTGGTATATCCTGAATTCGCATCCACTGTTGAATGGTCCCATCATGGTGGTAATGAGGGTCTTTATGAAGACTCTCCCTTTCGCACTCATGCCACCTGATGAGCTACCATTTCAAACAGAAGTTTCTATTAGTTCCCAAGCATGTGATTTTGCTTCTAGCTCTATTGAGTTTCAGAACTCTATCCCTCCATCCTTTAGGTCATTCATTTCTCCTTTATGGTGTCCTGATATTCATGTGTATTAGTAAAGCCTACTAATCTTTTTATAATTTTTTTTTTCATTTTCACTCTCATGTGTTTTCTGAAAATGCAGAAGACTGGTGATAAACTCCTCATGGAACTGTCTTTGAAACCTCCCCCAGCTTAATATTTCTCAGCTTGCTCAATCCATCTAGATCCAAACCTAGACAATACTGTTCCTGCCAGTCCTGAGTATGCTGTCAAGAGCCATCCTTGCCTTTGTGCTGCGTGTTCAGCAAATAAGACTTACAGGAGTATCTCTGTACCCTGAGTCACACTTGATATGAAGCCTTCAGCACCCAGGTCAAGTTTGGAAGTCTGGAAAGATTCAATTCTTCCTCTTTCAAGGACTTCACACCTCTGAGCTAGGTCTTTCACATCATTACAGTTCCTCTGCATATCCTACCATTTGCTAGCATCCCTGAACTCCCATGTGGCACTGTAAGAAATGTCTTAACACATTCTAGATGAAGGAGAATTCTTTTTTTTTATCTTCTCTTAATTTGGCTAGAAAATTGCTTTTGTCTTTGCTGGAGGCTGTCACAATTCCATGCCTAAAGTAAACTGTGACAGACTCCTGCCTGCGTTTTGTTGGTATTTTTTTTTTTGCAACTAATTATTTGCAGAATCCTTTAAAATAATAATCTTACAGATTCTTTTCTTATCCCACAAGTCTACATTTTCATGATTTTTTTTTTCATATGTGGTATATAAGAGAGTAGAAGCCAGTAATTAGTATAGTAAAATGATGAATTTTTTTCTCAGTTTTCTTGGCATTTCTCCTCTTGCTTAACTAGCAACAGGGAGGAACTCAGACCTAAAGGAACACTGGATTTTTCAGACCAAATAAAAGTTTGCACAAATCCCGCACTTCTGTGATGCAGCAAAAGTAAGAACTGCGACTGTATAGAGTGACTACAGGAGATAAAAATGAGGAATTAGGGAAGTTTGACATTCATGATTTTTTAATTATTCTTGTCTTTTTAAAGGTACAGAAGACAGAGAAAGAATGGTTTGAGATGCCAGAAATACCCTAAACTGAGAAGCAAAGGAGAAACAGTTGCTTACCTTACTGAATGAGATGAGAACTCTGTCAGTCATATGTAACTCTGGAGATGCTAAAAACCCTCTAATTAGGGAGAGAATCAGTTGTAATATGTATGATACCATGCTAAAAGAGAGACTGCTGAGAGAAATGTATCTAACTTTGGAGACCTGCCTGCAGTTAATAAAGGCAGCTAAACTAGCCAGGGAAAGGGTCAAAACAATAACAGCAGGCACTGGTATGGAAACTCAGGCCAAAGGGACCTCAGAAATAGGGCAGAGACAAAGTGAATGGAGAATAAAAGCATATAGTTCTTTTTATGTGAGAGGTAGAAAGAAGAGATACAGGACTGAGGATGCAGAGTTTCTCTGTTAATAAGGAAGATATTGGCCTGCTTTAGTAGACCCAGACTCCCAGTTTACAGGCACCAGAGTAGAGGGGAGCTGCTGTCCTTTCAGCTATCATATTTGCAATTATGTCATCTGATTAGTGATCAAGTCTCTTTGTCTGCTGGATGGTGATGTTAGTTGTAGCATATTTCAAGTGCTGTGAACTCCCCTGATAGCAGCACTTGTAATGAGAATATTGACTGGTGAACTAGGCCTATTCTGTTTCCCTGTAAGAGATTTGGCTTCTTTTTTCCTTTGTGCTTACCAGTAAGATGCTTGGCTGATATAAATCTGCTCCAGCAGGCTGTTCAGTTTTGTTAGTCCTCTGTATTTTCCTTTCACTTCAGACAGAACAAACAAGAAATGAAGACAATGGGGAGGAAACATAGTTTAATGTGGAGATTTGATTTACCTGCTCTGCTGTGCTTGATCCTACTTTTCCACATACACTTTGATTCATGACACAGTCCTGTAGTTTCACCCTCAGGGATGTTGTCTTGCTTACGTATATCTTCCCATTTCTTTGTATTTTCAGACCTGCTTGAAATACATTCTTCTTCTTTTTATTCATCCTCTCTCCGTAACAAACACCGCTGTTAATGTTGACTCTCCTTAACAAAGCGAGTGCCAGCAGTAATCATAAAGCTGACCTACTGGTTAATCTGCTTGTTATCTGAGGAGTGGGAGTACATTACTTTGCAGAGGACATAATAGGATTCATTGGGTAAAGCACTAATTCCCATTCTTCTTTCAATCCATTTTCTCAAGAGTTAGAATACAGAAATACAGCACCGCATAAGCTATAACAATTACATGTTCCATTTAAAGGTGTATCCTACTGAAGAACATATACGGAAAAAGAAATGGAGTGAAAGAGAACTTGGAAAACTTGGGTTCCTGCAGGCAAATTAAGGATGATTTGGGATTAGGTCCTGTTTAACCTGTAGCTTGACAGGTAGATGGTTGTTCAAAATCTACACCTGTGGCTCTGAGTCAGTTCTAGGGTTGTGTATGAACCTTAAAGAATATAATTTTGATTGACAGTATTTGAATCAGTCAGGCCCTTCTGAAGGATTTATATTGTTTCCTTGAACAGGTAGGCATTTAGGAAAGCTACCTTTTGTACAGTAGATCTCAGTAGTTCCCCTCCCTCTTTCCCAACACTTGCAAGTGCTATTATCCTAATGTTTCCAGTCACAGAGAATAGACAGTAGTGTTTCTGAACTGGCCTACAACATCTTTCTTAGGGCAATGTGAGTTTCTTGTGACACTTGTGACTGACTTTTTTTTTACCACAAGATTTTTGCTTTCCTAGTCAGTAGGGTCTTGGATGTAAAGCTTCCACGCATTAATTTGGATGCCAGGCAGGGATGTGGATACTCCAGGACTGGGAGAAGCAAAACCCCATACCACACTAGGTGAATTCAGTCAGATCTATGAGTGCTCAGCCTTGTACAAAAAACAAGCCTACTTGTGAAATTGGGCATAAGTGAGACTGTGGGTCTCATTCTGTTTTGGTTATTTCTAATGATTCTCAAGCATTGTCTTGTTCAGGCTTGTACACCATCTCTATCATTCTGTTGATAAAACTGTAAGCTATAGAATAGCAATATATGCTAGTAGAGATGAGGAGAAGAGCATATACTGTGTGTTGTGTTACAAGAGGAGGGGACAGATAATACTAAACTAGTTCTTTACTGAAGGAACTACTTACAGAAATGTTGCCATTGCAACTACGTTCCAGCCATTAGCACAGACTGGCTTCCTGATAAACGTTTGTTTCTGGAGGGACAAATATTCTTACTCCTTTAAAGAGACTTTATTGCAGTGTAGAGATAGCCCGGAGCTGCAGGGAAATAAGTCCTGTGCTGTGGTTTATGTTGACCTAACATTTACAACTATGAAGCTTTCCAAGCTTCCTGTTGGTCCTTTAGCTTCTTTGGCTATGGGTGGGGGGAAGCTAGTGTTGCCAGGGGCTAGCACTGGTGGAGGGCTGTCTAAATCAGAGCTGCGTTTGCTTTGGAGGAAAGACCAACATTTAGTTGTTTTATGCAGTCTGGGTGCTGCACAGAGGTCCTGGTTGCCTAGAGTGTTTAAATATAGCTTTCCTGAAACCCGTGAGGGTGGATTGCTGCTAGCAAAGCTGGTAGGAGTGTCCTGGGAATGGGCATTGATGTCAGTCTGGCAGTGGAATGTGTTGAACTCATGAACTCGTCAATGGATTCCTTCCTTCCTGCCCCCAGTTTCCAGTCTTTGTCACTAAGAGGTCTGCTTTTTCTTTCTAAGGTTTTTTTCTGGGTCAGTAAAGAGGGAGATAGATATAATCCTTGAGCCTTGTGAGGCAGTTAGCTTAATCATCCAAGCTTGTTTTGGCAGAAAGCTGCTTACAACAAGCCTGTCTTGCAGGAGGGAGAGGGAGAGGGGGGAGGAAATGGGGTAGGATAGCCTGAATCACAGGTCTGGAAATAGTTGCTGGAAATCCCACTCTTCTGACGTAGAGCTTCTATTGTTAAGTCCTTCAGCAGCCTTTGACTTATCTAAATGTTTATATGAGGCGGAATCAAGTTACTCTGATCTTCTAGCTGTTGGAAATCTGACATTTACCTGTAACTGTTTTCAATTAAATTCTGTAGGGTTTAGTAGTAATAGCTATTAAATTATGTTTCCATCCCATGAAATCTTACAGGGTGCTTTTCTTTCAAGTTTAGCCCTTAAGAAGTTCCAATATAATTAAGCTACTGTCATGTTGGATTGAGAAAAGAATCTTTGGAAGGATTTATTTTTCTCTATTTCCCTCACTGAGTTTCTGAAAATGTCAGGGTACAGAAACTAGTTATCTGTTCTCAGGGTACTTTAGCAACCACTTCAGCCCCTGTATCTTCAGAACAGTTGGCTGGGCTGTGCTTCATATTGAGATGCCCTCTGTATCAGCCTTCTTCCTGCAGGGACCCTTCTTAATACACAGCCCACTTACAATTGTGTCTCCTGGCCTGTTCCATTCTTGATCATCTCCTTCTTCCAAGTCCTTTTTCATCCCATCTGTTTTAGGCCTTTGCCATCTGTGACAAAATCCACTAGCCTGAAAGGTTTCAGAGTCTGCTTCTTGGGTGACAGAGTTGGGACTGAGGGTTTCTCAGTTCAGCGTATCTGATGTAGACAGCCTTTTTCCTATCTTAGTAAATTTTGGAGACTCTCATAATATGTATGTGCAACATCTGTAAAAGTAGGGCCCTCTTTTTTTGCTTGGGAGCCTCTTAGGAATAGCTGTAGTAGAGAGTCATGGTTCTGCATTCACTGCATGTTCTGGGCTGGCTCCCTCCCTGGAGGGACAGTCGGATAGACCCTGCATGCCACTGAAGTGAAGGCCCTATTTCTCTGCTGCAAATAGACCTGTGGACTGTCACATGCACCTGATGTGTTCAAACATAAGATGAGGAAAGAGACGTGGTTCTAGGTTCATCTTGGAATTGTATCCCTTTGAGAGAAGGATCTGTCCTATGCCCAGCCGCAGTGCATACCTTCTCTGTGCCCCCATGTAGTCAGTCAGCAAGGCAGAGCATTTACTGGGAAGTTGTTCCAGGTCTGTGGGCTCAAAGAGCGGGAGGAAGGTAGCAAGTGCCACAGCCTGCCTGTGTGAAATCCAGCCTTGGCCCTGGGCAGGCATTTAGAGGGAATCAACTCATGAGTCTCATGTGTGAGACTTGGCAGAGGTCTGTAAAAACAGGCTGCTGGGGCTGCTTGCATGCTCCCTTCCTTCAAGTCCCAGGTATAGTTGGCGTAGGTGTAGACCAGGCCATGCTATCTATGTCCTTGCTTTTTTCCTATTTATAGCTTATGAATAGAAGTGCCTTTTTTGCAGGTGGACCCTGTGTGCTGAGGCTTTACATCATATCTTCAGGAATGAATAAGATCTCAGATGACTGGCAGAAGCCCAGTGCTATAGTATTTTTGTCTTTTTAAATTTTAAATGAAGTCTGTCTAAAAGGATTAGCAAAGGATGCAGACAAATTTGAATCTGAATCCCTGTCCACTTCTCACTGTATTCAATGCATGAATGGAACACGACTCTTCCTTTTCTCTTTTTTTCTGCAAAGCTGCAAAACAGGCAAATGTTGACTCTGAAAAGATCAAGCAAGCCACTTTTCTTCTCTTTGGCTTGTACTGGTTGCAGCATTGGGGCAGATCAGTGGAGTGGCTCAGAAGTCAAATCTCTACCCTATCCCTTAAGAAAACATGGTCCTTGAGGTGGAGCAACAAACTGATGGAGGCATGCACTCATTAAGTCTCATCCATTCCAAGGCTGAACTGCCATGAAAGCCAGGCCTGGTATGCTAGTGAGGATGTATTGCTGATCGCTTTGCATCAGAGCATCACAGTAACCAGCAATGCTGCTCTAGGGATCTGGGAAGAGCATCAGACAAGCTGCTCTACTGAAGCTCTAATTTGCTCATCATTTTTGGCTGATGTGATTAGCAGTCAGGGCTAATTACCTGCAGGAATGCTCCCTCTTGGCTTTCTGAATCCATATGTGAGAATGCTGGTGTTACAATCCTTGCCAATATACCTGTTCTTTCTTTCTTCCATCATAGGAGAAATGAATATTAATGTAATAGAGATGGAGGAATGCTTCAGGATCAAGTATCCTCTTTCCTCAACTTTTCTTCTTTCTGTGTACTGCTTTGTGTGTTTTGGTCACTCCTATTGCTAGAACGAAGAATGACAGAAATACTCTCAAAAGCAATCCCATGTACATACGACCATTATGTGAACAGATACAATAGGCATGCCCTGTGACTCTACTGTTAGTGAAAAGAGGAATGAAAGTTACTGGTGAACAAATAGGCAGTGGGTTTCTGTCCTTGTAGGCAAATGTCATGCAGTGAGCTGAGGGGGAGCTGATGGAGAAGGAAGTTAATTGAAATAGTTTGGAACTTCAGATAAGTCTGGATATGATCCTGCCTTCTTTCCTGTATTGGAGAGTGAGGAAATCTAACTTATCTGAAAGCTGAACTTCTCCTTTCTTAGCAAAAAGCGAAAATAGAAAACAGCCAACAGGTTTTAGTATCATATCTGCCACAAACTGCTCAGAAGGAACAAACTAACATGGCTAGACTGGATTTTGGGTTGAACCCTTGTCTCCTGTGCTGGCACATATCACTGTAAAATCTGAGGCTACAGCCACAGAGAGTGGATTCAGCCTTGCTGGCTAATTGTTTTGGATTGGAATCAAGAGTTGTAAAGATTGCTGTACAGGGACAATTAAGAGTTTATGACTGAAATCCATAGAAGCCTGTTGGCTGAGCAGTAGCTTGGGTGCTGAAGATTGTGTGGCTACAGTACTACAGAGAAGTAACGAGCCAAATTAGCTCGTACCCTATGGTACCAGAGACTTCCAGTATTCTAGATGGCCAGGATAAAGCTGAGCTATATTTATATTTAGGTATATTTAAAGTGCGC
This sequence comes from Apteryx mantelli, assembly GCF_036417845.1. Taxonomy (NCBI): domain Eukaryota; kingdom Metazoa; phylum Chordata; class Aves; order Apterygiformes; family Apterygidae; genus Apteryx; species Apteryx mantelli. Next base: position 157,114,453 of record NC_089978.1, on the reverse strand, counting down.
TGCAATCTGTGACATTACCAGCACTAACTGGTTACTAAGCAGAGGTACAAAACATCCACATTCTGTGACTATAAGCACTTAACTGCCAATAAGCTGCTAAGTCCCTCTTGGAATTCGTCTCCAAGCAGTTGCCTGGTTAACCCTATCAGCACAGCAGGTTATCAGAAAATGTTTTGCACTTTGCGGGATCTTCCCCCTCATTCATTAAAGACAGCAAGTTCTGTTTAATATAGAGTTTTTACTTTTTAACTCATGCAGCTTTACAGAAATAAATACATGAAGGAAGCTATAGCTGTATATGGAAGAAAAGGTCTGACTGCAGGTCTGTTGAGTGCTATTTTTGATTTGTGTGGAATTTGAGGTGGGAAAGAGATATGCATTATCCAGCCTTTGGCCTTTTAAAGAAAACATCTTTTGGCCCTGTTTTTTTCTTGGTGTACAATGGACAATAACAAGTATCATGATTCTCAAAAAGTTTCAACAATTCGGAGTCGTTCCATGCCCTTTTGTCATCATTGCTCTTCCCATTTGCAAATTTACCTTAGAATCTGCTGATGCCAAGATATCTGAGTGGAGGTAAGTCAGTCAGAGGATTTTTCTGATTGGCTTGGACTGTGCTCTATACTTCAGGCCTTACTGCAGTTGAAACTTGAACTGGGCCCTCACTGAGCCCTCATTACCCCCTCAGTACCAACTATCATAGGCTGTAGGTAGTTTGTCTGAGAGGAATTAAAAGGAGGTCTCAGGAAAAAGGAGAAGCTTAAATACCACTCCCTTGTCTCAGACACATACCTTTTGAAGTCTTGATTAGACTATTTCTACTTGCTTGCTAGCAATAATTTCCAAAAACAGATATATGATATTTCTATAAAGAGAACAAACTTATTTTTGTTCTTAGTCTGTTGGCAACGGTTAACTCTAAGGGAGTCCGAATGTTGCCAGAATCCTCCCACTCCTACCCTGGCCTCCAGGGCTCTTTGCAAACCACTTTGGAATGTGTCAAGACCTTTGGGACACCTACGCCCTAGGAGAGAAAAGAAGAATCAGCAGTTTGGTAGCTCTCTTGCATTGGCTTCTGACATTGCTGTTGGGAAGTATGGGGGATATAGTGTCACTGTTTTATTTGTGGCCACTAATAGCCTTGCAAAGTCTTTTTTATTTTTTTTTCTGTGTGGATTTTTACCTGCTGATAGGCTTAAGACAGGAGAATGGTCACCTGGAGATTTTTCATGATTCAAATATAATTTTGATATGTTGTCATCAGAAAACATTTTCCAACTTAAAGTGCAAATAGCTAATGTTGTAGTAAATATATATTATACTATAATTAGTCATGCTATACAGTGTGTCCATAACATAAATATAGTCTTAGATAAAGTCTTTCTTTGTGATTTACATTTAAAATGTCAATTGTTTTCATTTGATTTTTTGTGTTTTAAAACAATGTAAATTAGGGAATATACTCAAGTAATTTTGAGAATTTTATATATTCCCTGGCATCTCTGACTGCTGAACCATTTGTATTGTGACCTGTTTCATCAGTCTTTAGGCCTGGGAGGTGATCTGCACCACTGGCCATAGTGACTGCTGATAGTACCAACTATCAATTATTTTGGAATTATTTTAGCACTACAGCGTGCCTATTTTTCTGCCATCTTTGCAACAAGATCTATTTTAGGGCTTTACATGTTGTTAAGTCTCTTGTTCAAGGTGAATATGAAATGCTAGTGGATCATTTTGTCCTCTGGTTTGCACAAGTATGCATAATTAAGTAAGGTAGAAGTCAGTGAAGAATTGGGCTGATGCTGTAAACTGTGCTCTTTAATGTCTTTGTAGTCTGTAAAACTGTATTTTGATATCTAGGTAAACTGTATTAAGGAATTGAATTCTAGATAATGTGAACCTTTTCACCATTTTTCACTGTGTGTCATTCTTAACTTTTATCTGTCAGCCTGTTGCATGCTGTTCTTCACATTTTCATGTCTGAGTGCTCTCATATGTAGTGCCATGGATCTTTTATTACATTTTGGTATCTTACTTGCCAGAGTTTGTAAACCAAAGCTGCTAGATTGTCAGATATTCTTTTCTGTTGGTGCTAAGTTCCTCTAAGAGATAAAACAGCTTAGGGTTTGTTGTTTTCATTGTGCTTGACTGGGATTTCCATATTACAACCCAACCATTGCTCTTGGCTTGACAATACAAAGGGAAAAAAAGAAGCAGGAAAGGACAAAGCTCTGTTTGATACTTTGGAAATACAGCACAGTGCAATGGTGAGATGTTATAGTAGCAAAATTTAATTGGCTGTAACATAAGAGAAAACAAATTATGCCATTAATTTTTAGGAAGAGGCCTCCCACAAAGAACTGCAGAACACCTTGCAGTGAGACACAGACTGGAGAGAGCTCTATAGAGTACAGAGATTACCATCATTATCAAGTGACAAAGCGAGAAAAAGTATCTTCAGAAACTCAGTTTATTATTTTTATTATTATTATTGCTACTACTAATGCCACCCATGGAAAAGAGTGAATTGCTCCCACAATGATAGATACATGATAGAGTTGGAATCTGAGGAAAACTATGGATATAAGTAGCTATTTTTGCAGGATAGTTATTCTGAAGAAAAAATACAACACATATTATTGGTTGAGGAAGGAAAGTGAATAAAGTGTTAAAATGAGAGTGGAATGAGAGAACAGAGATTGAATGGAAGCATGATGGGAAAAGGAAAGTTAAAAGGAATGCGGTAAGGGACTATTTAAGAAGGGACAAGGGTAGACTGTGGGTTGGAATTTAGAATTAATGGGAAATAGCTTTTTCTCTCTTTCTTTTTGCACTTTTTCTTTTCTCTGAAATAGTATTTTGCTAGGTCTCAGTTTCCCATATATCAGTCTGAATTAGCAGATGTCCCAATTCTCTGGATGTGGTCCCATTTTGCAAAGCAACAAGCTACAGGATGCAAAATGCCCTGCTGTGTCTCTTTTACATGATCAGCAAGACTAATATCTGAAGGAGTACAGAAATGGAATTTGTCTTCTTTATCTAGATCGTACGGTTAAAATTAACCTAGCATGGGCAGCTGTGTTTATATATATGCATACAAACATAGGTATACCTATATACCTATAAATGCACCTGTGTGTGCATTTATTAGTTATACCAAATGCCAATAAGTCAGGTAAGAGTCAGCAAGTGATAGATGCTGAGCAACAAAACCAACCAAAAGGCTTTGCCTTACGCTGTTGTAGAGCTTTGTCCAGTTTGCCCTTGCCCGTTTTTGTCACGTTCCTCATGCATCATTCTACAGTGAGGTAGCTTCCATATTCATAGATATCAAGAGATTGGAAATAGCACTTGAATTTTCATTGTGAGAGACCAAAAAGGAGTTGATGGCAGCAGGATTTGGTCTAGGAGGGATGCAGTGTGCCAGGGAACACCCAATTGGATATGAAAAGATAGCCATTTCTGGTGGACCACTCCTGGAGGTACCAGAACCATGACATTGTTTCAGCCATAGTTCAACTAAAATTTAGCTTTTGCCTGTGTAGATGTAGATCTGATTCTGCACTGGTTCTGTTCACTGTTTGGACTCTGGGGAGTGCATTTTAACCTGTGACATTTGCTGAGCCAGGTGAGGGCTAAATGAATGAAAACTAGTCCTATCTGAGCCAAAGCTAGTGTTGTGAGAAAAGAAGGTCTTAGAAATGAGTGCTAACTCACTACTTCATTCCTTATTTGGTGGCAAGATATACCCATATGATAATTAGTACAGTATTTGTTTAAAAATCATCCTTTATAGCTTTGTTGGAGGCAACTTTTGCACCTGAATAAGCCTCCTAAAATCCAGCAGAGGGCAATGCTGTATTGCACCTATACAGATATTGCAAATGAGTCTACCTCGAGGACCTTTGAATTATCTTCTCTAATGAGAAATCATGCATTTAATTCATGATAGATTATACTAACCTTGTGGTTGGGTTTTTGCAGTAGAGTATTGCTGGGGAAATTGCTCCCAGTGGTGGTAGGCATGTTGCTAATACAGTAATGGACTGATTGTACCATGTGTTTGAGCTGCACAGAAATAAAACAAAGATGACTTGTTATAACTTTCCACTAAAGCTGTCAAGAGTTAACATCCCTCACCATTTTTTTCCTTAGTCATGTCTATTATCTGCTTCAGCTACTGTAATTTTACTAAGTTTTTTTTTCATAGTTGTTTCTTGTATATTCACAAAAATGATGAGAAATGACAAAATTCACTAGTCAAATTAACCATGTTCTTGGGAGACTCATTGATATTGAATTCCCATTTTACAGAAATTGTACAGCTTGTGCATACCATGATACTTTTCTGTCTGTGAAATATCAGGGAAGAAGCCTGAAACAAAGGGCCAAAGGGAAGTGCCCTTCAGAGCTACAAATATATTCAGTTGTCTACCCGCATGAGGAACATAAAATGCAGTAGAGACCTCATAAGTGCTGGTGCTCTGGTTTGATTTTAGACAGCTACAATCTCAGACGCCTATATGACTCTGGCCTCTTTGGAGGCAACTGTGCCGTTGCTGTCTCAGGCCCAACCTGTGGGTCATTCTGGTATAACTGATGAACCCAGAGCCTGACTCCTGAGGAGGTCTTTGTTCTGCCGAGGGCCCCAAGTGAGCAGCCCCAAAGCTGGTCTTGCAGCCCCGTGCCAGCTCCCCTTTGTGTCCACAGCAGCCCCAAAGCTGGTCTCGCAGCTACATGCCACACGCCAGCTCCCCTTTGTGTCCACAACAGCAGCTCACAGCAGTACCACAGTTTCTGGGCTGCTGCTTTTGCCATGCTGTTCTCTAAATTCCTCCACCAGCAATAAAAGTAAAAAGTTTCGGTTGGATGTGTGGGAACAGAGACGCAAAGTGTTCCTAGAGGGAGCGCCTACTGAATCTGTGTGCAGGAAAAGGCCTCTCTGAGGAACCTTGTGTACTTCCCCTGTCCTCTCAGGTTGGACTACTCCCGTGGCAACCTGCAGAGTAACTAGCAGGAGCAAATGGAGAAGGACCCTAATTTTACCAATCCAAAATACATATGCCTTTTCATCACACCTTTTTGGCTTTCTCCTGTTCTTGATTCCAATACAAGTCAGCAGAGACTTCCAAATCTTACAAGCCAGTGTGTTGTAGAAGATCAGCCACATTTACTATGAGTCAGGGCAGATGCTGTATTTTCCATGGTCTGCATATCTGGTTATAATCACAAAGAGGGAAAACAAAAGGAGAGAATGGAGTGGATGAGAATGTGTTTCACTGGCAATTGTCTCTAGGAAGGCAAGGAAGGCATGGTACTGCTGGATGTTGTACTGGGATGAGGTCTCTTTGCAGTTCTCCTGGCTTCTTTACTTTTTCCAGCTATTTGCATTACTCTTATATAAAAGTGATAAAGGGAAGGAAGATAAATATACTGTAAAGCCTTGCTAATTTGATTCCTGCATGATATACATTTTGTAGTGTAAATTTTGGTCTCCAGAGACTGCCATTGGAACTACAATAGCATCCAACTTGTACAAAGGACAGCTTGCCTCAGAAGAGCGGACAGATGCAGTTCTTGCTGTTTCTGAGGTGTACACTTAGCTACTCCTACAGTACACAGGAACAGCTCTCGCTACGCAGCATAACGAATCTGGTTGAGGGCCAGCAAATTGCTAGTTAATGGCTTTTACACCCTTATAAAGAATAGGAAATTAAGAACAAGTTAAATATTAAGGCTTATGACAGTGTGATACATGAAGGAGGTCGCTGTAGGCTTTTTCAGTGGCAAAACCAGCAATCTGGGACTTGGAACTAATTTTGGGGTAAATTGGGGGGGGTTGTTTGTTTTTTTTGTTTTTAACTGAGTTATACAGCAACGAAGTTGACTTTGGTTACTTAGAATTCTACATCTGGAGCCATCCACCTTGCTAATTCAGTGTGGGTGTGTGGTGCTTCCAGTGGTACAGACTGACTCCTGCTTTACAGGAGAACGGAAGGACCTGGTTCAAAGACTGAAAAGTGCGTGCTTTATAGATAAGTGGCTTGAGCAGCTTGCCCTGTGCGGCACAAATGCCATTGAACAGCAGTGAATTATGCCAAATGAGGAGCTATCTCAGGTACTGTTCCTGTGCAGTACATACCAGAGGGGGGAACTTTTAGGAGCCAGCTTTATTTATTTATTTATTTTTTAAATCGTGGCCAAATCTGGCCACAAAAGCACGTGATTCAAATGGATGAGAAAATGAAATCTATCTGTACTGTAAACAACAGGCATATACATGCAAAGAAGCATGAAGGCAAAAGACTGCTGTCACATTTCTCTTGCGAGAACCAAAGCCTCCAAGTGTTGTTTATAAAACAAGCCTCAAAATCCAGCTTTTCTTAAGTCTTTAAAAGTGCAAATATAACTTGCAGCCAACGAAATTCCATTGTGTCTGCTCTGTGGCAAAGTAAGTGTTTTAATTATTTTTTTAAGGACATTCCGGCTGAGCCCCTGAATACCGAGTCTCGGCTGAGCATGAATTCAAATGACTGAGACCTAAGCCCCTGATAATAGGGGTTTATTAAGGAAGCACTAATGGAGCTGTACTGGAGTGGCCTGAATGGTCGAACTGAAATAATAGAATGCTTGTGGCAACCAGAAAATGATTGTTTATTGGCATAATCCCAGGATAAACTTCTGCCAAGAGCACACAGTCTTTCCTTGCCAATTTCTTCATATGGGGAAATACAGTACTGAATTTCTGCACGTAATAGTGTAGCAGAAGGACAGGAGGAAGAGAGGTGGCAGTTCGCTTGAGAAGGGGAAATTATGTACATTTGAAACTATGTGAACAGCATAATCCCTAGAGCTTCACTGATCAGCAGCCTCTAAAGAGACCACCTGGATTTCAACTTTGGAAAGATGGTGTGAAGCACAGGCTTTAGGTTATGGGGTTCTCTCACTTGAATATCTAAGTATCCCTAAGTGCATCATGCAGGGAACAGACTGTTTGAAACTTTTGTTCTAAAACTCCTGCCTTTATTATGGTAGAATCTGAAGTGCTCATGAGCAGTTTCTTTTACATATAAAAAAAGAGGACGGTGTTGCAGCTCTACTGTGAGACGTGTTCTCAAGAAGAGCTTGTTGAATCATTCTTGGAAAATACATTATTCACTGAGAAATGGGGTGCAACTATACATAACTGCAGGCTGAATTAAAAATTTACAGTGTAACCCTTACTCATGGACAGGAGGAGAAGGTAGTGAAGCTACTCTATCGTAGTGCCTTGCCATTATCTAGTAGTCTTTCAGACAGGACATTTTGTGAGGGAGACCTGATTCAGATCTCTTCTCTCCTGGACTGGAAAGAGGATTTTTCAGCCAAAGTCTCCCATAACCGGGTACTATTAATACTGTCCTACAAGGCGTTTTATAGTGGTAGTCTCTCCAGGTCTCCAGTGGAAGCTATTCGTGTAATATAAAATATTTAAATATTCTCTAGGGTGTAATTCTACCTTCCAGGAGAATTCCCTTAAGGCTGCTAGAAATATCTATACTATGAGACATGTTCTCTGTATGGGAGATTGAAATGCCCTGAGTTGTAGCTAGGACACTCCGGAGGAGACGTAAACAGTAGTCAAAACCTCAGCTATCAATCACAGACAGGATTTGAAGATGAATCTCCCAAAAGAGCGTACTGACCTCAGTTTTAGGAGGATGGGTTGGAAGAATTGGTTAGGCATGAAAGCTCTTGACTTTAAGTAACAAGAAGAGTGACTTTTTTTTATCTTCCAAATTTTAAATTTTTGTTTTGAAATTAATACAAAATTTAACAACCATAAACAATTTCTTCTTTCAATTGCTGCTAGTGAACTAGCACTAGGTTTATGAGAATAATAGATTTTTAAAGGTCCCAAAGGAAAGGTTCTCAAACTGCTTTCAGCAAGAACCTGGATGCTGTGATATAAGGTCTGATGTTGAAAACGTGCTAGTCTGGAGGGAGGCAGGGAAGTATTCTGTGGGGAAGCAACCAACCAGTAGATCGGCAGCAAATCTGAGCTGTTTGTAGCCTGCAGCTTTTTCTTTGAGTTATTATTACATTTGGATATGTAGCATATGAAAAGCTTTTAAAAATTATCTTATTTGTATGTTAATAAGAACTTCATTTGAATCAAAACTTCCTTCCAGCAGTAGTTCAACTTTATCCAGGGCTGTAGTCTCCCTTCTGAGGTTAAGAATGCCAGCTTCTTTCCTCCTAAATGCAGTCCTGCCTTTCTGGCATCTGCTGTGCTTATTCTGTGATTCTGTGGTGATACAGTATGTCACAAATACGACTCTTACTGCATGAGTTTGTGCAGAACCTGGACTTTCTGAAGAAAAAAGGATGTTCTCTAGCCATTGTGATTTGGAAAGACAACTCTGAGAAAGCTGTTCATGTGTGTCACATTGCATTTTTATCTATCTGGATCTTGAGTAAAGTGAAAAATAATCCATGGATCATTTTGTTATTCTCAGCTGGCCATCAGTGCTATATGCCAAAGATGACAGTCTTGAATTCCAACACATTTAACACTTTTTGGGCTATCCAGCTCTCCTGTTTGACCTTGCAATCCCTGGATAACAGTGGGTCTGGTTCTTCAGTCAGCTGCCAAAATCTTCACTTCTCTTCCTGAGAATTTCTATCTTCTACTTGCACAGTGAATACAGAGATCTCTGGCAGATGCAAAACTGAGATTATGGGAACAGTGTGAAATACGCATTTGCCTGCCCACACTTTAAGAAGAGTTTCAGCTTTTGCATTGCAAATTTTGCATCACTGTTACTCAATGAATTTTCACTCCTCTGATTTCAGCATGTATGGTCTTCTCATCCAATGAGTCTGTTAAATATCTACTAGATTAATATCCTCCTTTTTTTTTCTTGTGCTCTTCCTTAATGTTTCCCAAACATGAAAAGTTTTGCCTTTTTTTTAATGTTAAAAATAGATGGATGAGATATGTGTCTGGTTTTGAAAGGACCTGGCTTCTAAGGAACTCTCATCTTCCATCAGTTCAGTGAAAGTTCAGTGAATGCTGTCTTCCAGTTTGGAGAGAGGTTTGGGGTTTTTTTTCTTCTTTTTTTAAATAATGAGTTGTTTTAATGGTCTTAAGAGAACTCTATGACCTGAAGCAGCTTTAAGATGCAGAATGACTCATGAAGATATTCTGTCCAAAAGTGTGTATACAAGGTTCAAAGAAAGAAGGGGAGGGGAGGGGATGAGATGGGAGACAGCTGGGATTAGATAAGATAAGAGTTGGAAAGATAATTAGAAGAACAGGGAGAGACAGTGAACATCAGACGAGAGAGAAGATGTCAGATAATAAGAATTTTTGAGTGTTTTTTTTTCTAATATATTTTCTAGGTATCTTTCAGCAGATGAGGAAGATAACAAAGAAAGCTAGTGAGTTATGAAATACATGCACACACACACACACACACACACACACGCATGCCCCTCTCTCTTGTGGCTGGATGAAAACAAACATGAAAAAATTGAAAGTATTTTGACCTGTTGCATGGCTGGAATGTAGCTGCCCAGCACAGTGTCCTCTGGAAAGCCCTCCTACAGTAACATGCAGATTCCTTCTGTAGCTACCAGAATTTTGGTGAGAGCATGCAGCTCCGTATTGACTTCCAAAATGGAAGGCGTCAGCTAGATTTTATGGAGTAGAGCAAAAACAGCTCAACAGTCTAAAAGCCCAAAAGGCTGCTCTGAAGTCTGAGCTCTCATGGAATGCATGCTGTACCACTTCATCCTCAGCAGTCTGCATCAAATGGTATAGCTGCAATATACCCTGACATTTTTTTGCTCTGCGTAGAAATATGAAACTCAAGTAAGGTAAGTAACAGGAGCAAAAATGGCAGCTCTGTCTTCCTGGTGGTATTTGAAAATGGGACCTTCTGCCTAGGACACTTTTCTGGTTAAGGTACTAGACTGAACTTTTTCTGAAAAAAGTTCCTATCTCTGTCACAGACTTTTTGGATAATTACAAGCAAGTTGCATTATATCACCAAATCTCAGTTTCTGTTCTGTCAAGTGAAGATGATGGCATTTCCCCCTCTCCCCTTGATATGCCTGTTTCTGGGATGACCTGCTATGGGTGGAGACACCACTTTGATGTGATGCCAGAGAATACTGCTATTTGCTGGTGTCTAGTGTCACTGGTGCCTGCCAATGCTTCACTGCAGCCATCGCAAGGTGTTGCTTATTACTAGCACTGTTGTGGTTGTGGTGAATATTGACCAGGCTCTCATATCGGAAAAGGGAACTCATTTTTTTTTGCTCCCATTAAATGCCATGGTGAGTGTCCTTTTGTGAATTCAAGGTAGGGCCCTTGCTGCATGGTTGTTAAATACACTGGAGTAAGAGGCAGTTCTTAAAGCCCTAGTTAAATAGGAAGAGCTGTGAAGTCTGGGGAATACTAATTGCAGCAGATGAGATCTGTGCTCTTCTATTTCTTTACTGACTGGTCAGCATCATGGTAAATGGAACATGTGTCTCAGTGATGCCATTTGCTTTCTGCCTGGCAAAGGGGAGAGAGCATGCTACACAACTGCTGCCCTCTGCTTGCTGACTGCTTTTGGAGGAGAATGATTTAAAAACATGCTTTAGTGCTGTGTTCCAGTGTGGCTGAAATCTCAATCTCATTTGCACATTGCATTTGTTTTGGTTGAATTAATTTCCCCCTCTTTCATTTCTGCATAGCTGCTCCAGTGCTGTGAGGTTTTTGTCATTTGAAGCAAGGAGACAATTTTTCAGAAAAAAATATGCAGGGCTGACAATCCTTTGAAAAGATTAATGGAGGGCATAGGTGAGAGGCCATGTGCTTTCAGCTTAAATAGTTTTCTGACTCCATTGCATATTTTGGAGTGCCATCTGAACAGGCAGACAGCAAAGGAGACAGGGAGTCACAATGAGTAAAGGAAATAACAAAATGGGCTATTTTCTTTAGGAGCATAGACTATTTCCCAGAGGCTGACTGGGGGAAAATCTCCACAAACTGACAGTCAGCTTAGGCAAAGGAATACTCAAGTATTTGACTAAAGATGAAAACTGTCAGGGAAAGGTACCTATCAAAGGTAAAGGGATCCTCCTGTGTCTTGCAGCTTTCCCATGATGATGTGCTGACCCAGGGGGTCTGCACAGTTTTGCTGCCCTTCTCCTTTGCCCAGGGGTGGTCAGGTCGCTCTGCTGAAAGCCTGGAAGCACAGAAACACAAAAACCAGGAGAGCAGAGCAAGCTGCAGTTGATGCTGGATAATAAAATTATCCCTCCCACATATAATGCTTTTCATTGTGGGTTTCTCAATTCTTTTTTTTTTTTTTTTTTTTAATGAAGGAGGCGAGTGCTATTATCCCCATTTCATAGATGGAGAAATGGGGATAGTGACAGATGCTGTGATTTGCCCAGTGTCATCCAGCTGAAAACATCCTCATTAGTGCAGAAGGAGGAAATGAGAATGAGAATACAGGGGAGGCAACTGCCTGGCTTATACAGTACAGCTGTTCATTATGAAAAGCATATCACAGATTAAACAGCTCTCAAATCATGGTGCATTCGCAATAATGGTATGACCACTGGGACTGTGGTGAAATCAGTATATACCTGTACACATTTTTTTTTTCCTCATAGTAAAAGCAATAAGCCTTGGCTGTGTACCCAAGTACAAAACTAGTTATATTCATTGATCGTTCTTGTTTTTTGGACTATGCTGTTTGTAGCATCTTTGTTATATCTACTGCAAGCAAGAAATTCAGGCCTCATAATTTTATTCTGTATCGATTAAAAAAAATTTTGGAATAGAGAAGGAAATTTTCCCTTTGCCAGTAAGGGACAATGAGGAACTCTCCTCCCTGCCTCCTCTGCATTTAGCAAAGGGATGAGGCTATTTCACCCCTTACTCTTAACATTTTCAGATGGTACTCAAATTCATCTCTGGTGGAAGGAAATAGTAGCTAGACGAGTAGGTGTCAGCTGCATTCCTTGTACCAGAAGACTCCATATTATGGTATTTATTTGCCCTTTTCTGTTGTAACATGATACCTAAACAATAGGGATCTGGACACTTGTCTGAGGCATTACAAAACCATGAAAAGATACCTTATTTGTTAACAATCCCAGGCAAGCAGAAGAAGATAGGCAGATCACAGAAACTGGTGAATTTGGGCGGGGGGGGGGGTGCAGAAGGAATAACTAACAAGAGCTTGTTTTCAGATAGACTTGCTTTATCCCTCTGCCATTGTCAAGCAGCTATATTTTCTGCATGTTGGAATTCATAGAAGTGGTAAAGAGAGAGCTGAAAGAGAGGGAAGTGAGAAGATTTACCAGTATTTGTAGTTGGGGAAACTCATAACTAGAACAGGTGATTTCTCCGGGAGGGATACGCTAATGCAGGTGATGCGCAAGAGAGCTGAGTCAGTGTCTCTGACTGTCTCACTGAAACAACAACGAAAATGTAGAGAACGGAGGTGGGTCTTCTGTGGTCTTCCTGGTATGTCAAATCCAAGACAGTCTTGAAGTCTCTAGTCTTGAAAATGAGAGTGTAAAGAGACCCAATGTGTCTTATAAATAGTGATATTTACAGCAATTGAGATCACTGTGGGACGAGCAGAGACAAGAACAAAACCACTGTAACAGAAGTGGCTTAAAAGGGGCTTCCACTTAAAAGCCAGGAATACAGTAGAATGAACTGAAACTTCAGCCTTGTTTTGTGTTTTGTTTCCTTTTTGTTTCTAAGCCTCTCAGCTAGAGCTGTGGGAAGAGAAGGTTAATAGAGGAGACAGGTGTAAAGTCAGTATTAGTTATCACTTGAAAGCCATGACTCACTCAGGCCACCATGAGCAAAGCAGAGCATAAAAATGTGTATGTTGTGGATGAGAGAAAAAGAAGCGACAGGGGAGAGGAGAAGGAGAGAGAACGGATTTTCGAGAGTGATGTTCGTTTGAACAGTGTAGTTTCTAAGAGAGAAATTTTGAAGGCCAGTGCTAGGAAAATCATCTCTATACACTGGCTGGGGACCAACAGAGAAATATCAACCTCTCCCTTTACATTTAATAAACATACAATGTGCTTCTCTTAAAAGGACAATATGGCTTTTTCACTCTTTTACTTGACATGGTTAATTTCTTAATATCAGCTTATGATACTAAAAATGTGTATTTCTTGTGATAATGTTGAAAGGAAGAAAGACTCTTGTAATGAAAAATGTGAGTGCCCAGGTTGGAGCCAAGCAGTGTATGAATTGGAGACTGATGATTTAAAAAATTTTTTTAAGTGTGTTCCCTGAGCTTTCTGAAAATAAAATCACTTTTGTGAAATATCAGGTTGCAAATTTGGAAAGAGGGAAGCATCGAATTTTAAATCTCTTTTGGAAGGTTTTGCCCATCTCTAAATAGAGTTGGCCTTTTAACCACCCATACCACTTGTTGTGTTTGCTTTGCACTGTTTCCACTTACTATGCTTTGCCGCTTAGAAAAAACTATTTGTTACCATTATATTTGTGTACACAGCACTATTGCTTGAATGCTGTTTTTACCAAATATTGTTACCTTTCAAAAATAAATGAATTGGTTCCTTGTTCTGTGACCAGATGCAGGCTATGGTTCTCTGGATTGGCAAAATTTTGCTTGAAATTTGCAATGAAGGAATTGGATGGCTCTTGATGCTTCCTGAGCTGGCTAATAATAAGCTCAAATGCAGGTCCAGATTTCTGGATCTGATACTGCATTGCAGAAGTGCTTGGAGATTCTGCCTGTGCGAAACAGTAGGATGTGTTGTATGGCTCCTATAAGATTATATTTTTATGGAAGGGAATACAGTTTAATATTATTGAGATAGCAAGAACAAAAATAAGCTTAATTCATAAAAATAACTTCAAAAAGTTGCCATCTTGTTTTGTTGATATTGATGTTCTCCCATGAAACATTTCAATTTTGACAAAACACTTTCAATGGAAAAAATATTCTTTCTGTACTTTTTGACCAGCTGTTTTCTTGAGTCTTAAGTCAGTCTAAATTATGCTGTGCATTAAAAGGCAGAATTTATGTACCCACAAGTATCTGTTATCAGCCTGAACTATTAATTTGTGTCCAGGGAACTAGAAATGTGGAATATCCCAGTATGTGTACTTGCCTTAGCTTGATGCAGGAGAAAAACACGCAATCAACTATACAAGTATCAAAGGCTAGAGGAACTGTTATCCACAACTTGACTAATTACTTCAGTTTATTTACTTGAACAAAGCTAGACAGGGAATGTTAATTGAGCATTGCTTTTAACTTTTTCTTTGTTTACATTTTAATAATTTTCTACATTCATGCAACTCTTAGTTCCCCTGCTTATTTTTATAGCATTGGCATAACCCGCTGTCCTCAAGGTTCATTTTTCTGGTCCTTAACGATGTCCATGTTGAGAAGAGAACATGAAGTTAATTACATATTGAAAAATGTAGTCCCCAAACTGCATGCTGCAATTTTTGAAGTGAAGCATTTGACTTGGGCTTGTCATCAGGGTCATGCTGTGCCTGTTTTCTGTTTTGACTGAGCTATTTGATTCAAGCCTGTCATTATGGATGCCCTGTGTTGTAGCTGAGGGTAAATGCCAGTTAAAAAAAAAAAAAAGTTTGCTAAATGGAAGGAGAGGAGGTGGAAAAAAGAAAAGCTGAGAACTGCCTGGTAGTAGAAACTCCCTGATTCTCTATCCTTTTGCTCGCCCAATCAACCCACTGGCTGCACGGTTTTGTTCTCGTTGAAGCAGCGACCCAGAGGCTGAGGAGTGGGATGCAGCCCTCGCGAACCAGCCATCTTTCCGCTGCTGAAATGCAGGCAGCTTTCTTCGGTAGGGTTGATGATTTCCTGCACTACTTTGAACTAACTTGTTCACACGCAGACTGAGACCACTGGCTACCAATGACTGGTGTTGCTGATGTAGCTCCCAAAGTTTCATGGCTGTGTCACAGAAGAGTACAGATCCCTTGCGGGGAAGTATAAGGAATAAGAGAAATGATCCCACAAATTTTGCATCTTTTTGTGATGCTTGATGCAGTAGTTGTAGGTCTTTGAGTAAATATGTTACTGCCGTTACTGCCTTTTTTTTTTTTTTTGGTTCACTGACCAACCCCTCCCAAAAAATGAGGATAAAATATCATTTTGTTATTTAATTTAACCCAAGAAAAACTGGCATTTCATCATTGTTCTAGGAGTTTTTCTTTAATAATTTTTTTTAAAACATAATCATGGTTACTAGTGAGAAAAAGGCAAGGGTGTTTTGGCAGAGAAAGTATCTTTTGGTAGACCAATTTAGACCAATCGTTTGTTGTAATTAAAGGTATTTTCTTTCCTCACAAACCTTGGCTTACTTACAGGCTTAAACCACTAAGCTATAGTTGTATTTCTGCTTGAAATGGACATATGGATGTTACTAGGTTATTCCACACACTGAGTTAGTAGTCATGATTGGCAGATAGGACTTGAAGGGTATGTCCAGAAAAGATAGAAATCAGAGTAAAAATGGTATAGCTGTAATGGAAATTAATGATACACTGTTTAAAAAAAAAACAAAAAAAAACCAACCCCCCCCCCAAAAAAAAACCTACTAGTATGCAGAGCGCAGAATTCACATAACTCAAAACTACTTTGGAGAAGTAAGGAAAAAAATATCTACTGGTTTTGTGTCAACCCAAAGGATGTGGATTTAGGTAGAAGTCCTTGTGATCTTATGCATGAGGAAAATATCATAAGGAGCTCTTATAGAAAGGTATATCTTTCCAGATTTAGATTAGAGGGCAAATAGTGATAATAATAATAATATAGGCTAGGTATTTGAGGGCATGATTTCTTCAATACCTTCTACAAAGGACTATGATAAGTTGATGCTATTTTAGAATTTATTTCAGCATGACCTTACAGAAAAGCTATTCCTTAAAATTAACTCTGGATCAAATATTAACAAGATGGTTCAGTTTATGTCAAATGATGTCTAATTAAGGTTTTCAATTTTAAAAGGTAAGTTCTGAGAAATTAAGGAAATTGGTAAAGTGGGCTGGGCTCAACAATGCAATATTTTTAATAAGAGACTGTTTCAAATCCCCATGTATCAAAGACAAAAAAAACCTTGAAATTTGTGTCCTCAAAAAAAAAAGGGGGGGGGGGAAGCCTCTAGAGAGGAGTTCCAAACTGCACTGGGGATCAACCCATTAAAGTGCTTTCAGGAGCCCACAGGAATTTAGAAAAATGATACTGATCACTCAAGAAAGTGTCTTGGAAGTCCAGAAATGGCAGGTTGCTGTGTGACTTTCCAAAAATAAAGCTAATTTAAATCTTGCAAGAGAAATTGAAAGCAAATATAAAAGGTTTTTCTAGTCTTGCAAATAAAGACAACAAAGTAAGTGTGAGTGTGTGTGTATGTGTGCGAGGGAGGGAGAACACTTTACAGTGAGAGATTACAGTTTGGATGTTCACAGGTCTGGCTCCAAAACTATGAATTTTTGCCTCGGTTTTCAATAAGTGAGATCATAGAAAGCACAGCAGCATGTATCCAACGGCTAATGAGACAGAGAACAGGGGAAGCAGAAGTTTCTGCAGCTGTCACAGAGATCAAACTCTAAGAGCTGAATGCTCTCAACTTCTCTTTTACAGAGAAAACTATATATTTCCATGCCAGAATACTGCAAAAATGGCATATGCCATTTCAGATTCATTAAGAAATATTGTTAGAGTACATATCCAATACTTCCTGGTGCTGTGTGACTGAAGCATAGCAAATATTTATATTTAACTTATCCAGGTAACTGCAGGCCTGTTAGTCTGCCCTTGATGACTGTGAAATGAACACATTTTGAATAAGAGAATAATTTAAGAATTGGAAGTGAATATTAAGTTTCATTAAACACTGTGTATCTACTGAAAGGAGACTGATCTCCCAAACTAGCTTGCTTGAAAACTGATTTTCTGGACTTGACTAATCTGGGACTAATCTAACTGTGATTTATTAAAGCATTTTTTGTGGGACTTGAGAAATTATTAATTCAATCAGAAGAAATGGGGATTCATGCAAAAGGTAGCTCTAGCATGGGTAAGAAACTTAAA
Source organism: Apteryx mantelli (assembly GCF_036417845.1). Lineage (NCBI taxonomy): Eukaryota > Metazoa > Chordata > Aves > Apterygiformes > Apterygidae > Apteryx > Apteryx mantelli. The sequence continues at coordinate 157,097,342 of NC_089978.1, read as the reverse complement.
GAGGACTCAAAAATGAGCTGTGCTGTGAAGAGAAATATTGGGCTGTAAGAATTTCTTATGTCTGGTTTGAGGATTTATTTTTATTTCTGATCATGGGATAAAAATGATAGTGTGCTAAATAACAAAGTTGGGAGGCATTCTTATGCTCAAAATTTTGTTTATGGGCAAAGAGGAAGCACAACTTTTGTATAAATTTATATAAAACCAAGAATTTATTGGTAGTGTAAATGAAATCTTAACAGTCTAATCCAAGAATCATTATTAGTCCAGACGTAATTATTACAGAAAGAGAAAGGATTCATCTAGGCAGAAGGTTTCAGTAATAATACAGTTAAAATTATAAGAAACAGACTTAGTTTCTACAACTTTTCCTGATGTTATACTCTCCCTGCCCTAGCCCTGTGGGTGCTGAGGTTGGTGGTTTCATTCTGGTGTTGGTGGCGGGAGTGTTAAGGCGAGTTTTTAGCATCTGGAGTCCTTCGTTGGGAAAATACAAGGTTCATGCTGATGGTTTCTTCTTCTTCACTCTAGGAGCTACTTGGGGTCAGTTTTATGTTTGCTAACGTGCTTTTATGCCCTGCTCTTTCTTCACTAGTCTGGTGCTCAATGTTATAACTGAATTTACTATATATGGTGCCTTTTACATATGTTAGATACTATTTCTTTGTTCTCTTTGTTACCCCTAAGACCAGTTTTGTCCAGCCCCAGGTCTGCGTTTCTTTAACTGCCCATTGCTGAGTTGTTTATAGCTGTGGGATCTCCGTTGTCAAATCTGTGTCCCATCTTGAATCATCCCATGCCTGGACTTCTCCTGTGCCTCAGCTTCTCAAGGCCTCTGCTAAGATACCAGGCCTATATTTCTCTGTACCATGTCATTATGTTAGAGTCATAAAGCCTGGGTGGTACCATTCAAAGATAAACAAAAGTAAAACATATTAGCCATAGCCACCTGGTCAGTTGGAAAAATTGCTGTTTCAGCTAAACCAAATGAAACAAAGCTGTAGACAGGTCAAGGAAAGTTCAGACAGAATAAACCTGACAAGCCTCAGTCCTGAGGCCTTGCAGATTCAGTACAAAGCTTGTGGCCTGTTACTAGCAATGATAATACTGTGTTACAGAGTAACAGCACTATAAACACAGATGATGTTTGGCATATTATGCTGCCTGAGCTGGAGGATGTGGATGGCTTAAATCATGTGACAAAACCTAGTAGTTCAGAGTGGAAGATGATACTCATATGGACTAAGAAAACATACCCCTTCTATAAGCTGGGACCTTGCCAGTTGCTTTGGAAAGAACAGATGAAGAAAAGGGCTTGTGAGTAATAGTTATTAACAGAAAAAAACAAAAACAAAAACAAAAAAAAACACCTGCAAAAGGCATATGTGATCCTAGGATGTGCTGCATATGCTAGCTCAGTAGGGCTAGGAAAAATAAACACTGTTGCTCACCTATGGAACTTCATCTGAAATTGTGTGTTTTGTCCTGGATGCTTGCATTCAGGAAGGGCATATTCACACTGGAGTGGATGAAGAAAACAGCTTTGAGAAATGGAGAAGCTGTGTGTGTTTATTGAATGAGCATAGATAGAGCCACACCAGTGAACTTGGCTTGCACTGAGATGCAAAGGTGTAAGGAATGCACTGTGAGCACACTTGGGTTGCCTCCGTGATGCTAACTTGGCTATGGAAGCAGCAAGCTGTGTCTGCAGGGTCTGGTGTCGGAGGGAATAAACCTTTTGGGCTCATTAGACCAGGAGCGGCACTGTGTGAACGTGTCTGTCATGTTTCTGGACCCAAGTGGATGTGTCCACATGTCATAGTGCTGCACTATGTGGATATGGTATATCTCTAATGAATTTGGGAGCTCTATGCTTCAGGCCCTGGAATAGATATTTTCTTGAAGAGTTGATACATTTAGTCATGGGGATTGTACTCAACACAGGGAATGAATGATTTAATGAAGAGTTTCAGGAGGGATGGGTGTGACTGTACAATAGGGTCAGGAGGTAGTGAAGGATTTGGAGTGGGAGGCTCGAGTTCCGCTCCAAAGATCCTTTAAGCTGCAGACACAGTATGACTTGTGCCTGACTCTCTGGAGCTCAGTGTGCAATTGAACTCACGCATGGATGGTTGATGAACTCATCCATTTTCTGATCGTCTTTCAATTTTTTATTTTCCATTCATTTTTGCTAGCTAACAGAGATTGATTGTGAAATCAACTGTTAGATTGAAGTAATTCCTGTGCCTCGATTTTGTTGGGAGAAGCCACTTGCTACAGTACATTTCAGCTGTGCTTCAGTCCTCACCTCATTACACACTTCATGTTTTCATAACACTTTCTTTTTTTAGTGTTTAACTCTCCTTAACTGTTTCTCTCTTCTTTCATTCTTGTTTTAATGCTCTTTTCATGATTTTAGCCGTGTCTTTTCGTACTTTCTTCTTTTGATCTTGCTCCAGCTCACGATTTAAATTGTTCTAAACCCCCTTTCTCTCTTTACCTTTTCTCTCGTTTACTGCAGCTTCCCCCATCCCAAATGTCTTTCCTCCTTTTTTTTTTATTTTTGACTCTTCCTTTTCTGTTGGTTGTAAATACCATTGCCATTTCTTTAACTGCCTCTGTCTTGCTCTGTTCAGTGGCTGTCGTACAGGATTTTAGAAATACTTTTTCTTCTTAACACCGGATCTGCTTGTTACCACTGATGTAAATGGAAAACGCATTACAAAAAATCAAAACATCAAAGTGGCATTCATTTTGCGTGTTATGAAACACCTACTTTTTCATTGCTATTAAAATTTTTGGCAGTACTTTAAATCAAAGGTGAACTGGAGTTAAAAACAAAGGTTGAACTGGAAATGCTATCACAGATTCTAACAAGAAGGGAAAAATTGTCACCTTCAAATTTGGGAAAAAAAGCTATTTTCACTGGGCTGCTTTGTTTTCAAAAACAAGCCCGTGTTGACAAGTTTTCCTTCTTATCCATCCTTTTAATGGCCAGCTGAAATATTTACAAGGAAAAATGAAAATTGAACTCAGATTATTAATTTATTATTAAAAGGTGAGATTTTACAGCTTTCTGAAAAAATATCTGGTATTTAGTTAGGTACTGAATACAGGGCATAAGGTGATGTTTGTAATTTCCTGGGAGCACCTGCCCTTGCTGAGCTATCATGTACAAAACAATTAAATAATTTTCTGTAGTTGCATCAGTTATATCAGATTCTAGATGTTTGTATGGTGTGAAGCAAGGCAGTCTGTATTACACGTCTGTTAACTTGTTCATAATTAATAGCAAAGGCATTTCAGGAAAGAGGCTGGTGCTCTCTACCAAAGGGATATATATACCTGCAGGTTTGGTGTTTGTCTTGGACAGCTTGGCAAATGTATTGGCTGTAGGGAAACTTGTGGTCTTAGGCAAATATGCTATATCAAGTCTTCATGTTTTTTTTCTTTGTTTGTTCATAGGGCTTCTGGAGCATTTCATACTAAAAATAGGTATTTTTCCTGCTTTTCTTTCAGGGAAAATAGTATCAGTTTTATAGATTTGCATTTGGGGCTTTGTTCAACTCTATATAATGCAGCTTTCCTGGAGTCAATGATTCACAGCTCCCCAAGACTGCTAATAGCACAGGGTGCAGTTTACCCCCCCCCCCACACACACAAATTCTCTGGGGCTGGTAGCAGCAATTCAGAAGGGAGCTTTCAGCCATCATGGTGCTTCTCCTACATACACAGACTTCCCATGCGGCAAACCCACCGGTACAGCCTTGCGTCAGGTTCGAACTCTCCCAGACAGCACTCTGGGGCGGTATCTTGGATTATGGAAGTAATTATGGCAGCTCTCTTTCCGTATGTATTTCGATGCCAGCTGTTAGTGCTCCTTCAACTAAGGAGTGCTAGTTAATAATTTGGAAGAGAGGAGTCAGAAGATAAATTATAGTGGAAATGGGGCGTGAGATGAGGTGCAGTGCTACAGATGGCAAGTTGCCCCAAAGGAAGGGGGCTGAAGAGGAGAAGGCTGACAGGCCAGCAGTGTTGTAACTACGTTTAGTTATGAAGAACCAGTCTGCAATGTAAGCTGAGTGAAGAAGCAGGTTGTGTATTTTATTTTATCTAATTTCATTTCATTTTCTGTAAAGGATAGGAGGCTTTGAATAGAAACTTAGCAGAAGGAAGGAAAAAACAACCTAAAGCTTGTGCAGGGTTCATGTATGCTCTTGCTCCAGGCTCCGTTTAAGTTCAGAAGACCCTTGAAAACACTGCTGGCCTTTTTTTCATGACAGGACTTGCTTTTGAAGTAAACCAAACTGACTCTAATGGCAGCTGCTTCAGACATTTGAATGCCAGGTCTCTTGCAGTCTGCACATGAACTTTATTTAAACAAACCTACTTATTAAAATTTCTCATCTGGCTTCTAGCATAATATTAAAGCTGGATACTTAAGTCTCTGATGTTTGGGATTCCTCTCCTGTTGTCCATGTCCAGTTACAATTATGTTGCTTTGGAACAAGATGGTTGCCAGCAGGGGATGCTGAAAAGTGGCAAATTAAATTTCAAATACATTTTGCTCTGTGTTCATGGTGAGAATTATTTCTCCGCTAGGTTTGCTGTGCTCAGCAAAATGAGCTCAGGTTGCCTTTACCCTCTTTGTAATACCAGTTTTGTTGAGTCTTTAAGGCTGTCTTAATGACTAGTGCCCTTGGTACCTTCTTCTATGTACTGGCATAGCATGAATGGCATGGGCCCTGGTTTAAAAAAAGGGTGGGGAATTCTTCCATCCAACTAGTCTCTAGTCCACCGTCTTTGTACCCTGCTGCAGACTTGAGAGGTGTCTCTGGGAAATGGGACGTTGCTCAGTTGTAACATATTCAGTTGTTTTTATGGCCCTGCTTTCAGGGAACCTAGCTGAGGCAATGCAAATTATAACAAAGTGAAGGAGAAATGTTTATGGAAGCCATTTAATTCTGCCAGGTCTGAATGATTTTTGGTGACTGGCTAATAACTGATTCTTCACCGCCAAGCAAATGCTTTTAATTCCTTTTTATTTTTGAGTATTTGGTTCTCAAATCCAGATTTTGGGTTCATTACATATACTTCATTAGCATGCTAGGGATAGCCTCTAGCTATGTGTGCAAGTCTGTGTATCTATTTTGCATTTGAGGCAATTAGCTTAACTGATATTAGGAATAAACACTAATTGGACGGAAAAGAAAAGGTAGGTAGGAACATGCCAATGACAATTAAGATAATGCATCACATTTTACCTATATAAGTGGTTTTTTGTGAAAAAAGCTCTTTTAAAATGTCAAATAAGCCTGACAAAAACTTGAACTCTCTCAAGGTGGACTGTGTAGTATTCCTTACTTTATACTACTGGGTAAACTGAAAGACAAAGTATATGTTATGTTTAGTTTTACACAATAAATCACAGCCAGATGTAAGGAAAGAAGAGAGAAGTTCCAGGCCCATCAGTAGACCTCAGTCTCTCAAGTTTCTACAAAATGAGTAATATTGAATTATTGAACTTCCTGTGGCAAAGCTCATCCATAACATCAGTGATGTAGATTACGGATTTGGCGCTTAGAATGGAAAATAAAAGGTTAAAAATCTTTGTATTCTGTTTGTAATGAAAATAATTGTCCATTTTGCCAATAGCTGACAGTGTGTTTGACCTGCTTCTCTCTTGTGGCCCTGAAGTATAGCTCCCAGAAATGCTGTGGCCGTACTTTGGGTACTTTACAATCTAACCAATTTTCCTCTCTCTTGTTAATCCCCAGAATGCAACAGCAACAACAACAACGTCGAATGTTCACAGCTGCCCTTCTGGCACTTGTTTTCATTCTGGCAGCTGTGAGCACCACTGAGGCTGGCAAAAAAGAGAAACCAGGTAAGGTCCAATGTAATCCAAAATTAATCCCTGAGGTAGATTGCATGGGTGGGAGAATGTCAAATGCTTCTGGTCTTGTTATGAAATTCAGGGCAGTCATTAACCTTTTGATATACAAGGTAGGGATCTGTGGCTGTGACATGTTACTCTATGTTAAATAGGAAAACAGAAATTAGTTTCCATGAAAGCTGCCAACTAGACAGCCCCAGAGACTGAAGTTCTCAGTTTATCACAGAGTGGGTATTGCAAGTCAGCTTTCCCATAAATTTGCTCTGGGTATGAGTTCACACTTGAAGAGAGACCCACAGAGGAGCAGTTATGTTGCTCATTCAGTGTTGTATATGAAAATGCTACCAATTCTGTGTGATGTGGAAATCATTCAGCAATGAATTGAACTAAGCCTCTGCTTCAGATAGACAACCAGACATTCAGTGGTAATTGCTTCCTGTCAGTGATGAACTCAGACCTCATTATAAGTGAGACAGGCCTGAGGTGGAAAATTCACATCTATCATACCCAGTTTTAATGATTTTTATGGATGACATCTTTTGGTGTTTTTCTTAAAGTCTTACTGTTTACAGACTACTTACATACTGGTTAATATGACCTGGGAGTCCTTTAGAATTAGTGCTGACATTAGAAAAGAATGTTTCTAACCATTGTGGCTGTATGGAAATATGAGAAAATGTGAACCAAAATATAAAAAACCTAAAAGACAAATCATTCTGTACATGTTATTTAAAGCTGCTTGTGCTCACGATCTTTTGAACAGTTGGGTTTGATAACACTGCTAATTTTTCTCGTCAGAAACTGGTGTAAGGATTTAAATGAAGACCCTTCCTTTTGTCCCGGAGCAGCAAAACCCCTGTATTGTCAGCATTTAGAGGTGTTCTGATCAGATTCTGACCGTTTACATGTAGAATGATCAACAACCATATTAAACTTGCATTCAAGTACCCTACTCCATCTAGTTTGTTCTTTTCTTTGAAGTTTAGGTTATATTCTGACACAGACTGTAACATGCTATACAAATGAAAAGTTTGTATCCCATGCTCTTCCCTGGAGGTGCTCAAATCCTCTGATATATGATGTCAGCACATAAATTTCTTATATGTATATTGTGTAGGGCTTCAGTTGACACTGAAAATATTTATATGCCATCAGTTACTAGGGGACAGAGGAATGTCCTTGCAGAGTGAGCATTCCTGTATGTTTTGATCAGTGAGCCTTGAGGGTGTCTAGATTATTCCCCCTTCCCAAAATGAGAATCCACTCCAGAATATTTGTGTAGTCCAACATACAGTGAGACTGAAGTTGAGTGATCCACCCTGGTTTGGAGTCAAAGTCTAGGAAGCTGATCCGTCTCTGTAGACCTGTGAAGAGGATGCCAGATCTTTTGTTTTTGAAGAAATTGTGTTAAGAGTATTTCCTTTATCTATTCTTTCATGTGTAGTGACTGTTTAACAAGTCTGATGAATGGAAACTTTTCCATAAGCTTTGGGTACTGACCACTTCTCTTGCTTGCATTTGCTTCCTTGGCATCATCCAGAGAAAAAGGCGAAGAAGTCTGACTGTGGGGAATGGCAGTGGAGTGTCTGTGTGCCCACCAGTGGTGACTGTGGCCTGGGAACACGTGAGGGCACTCGCAGTGGAGCTGAGTGCAAACAAACCACCAAGACTCAGAAGTGTAAGATTCCCTGCAACTGGAAGAAGCAATTTGGAGGTAAGCTTCACTCTCCCAAGGGATTTGCTTAGTTTTTTACCTAAGTTTGGAGAAGGAAATCTGTATTTTTTGCTTAGCTCTGGCAAGTGTCTTGGTTAAGGGGCTACTACTTATCTGTTTCAAATTCATTGCAACTAAATGATGTAAGGCTATCAGAAGGTAGCTTCCTCAGAGCAAGCAATCCCTGTAGCAGACAGTCTGTATAACCTACTTATAACCTCAGTGTTCCAGCAGCATGTTTAACCCTGCTCTCCTTTGGTGGACAGTCATGTTTAAGGCAGCACCGTAAGCATCATCTGTTCTCTTGCAGATGTGAATCTGTGCTATGGGTACCATGGTCTTTACGTGACCTTATGATATGTGATTTGTAGCATGGAGCATGAACTTGACAAGTTCATTGCTGCATATATGTTCTTGAAACTATTTAAGCCCTGTTTGCTACCCTTTGGCACCACACAAATGGAGTATCAGCCACATAGAATGTGAACAACATATCCCACTGTTGTTTTTTTTTCTATCTATTTTGTAACTGCATAGTTGCATGTGTCTTCCTTTATATGACAATATTGCCATATCAATGCCAATCCAGAGAATTCCGTTTTAAAGCATTTTTGTTTGGGGGACAAATTTATCCCTGTAACTGCTCTTTAAATTTGTCTTGGGCTTGCTTTCTTTGGTTGCGTGATCCTTCTGTCTACAAGCAATGGCAGTCCATGATTTCCTATTAGACTCAGATAACATTCTTGTTTCATGTTCAGTCATTCTGTTTTAAAAATGGCCATGTATTCACTTTTTGCAGCGGAGTGTAAATACCAGTTCCAGGCCTGGGGAGAATGTGACTTGAATACTGCCTTGAAGACTCGAACTGGGAACCTAAAGAGAGCCCTTCATAATGCTGACTGCCAGAAGACTGTCACAATTTCAAAGCCCTGTGGGAAGCTTACCAAACCCAAACCTCAAGGTAAATTCCGTTTGCTGACAGCTACACACTAGTTCATTTAAATCACTGGATTTGTGATGTCCCACATGCTTCAATAGGAACGTAGTAGTACAGAAGAGATTGTACTTTCTTGGTCTTTCCTCAGTGCTGTACTGCTGTGTCTAATCTCCCAGCTGTTAGGCAGACAATATTCTTGAGCTGTGTAGTCATGGCAGTCTGACAGACAAGAAGTAAGCTGAAGATTAGGGCCCTAATTTGAACCTTAGACCACTTGCACTGCTACCACTTTGCTGATGCTCACTAGATCTTCAGGGTACAGATGCTTTTCCTAACTCATTTGTTGACATGAACACACCAATAACAGCATGCAAAAATATCTCTTACAAGATAAACATACCTTTCATATAGGTTGTATTTGGTAATGAATAATGGCTAGTTGAAAAGGGACTGCTTTCCTTCTGAGCAGGTGGTAATGAAGGGATGTAATGCTCTCTGAGCACTGAAGAGAGGGTATGTGAATGTTCTGCACACCTTGGGTTATAAACTATTCTGGGAGAGGATAACAGGAAGGAAAGTAGGGAATGTGTGTGTCTTATTTAACTGCAATGGACAATGTAATTCCTAGCACACAGACAGGTGTATGCCTTGTCACTGCTTTTGTGTTTCCAAGTATCTCTTAGACAACCTTGTTTTCTTTCTAACTATTAAGGGCTTTTAATGTACACATTTGCTGCAGTAGCAGGATGTATGTAGGATGATTTCTAGTGAGAGCTGAAATTGTGAGATGTTTTTTGAAATACAGAAGTAATGTGTTTTAAATGGATGCTACCAGCTATGCTACTCTGGCATTTGTTTGCTGAAAACCAGCTGAGGTTAGACACATTCCAGGCTTTGAATATTTGGATAATTATAAAGATATATTTGATTAGGAGTGACAGGTGGAGCTTGGATGAGCAATTTTCAAGATGTGGACTTTGGTGCACCAGTGATCTGAAGGGTACTTGCAGGTGGCCTGTGCTGCTTGTGTAGTCTGAGACGCATCTGATTAGGTTGCAAGCATATTCTTTATGTGTGCACGCATCCATCTTCTTTGCAGTCAGTACAGCTGTAACTGGTTTTCCTTGCACATCATCCATGGAGTTATCAGATAAGCACTGAGTCTAGAACCTATGTGGATAATGACAAGCCGTGAAGCAGAAAGGATACAGTTAGATTTTCGGAGACCAGCTGACTTTACTGAGTTGGCAGCAATAAACATCTTCATTTGGGGATGGAAGTGACTGAAAGGGAATAAATACAGAATGAGCTGTGTGATTTTATTGTTTATTAGGTTGGGGGAGGGCTTTTCTTTTTAAGTTTCCATGCCTAAGTGGCAGTTGGGAGTTTACTGAATGAAGCTTCCTATTGTGCTGCCAGAAGGCCGCTGCCATCTGAGCCACGACTAGCCATCTGCCTTGTTTGGCTCTTGCTGAGTCAGTATATTCTATCAATGGCTGTCAGAAGAGGGAAGAGGCAGAGAGAGCTGAGTGTTGATGCAGGATTATTCTGTGAGAGCAGTACTGTTGGATGGTACAGAGGAGTTTTCAAGCTATAGTTTTAAAGGCAGCATCTCAGTAGAGCTTGCTGAATTGGAGTAATTTTAGCTGGGGTCTAGATACGAGTGAGTGGCAGCTGGACTTGGATTGTGAAACTTGGATTGTGACTGACTGCAGCAAACATAGTTATGTGGTGTGACTTAAATGGGAAACCCACCTTCATTTGATTTGAAAGAAGGTGAACGGGGAAATAGGTACAAATGTAGGTTGTGATCATAAGCCCTCAGCAGAAATTCTGCTCTCCTTATTTGCATTAGAAATCTTGTAGCATCTTCCTGCATGCCACCTGCTCGTTGATCTGCTGTTGGCATTAGCAGGAGCAGCACGTGTGGAAGTCAAACACAGCAAGTCTGTTGAGGCCCTAAGCTAAAGATAAGAAATCCATATTGCGTATCTGAGACAAGAATCTGTGTATAACTTCATAGGAGCTACATGGGACAGTGTATTGGCAGTAGTAGTAGAAACTAGAATAAGAATTTACGTCAATGAGATTAATACTGTATGAAATTTTGTGCCCTGCTGAACTTTATTTTAAAGATTGGAATGCTGAAATGTTAGTGGGAATGAGAATCTGTACTTCTGTTTTCTTCCTGAGGTGAAAGAAATTACAGGTTGGAGGTTAGCCCCCCCTACCTGCATCTAAGAGGAGCAAAAATTAAACCGTATTCAATCTTTAGTTAGAATAGGACCCAATTTAATTCTTTGAAGAATAATGTATGATGTATTTATTGTTTGATCACTTGGAATGGAGTGCAGGCACATATTTGGCTCCTTTTTCACCCAGAGCTAGCCTCACATCAGTGGCTCAAGACTACAAGAGAAAAAGCATACGATAGCTTATTGGGAAGAAGCATTTTTTTCTGAGGCACACTGTGCAAGTTCTGTATTTATATGCAACTGGACCTGTAAATGCTGATTAACTGCAATCAGTTCCCACAGTGATTGCCTAGAATAGCAAGGCGGTGGCTGTGTAGCACTGGTTATCTCTGGCAAGAGAGTAGTGAGGGTTTTATTGATTAAAATAATGTACTCCTCCACTAAACTGTTATGTTTCTGACTAGTATATTCTTCAAGAACAGCATCACTGAGTACATCTCTGACAAAAATAAGTTGAGAGTACCAAAAGCAGACGTGAACTGACTGAGCACATTTCAACAAAGTTATTTTCGCTGAAAAATACCAATATATTTAATAAAGGTTTGTTTTAATGATTTTGCTGACTAACCCTCTTTGCCTTGGAAGATTCCTTTTATTAGGCATATTAAGGTTATGTTTGTAACCTATTACATTACTTTTTCTTTTGATCTGGTGTTATACATAGGGAGAGTAAAAGCCCCCCATTTAGCTTCTCCAGTCAATTGTAGTTTTATGCCTTTTGTTATTTTCTGTCACTTGCTTGCTTTTAAAGCTAAAACCTTTGACTTTTAAGTATTCTTTTGCATGACAGTTTATCCATGATAAGAATATTCTCTACTGGACTTACTTAAATTCCTTCTATTATTGCTAAATCATTTCTGAGATGAAGTCACTGGACTATACACAGTATTCCAAGCATGTCCTCTACTGATTTGTGTTGAAAAAGAAAAATAGTACTGTAGTGTTTCCTTTTTTATTCATTATTACACTTACTAAGTGTAATATACTTACTCACTAAACTAAATATGTTTTTCTTTTCATCACTGCTGCATGTGAAGCAGATATCTTTATCTGAGCCTTTCACAATTGTCCCTGAGTCTTATCTTTTTTAAAAAATGAATTAGTGCAGTTAATTAAGAGCCCCAAAAGGTGTGTTGGTAAGTCAGATTATGTCTTCTAGTGTTGTGCAATGAAGTATTGTGTATCGAATTTCACCTGATGTATTTCTGTAGTGTGGCTTGGTCTCTGAATTTCCTTCTCACGTTCTCTACTCTTGTAGAATAATGCAGATAAACTGATGTCATCCGTAAATGCTGCTCTCCTGTTGGCTTATCCACATTTCCAGTTCATGAACAGTTACCAGCTTTGCTCATAGGATGAAGCCTATATCTCCCCCCTTTCACCTAACTACTTTGGAAGAAGATTTTTTTTATAAGAGTTTGATTTATGTTAAATCAAAAGGAAATGTATACCCACAGAAAAATCCCAAGGTTTTTCATTTTGCAGATTTGCCAATGGAAGTATATTTTGCTTTTGCAGGAACTTTTATAAGCTGCAACAAAACTTCTACTAAATTAAACCGGGAGATACTCATTAACCTTAGGAATCAATGCCTGCCTAATAAACTGGCTGTCTAGGGGTTCTTAAGGATTTGTTTTATTGTTAGTCAGCATTCATGGAAAAGCCTTAAAATGGTCTTGAAGCACTCCCATTAATTTGGAAACTAATTTTACCCCTTGGATAACTTTTCTTAAAAACATTTGTATTTTTTCCTCATCAGCAGTTGCTCTGTCTCAGAATTTTGTCTTTGGCTAGTACTTCCGAGCTGCTGACTTGGATTGTAGTCTGGGACACTTGGACATCTCGGAGCTCACTGCTTGTAAGAGGAGAATTATTAGAGAAACTCTGCTGTATGTTGAATTTAAGGGACAGCTGATGATGAATCAGGAATTTGAAGCTTATCTGGATTTCTCATGAGCTCTCTTCTCCATAGCTTTGCTGAGGTGTTCTCAGATTGGATGACAACAGCTTGGTCTTGGGCTGCTGGGCCAAAGTATAGCTATCCCAGAATGAAAGTTGTTATACATTCTTGAATCTTGTGCGCTTTGAGAGAGAGATTGTCAGCAATGTGACAATGATATCCCAGACACTATGGTTGGTGTATTTAGTACACAAATGAGGTCATGAGAAAATATGTCTCAAAGGCTGGAAAGGATGAGAGGATAATTTTTGTCACAGAATCCCAGCAGAGGCAGCCACATCTCCTCTAACACACACAATTGCATATTTTAATCAGTGTCTGCAATGCCAGGGATGTTCAAGGTCTCCCTAAACTATCTTGACAGATGTGAAAGGATCAGGCACTTCTGTGGAGCAGCTGTTCTAATGGCCAACTTGTGCTGAAGAGAAGAAAACACTGCCGACAAGCTCCATCTGGCCTACTTCATGGCCACCCAAACTTGACTGATGATTGTTCAGGTTCCAGCCAACCAGAAAGTAAAAGAATGGGGTATTGTCAAGATTCAGGAAACATTTTGCTTTAGCTGCTGAGAAAGAAAGAATTTATTTTTAGTGAGCTAGGTTGCCTGATAGGCTTTTCTTTCTTTTTTCACTTTGTCTTTATGTCAGTCTGATTCTTCCTGTCTCTTTCTCAATCGCTCTTGTACTTTTAGGTATTTATTCTTCTGATTAAGATAAAATTAAATAGAGTAAACAAAGACTACCTGCTCTTTTTACAAGATCACCATTTTTTAAAATTCAGCTACTTTTTCTCAGATAACTTTTTGCACTCAGTTGTATTTATTTCTTCTTTATAATTCTCTTTTATAGTATATCTTACAGTATATCTGATCTGTGAGTTACTTTACCCTGGCTAAGCTGAGTCCTTACCACATAGGCAAACAATTCCAACTAGAGCTGGCAAACATTCACACTGCTTGCAGCCGCTGTTGTCTTTAATAATGGGAGTGGCATCCAAAGATTGCATCCTGCAGCACCCAGTGTTTTGAAAGGTTGCTCACCTTAAGGCAAGATCAGCTACAGCTAATAATGGCTTTAATTTCTTTCCTGTAATGTAGGTCAGATGTAGAATTTGAGAGTCTAACAAGGTGTCAGTGCAGTTCCCTGTCTGACAAGGTGTGTGCGCTCCTACAGTAGAGGAAATACTATGCTCTGTGTGTTTTTACTGATTTCACATGATTTGAAGTGCTTGACTTAAGAGGTTAGTGTAATACAAATACTCTGCATTACATTCTGTCTTTTATCTAGGAATCTTTACAGGCAACAGTTTGCTAATCCTCCTATATCACTGCTGGGACCTGAGGAAGAAGAATTTAAAGAAAAGCAGTAGTTGAAAGGCAGAAAGGCTAAATGATTTTCCAGGGTTACACAGTATCAGTGGCAGATCCAGGCACTCAGCTAGGAGCTGTTGACTCTGAGCTAGATGCTCTGACTAGTAGCTGTTGCTCCCTTTTCTCTCAGTCTCTGCAATTAGCAGAACATGACAATTTACTTCAAGGTAAGTGTCTGAACTACAGTCTTTGACTATGGTCTTTGTTTTGAGTTTAGTAATCTCAATGGACTTAAGATAGTGTTTGGCACTAATTTACCCTATGTTTTCTTAGGCTTGCTTGATGTGAAAACATAGAGCTGGACTTTTGTTACTGAGTGGATATATCCCATCCCTACTTTGGTGCCAGAAGCAGAATACAGCAGGTGCTTTTAGGGCTCTACAGTGGCAGCCTTGATTCCTGCCTGCAGACAAGACATATCAGTGCATTGCCAGAACAGACTGTCTGCGTTTTGGCAGGATGACTTAGCTGCTGATTGTTGGAAGGAGCTCATGGTGATATTGTCCAAATGGATTGCTTACCTGATATGAAGCTATTCGTCGATCAGACAAACTGGGTGCCACGCTGGGAAAAAAGAGCCACCTGTGGCCCCTTCCATTTTGCATGTTGGACAACCTGCTCTTTCTCTGGTGTCCTCCCTCAACTTTGCCTTTGTGCAGCAACAAAATAGATTTACCTGCTTCTAAGGAGTAGCTGGAGGGGACATAGGAGGAGAAGGAATGACTTACTAGCACTGTGATTTTGTTTTATTTGAAAGACGCTGGTATCTCCTGTTTTAGCATCATGCCCATGCTGTATCTCCCTCTGTAGGTTGCAGAGTTCCCCGTCTTTAATGTAACTCATTAGTTGTGCATGCATGCCGTTAGCATAATAATTAGTATTACAGGAGGCAGAATAATAGGATCTGCTCAAACTAATTAGATATAAAAATGAGGGATTTTCTCATATTAGGAAACAGCTGCGAAACAAAACCTTAAAGGCAAAATTGAGAGGTTTTTCTCTTCTTCTAAAGCATGAGGCTGGTTTTCTCAGCAATGGCCTGTGCCACCGACTGGGAGCCGGCAGTGAAATACAGTGCTCTGAGCTCTGCAAGGCAAACACTGGCAAGTGACTGTCCAGTGGGAACAGCATCGCTTGCTGTTATTATTGCTGCTATCATCATGATTATTTGTTTTGCATGAGTGCCCAGAGGTCCCAGTTGAAAAAGGGTGCCATTGTACTAAGCACTGTATAAACATTGTGAGAGACAGTTTTGCTATGAATAATTTATCCTTTATGGAGCTGAGAAATGTGAAAAGCAAGAGGAGAAATAGTGGTCTGGAGGGGTGAGACTGGTTTCTAAATGCTTGGTTGTGTTTCCCAGTGCTCCCTGCTAAGTCTGAGGACAAGGCTTGTTATTTCGAGATGACGTACAACTCACTGGAAACTTTAGTCTCTTAGGCAGATTTCTGTGATTTGGCTCCTTGATGCTGTAACCTGAGGAAATGTATTTTTTGTTACAAATTTAAATGGAAACAAGAGTAAACCATTTAAGAAAAATGAAGCAAAACATTGGCTACAGTGTGGACCAGCCTCCAGCTGCTAGCAAGCTGCCAGTGCAACCTTAAGCTGACAATGTTTGGGTGTCTTTTAATGGTGTTTTTTCTGCTTCCATTTCCTTATGTTTCTTGGAGGCTTCCCACTACTGTTTCCCTTGAGACTGCTTTGTACCTTTGAGAATTAGACTGTTTGGGCAAATAATCTGAGCACATTGTCAAATCATAACATAATATTTATCTGATTGACACAGCCCTGATTCCAGGGAGCAGGAAATGCATGTATGAAAGGGAGAAAGAAATACTTTCTAAAAATAGTTTTCAAAATTCAGGATTTGTAATTGTTCTGAAGCTTTTACAGGTGTCTTTGAAACGAGAAAGTTTGAGAAGTTTCATGGGAAACCTAAACCTCCACGTTTTCTCATCCCCCTGCTTTGTATTTCAGATTATTTTTTCAGTGTTGCCCCAAATGATGAAAAACTGGATGTGACAAAATGCTCTTGTTTAACCCTTTTGTGCCTGCAGGAGTTTCTTTTAGTGTTTAATGCAGACCTTTGTGGGTGAAAGTTTAAATAACCTTATGTGTGCCAGCGCTCTTACATGCTCATTGTCTCACTTTCCTGGCTTGCAGCAGCAGTCCAGCCTCCTTGGCATTAGTCAGTGCTCTTGAGTGGTGAAAATGCCTGAAGCTGCTGTGGAACTTAATGTGATAAAAGATATGCCATCAGCAAATGTTTACACTCATTACTGTTCCCAGCAGTGACACAGAGAGAAAGCTCTGTTTCTTCCTTTCTTTCCTTTCCTTTTCTACTTCTCCACTTCCTTTCCTTTCAATCTTTCCTTTTCCTCCCCTTTCTTTCTCCCTCCATCTCTGGAGCTGGTCCCCTGTTGATAACACGCATTGCAGAATGCCTTCCTGGGTTATATGGTGCGGCTCTACCCATTAGGTTTGAATTGGGTCCATCATGTGTTAAACTGGGAAGAAATTAAAGGCAATCCAAAATGGAAGTTTAGCAAGTAAGAAGCAGAACAGAACCTACTTGGAGAGGATTGACTGGAATTGTGGAGAAATTGAAAAACATTTATAGACAACTAAAGAGAGGGATTAAATGGCACAGAGGTACAGTATAGGGGATATAATCAATTGTAATATAATAATGAAGTAAAAGTCATATCAAGGTCATTGATTCATTGAAGAGTTGTTGTCTTCTACTGCTCTTTAGCTAGTGGAATGTTCCTTTTCTTCCATCCAGTAGAACTGAGCTTTTCAGAAGAGATCATTTGGAGATCTCCTTAAACTGATCTGGAACAGACAAATGCTTCAGGTAAGGCAGGAAAATAGGAAGAAGAGCAATTAGATGGCCATGAAAAGCTCTTTCTCTAGAAGCAAAAGAAATATCTTTATATTTAAAGGGTATTTCAGAAATCAACAGACTTCCTCCTGCTATAATGGAAATCACAAAACAGTATTGATTCTGTTCTTGGAAAGCAGCAGCCCTTTAGGGTGAGATTTTTTTCACCAAGGGATGAAATCCATGGCCTCCTCAAAGTCAAGGCTGCTACCTACCACATGGGATTTCATCCAGGTGCTTTGGAAAATCTGCCCAAATGACAGGTAGAAAGCCTTTTAGAAAAGTTGGCCTCCTCTGTACTGAGTGGGGCTGAGCACTAGTTCCTGGGAAAACTGTGTCCTGAACACCTGGTGTTGAAATTCTTTGCCCTAACCTTCCATCATCACAGCATTTGCCATTTCAAATGATTTTTATTGCTTTTGGGGACACTGACTGACTCACGTGTATGAAAGTTCAGCAGTGCCATGAGTGAATTGTTACCTTTGCCTCAACAAATGAAAATAAACACCTGCAAATACCTTGGCTTACAAAGCTTGGCCTCCATTAAAATGTAATTACTTCCCTTTTGTGCCTTATACATTAAGGGTGGCTTCAAATGGTATGTGGCTTCTCTTTGACATAATTGCTTTCCTTTGCTGCTTGCACAGTAAGAGTGAAGCTCCAGAATGGAGAGTATTTAAATAGGGCTACTGCCATTCCAAATTGCATAGAAAAGGTTCTGCTTATCAAATGAAGTCGTTTACTCAGTAAGGTCTTGAACTTAAAATCACTGGAATTTTTGTTACAGGTCATCATGCAGACAGAAGTGGGTCCAGCACTAATCCATGACCATGCAGCCTTTAATCCTGTGAATAATTCTTATGTGTATGAGCTTTCATAGGGTGATTCAGAGGATGAATGATTAGAAAATCAAGTACATTTACATTGACGCAATTTGCTTGTGTAAGGCTATTTGTACAGAGCTATGTGGGTGTTTGTATCTGGCTGGAAGTACTTTGGGTTCCAGGAGGGAGCTAGCTGGCTGTGCAGTGCTTGATTGCTGTTCTCAGTGGGAACTGCGAAGTATTCTGAACTTGCTCTTTGCATATGTCCTGATCCAAGATCCTGGCCTCCAGCTGTGCAAGAGCACTGCTCAGCAGCCTCATAGGAGGGAAGGGGGAGGAACAGCAGAAAGCATATACTGTAAAACACAGGCAGAAATTGAGGACAATTTAACTATCCTTATTAATATTCTGGACCATACCTAGCTCACTCTTCAGGTGTTTTTGTTTTGCTGCAGGGATGCCCAGGGATGGTAAAAATAAGTGGGTAGCTAAGGATTTCCTTGATGTGAAGGAAGGCCCATCCAAAGTGGAGAAGACATAGCTACTCCTCTTGCTGCCTTCCCCAGTGTGGCTGTGTGTTGAGACATGCCAGAGGCAGAACAAAAATTTGTCTGGGGCACTGACGAACAATTCCGCTGGCAATGCTCTGTGTAATGCAGCCCGGGCTGCTGTTGGCTTTCTTTGCTTAAGAGCACGCTGCTGGTTCATGCTCAACTTGTTGTTCACCCCAGATTCTTCTCTGCAAAGCTACTTGCCAGACAGTTAGTCACCAGCCTGCACTGGTGCATGGGATTATTCCTCCTCAAGTGCAGGACTTTGCCTTTCCCTTTGTTGAATTTCATAAGATTCCTGTCAGTCCATTTCTCCAGCCTGTCAAGGTCCCTCTGCATGGCAGCACAACCATCTGGTATACCAGCCATTTCTCCCAGTTTTGTGTCTTCTGCAAAAGCTTGCTGAACCCACACTCTATCCTATCATCCAGGTCATTAATGAAGAGGCTAAACAGTACTGGACCTAGTATCAACCCCTAGGTTGATACTACACCACTACTACACTACGCTACTAGTGACTGGCCTCCAGCTGGACTTTGTGCTGCTGATCACAACCCTCTGAGCCTCGCAGTTCAGCCAGTTTTCAGTCCACCTCACTAGCTGCTTATTTAGTCTGTACTTCATCAGTTTGTCTGAGAATGTTATGGCAGACAGTGTCAAAAGCCTTATTAAACTTGAGATAAACAACATCTACTGTTGTCCTCTTGTCCACTGAGCCAGTCCTCTCATCACAGAAGGCTATCAAGTTGGCTGTGGCTAAGCATGATGTCCCCTTCATAAATCCATGCTGACTACTGCCCATCACATTCTTGTCCTTAATATATCTGGAAATGGCTTCCAGGATTATTTGCTCTATGACCTTTTGAGGGACCAAGGTGAGGCTGATTGGTCTGTAGTTCCCCAGATCCTCCTTCTTGCCTTTCTTTGAAGATAGGAGTGGCATTGGTGTTCTTCCAGCCCTCAGGAACCTCTCCTGATTGCCACGACCTTTCAAAGACGACAGAGAGTGGCCTCACAGTGATGTCAGCCAGCCTCCTCAGTTCTCGTGGGTGTACATCCCATCAGGTTGCATGGACTTGTGTATGTCCCAGTCTGTTTAAATGCTCCCTAACCTGATCCTCCTCCACCAAGAGTAAGTCTTCCTTGTTCCAAACTTTCCCAGTGGTCTTGGGACTGGGAATCTTGAAGGCAGGTCAAACCAGTAAAGACCCAAGGCAAAGAAGGCATTGAGTACCTCAGCCTTTTTCAAGTCCTTTGTCACCAGGTTTCCTGCCCCTTTCAGCAGTGGGCCTACATTTTCCCTAGTCTTCCTTCTGCTGCTGATATACTTGCAGAGGCCCTTCTTGTTGCCCTACATGTCTCTTGCCAGATTCAACTCCAGATGGGCTCTGGCTTTCTTAAAACTGTCACTGCATGCTCAGACAGTGTCTCTATATTCCTTCTGGCTCACTGTCCCTGCTTCCACCTTTTGTACACTTCCTTTTTATGTTTGAGTTTTGTCAGGAATATCCATGTAGGCTTCTTGCTGCCTTTGCTTGATTTCCTGAATTTCAGGATCTTGAGCTTGGACAAGGTGATCCTTGAAAATCAAGCAGCTCTCCTGAATCCCTCTTCTTTCCTGGGCTGTATCACATGGGATCCTTCAGAGCAGATCCCTGAACAGGCTAAAGTCTGCTCTCTTGAAGTCCAGGGTTGTGATCCTACTTGTTCCCTACTCACAGAACCCTGAACCCCACCACAGGTAGCTCATAGAGGTGTCTCAGACTGATGTCTGACTGGCTTAGCACTGAACAGACTGTACCATTTTGCTTTAAAGCAAATGATGCAGTGAGTAGATTCAGGTTAAAATTCTGTTTGGGCTGGTATGCAGCTGGATATCATTTGTTCAGAGTACCTCATCATAATGGCTCTGGATATTATTGCTAGCACATGTCTCTGGCAAACACATCCCTGTAGGCAATGCACGGGTGAGCTGGAGATGGAGTCTGTGACTATTTTCCTTCCAAATATCACATTAATCAGGTAGGTGAGGTGAAGGAAGCTGCTGTTCACCCAGGGTGCTTGCAGAACTGGCAGTGTACTGTTCAGGGTAATCAGCATTCACCATGTTGATTTTCTTGCTTCCTTCTGGCTCAATACTGAGCGTCGGCAAGCTCAAGCTGCTGTGCAGGGCCAATGAGATGTGAAAGCAGCAGTATAGTGGCTTCTCTGTTGTAGAGGCTGTTATCAGTGGACATTGCTTAACAGATTATTATAAATTCTGAAGACAGGCTGGGACCACATTAAAATGCCTGATGGGAAATGGCTGTTCTCACTTAATATGCTGCACTGAAGGTCTTGCATCCCATCCGTGCTAAGGTGAACTGAATTCGGGTAGTTTGCATGTACGGAATAGGAACATGAATAAACTGACTTATTGGATACAGTGTATCTATGGGATCTTTCCCTGGGAAGTGAGACTGTTGAGCTTTCAGATAACTGGCACTGTACTCTGAGCTCATCAGGGCTTTCTCACATGGTGTCACTGCTGGCACTGATTGCATGGCCACCCTTTCAGTCAAATCTGGCTGCCATGGGAAGAGAAATGTTGGCAGACATAGTGATCTGGGTGACATGGATCCCTGCATGGCTGTGTGAGCTGATGTGAAAGCATACCATAAAAATTGAAAATAGAGTGTGGGGTAAACAGAGACAAGGACAATGAAAGCCTGAGTGACACAGACGTATAGCTGATATCTGAGCAGTGACAAAACATGAATAAAGTACATTTTAAAGCAGCTTTCTACTTTTCTAGCCATGGGCATACTATAATTCATAACCTGGCCACAGTCAAGACAGGTGGAGGGTAGCTGCGAACAAACTTGTGTACTGGCGACCATCAGAGTACAGAAAGCAACATTTTCATAGGTCACTACCTAGATATTGGTGTCTGGGATAGGATTTTTAAAAGTGCCCAGGAGGTGGGAAATATTTGAGCTGTTTTCTTTTCTTCTTTTTTATGTTACCACAAGTCCAAAGGTGCATGTTGTTTCATGGAGTAAATGTACTTTACATCAGTACAACTTATCCTTCTTCTGAAAGATTAAGTTGCAGTGTTGTGAATACTTTCATATGAGCATAATTACATCCCAAACAGGGAAGTTTTACTCCACTGAGGTAGGAAGCAGAGTCACTTGTCTTTGTAGATAGATGGCTTTGGCAGTTTGAGTGATATGCAGATTATCACAAGGTAGAAAAGGGAAAGGATTTTGCTTTTTCTTTTTGATGGAGAAGCTAACAGAGGCAGATACAGACACAAGGACGGCAGAGTGCAGCCAAGTACAAATGAATAAACAGTGAGTTGTCTGGTTCCTCAAGTCAAGTGCAAAGCAGATGGTCTTTGAGGATGGAGACCTAGTTTGATCACACAATAACTCCTGACCAAAACCTTCTCCTGGTAACAAGTGGCTTCACCCCTACTGTGAATTGTAGATACTTTTCCTTTCAGTAAAGTACTATTATTGGTCAGCATACATTCATATGTCTCCTTTGTAAATTTATTGAAGTCTGAAGAGTTTCTTTCTGCTTGCCCTGGGTCTGAATAGATTTTAAAAATTCCAGAACTAGTCAGACTGATAAAATGTCATTGTTTCTTTTAGAAAAAATGAAAGAAAGAAAGAGAGAGAGATTAATCAATATAGAATCCAGGAGAGTCAGTGATACAGTGCCTTTGCTTAATCCAATAGCTTTAGCTTTCAGTAGGAAGATTAGAGGAAGACACAGGTAAAAGAGGATAAGAGGGGAGACACATTTAACAGGAGAAAAAAGCTTTTACTAAAAACAAATACTGTGTTAACTTAATGAAAAATGACATTTTGGAGTGACAGTTTGTAAAATAGTGCCAGATTCTGTGAATGGCTCCAGGCTATAAGCATATGTGTGCATGCGTGCACACACGCACACACTTGCACGCACATATACACAGACATAGCGAAAGAAAAAAAGTTTTCAAAATTTCATTTTCATATTTTCAAACTATAACAAATTACTTTGTGTTTTGAAATATTATTATTCCTTTAAATGTTAAGGCCAGTTTTTAAGGGAAACAGATTTTAGAACAGATATGCTACTGAAGAAATGAAATAGGTATTTTGTTTTACATTGATTAAAGGATTTCAGGATTACTTGAAGTAATTTTTGTCTTGTTGAAGGAAAAAAAATTACTTTGAAAAACTAACAAACAGGAAAAACAACAATCAGAGAAATGTAAGAACATAAGTCTGCTTTCTACTGAAGGTATTCCGAGCCTATCCAAAGCTGGAAGAAGTCCATATAGCTCCCTTGACTTTAATGTAATTAAGCTGATTTACCAGAGGTGAGGACTTGTCAAAGAGAAAAGAATCATATTACCAAAGAAGACCACTGCCTTAAGGGCCAGGTGGTTGTCTCCTCATTCGCTCCTCATTATTTAACCTGAGATGGATTTTTTCTTTCTCTCTCTCTCTCTCACTCTTTTTTTTTTTTTTTTTTCTGGAGAAGGAAGAAGTAGAAGCATCTTTCAATGGAGAAAAATGCCTATCAGTGCAATCTGGGTTCAGGCAAACACGGGTCTACTCCTTGCTTGCTGTTAGGGTTCCAGGAAAGATGCTTTACAGAAACTGTTTCCATCTCTCTGTATCATCTATTGTGCTGTATTTTGCAGCGATATCCATGAGGATTTATTCATGCACCTAGTGAGAGTTGTTATTTCCCCCATTGCAAGGTGACATGTGATACAAGAGTAATTCTATAATATATCAGCTTTCACTTCTACCATCCCATTGTCCCCTGAAGTGCCCCAGATTTGTCAGAGTAGCATGTACTCCCTACTCCTTTCCTTATCCTATCAGTGCTAACAGTCTGGGCTAACCCTGCTCTGATGGCTCTGGGCCAAACTTCAGTTGCCTTTCAAGTGTACCTGGGTGTTTGTCCCAAACAAAAGGGGGAAGGGTTGACAATGCTGGAGAAACAAGTGAGCTTTCTCACCACACTCTGGAGTTGCTCTCACATTAGGAGGAAGTCAAAGACTAATAATGAAATAGAAGGGAAGCAAGGGAGGAGTGTGTGCGGGTAGCCTGTGCAAAGCTTTCTTCCACCTCTCCACTGAGCCATGACCCCATTTCTCCAGGAGCTGCCTGCTGTTTTCTTATTTCGAACCAAGATCCTGAGACAATGCTTTGCATGCCAAACAGGGTCAGCCACTCAGATAGGAAGGGTTTGGAACTGGACATGAACTCCCCTTTCCATCTTCTCCAGCTCCTTAATCATTTCTTTTTTCTTTTTTTCCTTCTATTTTTCCTTTCCCTATTCAGAATGAAGAAACAGAATTAATTGCATGCGTAGAGAAAACGGGAGAGGTGGGAAAGAGCTTTTACTTTCATGGGTATTGGCTTAAATGTATTTCAGTGACTGCTAGATGCTAATTTTTTATGGTCATTATTATTGTTATCTTGACAGAATCCAAGAAGAAGAAAAAGGAAAGCAAGAAACAAGAGAAGATGCTGGATTAATAGAGCCAACTTGGGCAGTGTGAGAAAGGGACATCAGCAAACACGATCAGTTAACAGTTTCATTTATACCTAGGCATTCTATCCTAAAATTATTTATAGCTTAATGGTACAATAGAAGGAAAAAAGCAAACACACACAAAAAAATCTTTTTTTATTACTTTAGTATTTTTAATGTATAACCCTAACAAAAATTTTTAGAGGCCTGCAATAAAGGACTCCAAACTCATTTAGAAATTTATGTCTATTGTATATTGAACAATGTAGAAGTTTTAAAACTATTTTTTCCTCAAATGTTGCTGTAGATCTCAATCTTGTAATTACTCCATGCAAGCAGACCCTGAACCTGTGTAGAGCCCAGCTGAAGCCAGTGGTGCCCTGTGTGGACATAGGGATATGTCTGGA
This sequence comes from Apteryx mantelli, assembly GCF_036417845.1. NCBI lineage: Eukaryota > Metazoa > Chordata > Aves > Apterygiformes > Apterygidae > Apteryx > Apteryx mantelli. Next base: position 157,073,019 of record NC_089978.1, on the reverse strand, counting down.
TGCAGTTATATTTAAGATTGGAACCTTTTGTCTGAAAAAAACAGACTTTGTTTCTTAAGTTCTTACTACATCTGGATAACTGTATGAAATCATTTGTTTAAGGAAAGGATGGGGGCATTTTGTTGAGTATTTGCGGGCAAAGAATTTTTTTGTATGTGTTGTGAATGTTCATTTCAAAATGCCACCATTTCTGGGCAGAAAATCAGTAGCACTGCTTCCATTCTTGGCCGTATTTTTCCTGCGTGCAGTAAAAATTCTTAAATACTTTCTTCCAATGGCTGGATATAGCAGAGTCCTAAATTTTCATGATTTTGAAGCAGTCTAAAAAGATTGTTTTTTCAAAGTGGAATGATAGCAATACTCTCAGTATTTTACCATATCAACACTGGTGGATGATAGAGTCTTTTGTTTTATCTGCAAAAGCAGAAAAATGCTTTCTTTTGTTTGTTTATTTTGCCAGCAGGGAGAATACTCTTTTTACATAAATCTAGTTGAAAGGGTTGTGATTCTGCCTGACCCAATTCCCTTTTGTATCAGCAGGAATCTTCCTATTGATTTCAATTATAGCTAGTTGAAAAATAGAAAGTATGTCTGGTGGAAAGTAACAGAAGAAGTCAGTTTGGAAACTGCCTGGAATAGTTCACATTTTTGATCGAGACAATTTGTGGGGGCTTGAAACCAATGGAACCAAATTAATTTTTATTTCTCTGTTAGTAAAGCAGAGGGGAAATGACAGAACAGTACCTTTTGTTTTCTTCCATTTTTACATAAACAAAGCAACCTTGGAAAATTTCAGCCAAATTAAAAATAATTCTGTGAAAGTTTTTGTTTTAAAAACAGCCTGTGGAAAAAAAAAAAGAAAAATTATAACCAGCTGTTTTTCATTCTGCCCCATTTTACCTGAATATTTCAAATAATTGTGAGTCCTGAGAAAAGTCACAAAGTAGAAAAAGATCTGACAAAGGGCTGATCTGCAGAAAGGATTGTTTTACAAGCTAAACAACCTTCAGCCCAGCCTTCCTAGAGGAAACTTAAAGGATTTCAGTGCCCAAATTCATTTCAAAATCATTGCTTTTAAAATCTAAACCTTAAATTTTCATGGCAAGAACTAAGCTGTGCCATTTGTATAGGCCCCAGGCCTGCTCACTCATAGGCTCCCTTGTATTCCTGTAGAAACTTATTGACTTCAGTGAAGCTGCAGCAAGGTACATTCATATGAGTAAAGCATTTTGCTCTTTTGGGTTATAGCTTGTAGACACAGCAGAACATGTTTTCCCAAACTAACTTCTCACTCCCCTTTTCTATGCAAAAAATACTCTAAGACTTGCCTCATTTTTGCTCACATGAAGAGAACCACTGATTTGAACTCACAATGAGGCAACTCCTCCTGTAGACATTCCCAAGCCCTTCTGAAGTCAGTTAGTCAAGGCTACACCTAGCTCAAGATAGCTAGCCACACAAGTATTTCCCACTCCCTTGGGTGGGTTTTGCAGTCTGTGTTGATACCTTTCATGTTGTGACTACACTGTAAAACATATCTGAGCCAGTGGTGTAGTTAAAAATGTCCCCAATATGTGGACGTACAATGACCAAATCCCAAATAACTTTTCAAGTTGCCATTTGCAGAGGCTTAGATCTAGGTGGTTCTGGGTGCTATTTGGTTTGTTCATGGCCTAATCAGGTCTACTAGTGCTCATGTCTCAGACTTAAGCTAATGGATTGGTAAGTCTGTTTGAAAGTGTAGGGAGGAAGAAGCTTTTTCACTCACCAAAGGTTTGTCTGTCTAAATGCTGCATCAGTTCACTTACTTAAAGTGGTTCAGCTTTGAGTGCAAACACTGTTGCACCATTGTGTTACATTGGTTAATCTAGTCCCTGTTTCACAGGGAGCTGGCAGGAGTTGGGAATGCTGCTGAGACCAACAGTCTGACTCTCCTTTAGCATACCTTCAAATGTGACTTCTGATTTCCACCTTTGTGAGTAAGAAGAAAATATATTTCCCTGTGTTTATCCTCTGTGACTTGCAGCCCTTATGATTAACTGCCCATCTGGCTTGTTAAAAGAACATTCCTAATAGTTTTTGAAGGAGGCCGGTCAAGTCCCCATTGTTATGACAGTAGTGTAGGGCCTCCATGGAGAGAGTTTACAGAAAACAAACAAACAAACAAACAAAAAAATCCATGTTAGGACCAGAAGAAAGCACAACAGTGCCAGGAGCAAAGGTGTGAAATAAGAGAACACTTCCTCTGTACTACCCAGCCACAGATGTTTGGATCTACAATGGTATATTCTTGTTAACAATAGTTGGGTTGTATATGTCATGCTTTACAAAGAATGAAGAAAATATCCAAGAAAACAGTGGAAAGCATTCTGTGGTAGCTCTGGCTATGATGGAGGAGATAAATAGTAATTTCATGGCAAAACACAGAGGAAGGTGGAATGGAATAGTTCAGTCAGATCAGCTTTGAAAGGAGATACCTCATTCATTTCTGAGAAGAACGGGAGTAATTGCTTCACTAGTGACATTATCTGAGAAAGCAAGAGGCAAGTGTCTGAACAAATCCTCTTCCAGCTCCATCTTGCTCAAAATTTTCACCAGAGTTATTCAGAAATTCCTCCTTATTTGTTTTCTAATCTTCTACTCTCCCTCCTTTGGGAGGTCAGCCTGTCTGACAGTGCAGTGGGGGTCACTGCTTCAAATAAATTATGGGTTTTGCCTTTCTTGTCCATGAGGTGATTCTCTGTTGTAATAGGAAATGACGTAGCATAAAAGAATGTTACACCAAACAATACAAAGTTTCTTTGGAGTGAGGGTTAGAGTTAGGATTAGGGATATTCATCACCTAAGGATGAATCTGCATCCAGACCCTGTATTCCAGCAACTTTAAGCTTAGGGGAGTTTGGAGCCTCTAAGTAGGCTGAACCATGCTCCTAAGCAATTAGCCCTGTCTATATCTTGATTCAAATCTGTATTTGGGAATTGGGGCATTATCTCATTTTGACATGTCTCTTGACAAAGATGTCCAGATTGAAAGAGAATCTTTGCTTGTCAGCTTAGCATATTTAACAGACTTTTAAGCACGGCAAAACTATTGCAAAAGTATGTTTTAGGACAAGGTTCCTGGAAGGGAAGAAGCGTGCTGTACATTCAGGTAAATACTAAGTTGTAACCCACCAATTCTGATCTTCTAACTCCATAATGACTTTCTGGACTGTGCTGCTTTTCAAGGCAGAAGAATGAGGAGAAATGTAAGAACAATAATTTTATAACTTTCCAACAGACACTGTAGCATAATTCATGGGGCCCTTTTCAAGAAGAGAAGGATACTACACTGGGATCATTTTATACAAACAACTTCTGCTTGCTCCTCTGAGCAGAGAAGGCAGGATCACTTGGTAGGACGTTCACTTTTATGCTTTGCTTCATTCGTGCCTTAATGAAAACTAAGCAAATGTAGAATGTTACTAAAATACAGAGAAGTGAAGAGTCCCATTCCAACCTCAAAAGAATGTGTCCACCAGGAGGCAGTGGCAAAAGGAAGCAGTAGTATGACCATCTTTTCTGTTTCAGGAGTGCAAGTTATGATGCTGTTGATAGGAGAAAACATTTCTTTCATCTTGGTGTATATCTTGTCCCTCATCACTTGGCATGTGGTCATGGACAATTCAAGTAATACAGCAGAGCATTAGTTACAGTGAACTAAGGAGGAGTGAGTACTTACCTTATGAAAACAGGCCTATAAAAACCCTGGTACTAACCATACTGTTAGCAGGGAACATCTAAAGATAAATATTGTATAGCTTTTGCATTTGTTTAATGCAATTCCTTAACACATTACCAGCTTTCTCTGAGTTTCTGTAGTCTAACATCAGGGGTGAGGGTGGGGAACAATCCAGCTTGGTTTTCCAAGGATTTTTCAGTTGCAGCTGAAATTGCTCTGCAATAATATTAGTGATGTAAATCTGCCACTTTTTCCAAAATGAAATATTGGTGAGATGTATCATGTCAACATGTTGTAACAGTGTTCCACATCTCTCAAATACTTACAGGAAGGGGAAACAGTGTGTGAATGATGGTAGGTATCTCATATTCAATCTTCTTAAACCCTCGAGGACAGCATTTTCTTGAGCACAGTCCTTGAGGACTGTGTTCTCTCTTCTGAGGGGACATATTGTATCTGCTGCCTGCCTTCACCCTTAGTTTACCCCTAATTTTGATAGTATTCATAAATTTTTTGTCAGTCCTGCTAAGGAACTCCACTTCCCACCCAAACTTCTGGAGACATTGTTGAACTCCTCCTCATGTTAGAGGGTGTGTTGTCCATTCCTGTCTGGCTGGTTGCAAAACAGCTCCAACAAGCCCTTACTACCAGTCACCTCTTATTGTGTCCTTTTAGGATTAAAAATAAAATACTTAGTGGCAACTTGCAAATCAAAAGATGAGAATGAACAAGGCAATACGAGAATGAGCGAAGAGACTCTGAATTCTTTGGGAGGGTGGGCTTGCTGGTAAAACCTTTCTTGTATAGCTCAACCTGGGCTTCCTAGGGGATTGAAATACATCACATTTGGTGGAAGAGGAGAGGCAGTGATGAAAGAGGGGCTGGCCTCAAACAGAAAAGTCCCTTCTTAGATAAACAGTGGCAAGAAGCTGCATCCTTTCCTACTACATACTCTTCTACCATCAGGTTAAAGGGAAGAGAAATGACGCATAGAGCTTCAGGGATAGTGAGAGAAGAAGGGCAGGGAGAGAGCCTCTTCCACCCTATGGAGAGAGCCCTTCCACCCTCTTCCCTCATTTAAGGAAGGTCTAGATAATTTTGTATTAGCAGCAGAACACTTCATGTGCTTACGGACCAAAACTAAACAATACCATGTCTAATCGTTCCCCTAATGCTCCCCTTCTGCCACTCTTCAAAAATGGCAGTCTGCCTTGTGGCCTCTTCCCTCTGACCCTAGCATAATCAAGATACTTGAAGGAAAACATGAGAACTCAACTATATTCCCTGTCATTATCTCTTTGATGAGAGCTGTACAAGCCCTTTACCCTTTCTGCAGTTTGCCATTTAAATGTGGAGTATCTTAAAAGTCCCAGAGGGCTCAAAACTCATCTCAAAACTCAAATTTTCTAGCCTTTAATTCCTTCAGCTTTGAATGAGCTGCCTATAGCAAAACTGTACCTACAGTTTTCTTATACCTTTCTTTAAAGCCCCCCCCCCCCCAAAACTGAAGGCCTGTGTCCAGTGTATGATTTTACTGATGAGCTAAGACAGAGGCTCCCTAAGTCTTCCAATTTTGGAAGGTTATTCAGAGCTAAAGATTGTACAAAAACTTTAGCATTAAATTCTATGCTGTAAAGCTAGGAAAACGTCTAGCTCCTGCAGCATAGCCAACTTCTTTTAATCAATTACACCGTTTGAGTTCCCTCATCCTAACTGCCTGGCAACAAGACACTATCTAACTTTTCAATGGATCATTCATTACACTGCCCATGTTATAATTATATGGCTCATCTAGATTTTTTACAGCTACTCCAGAGGCTGTTGTAGTCACTGAGGGGACTTGAGGCAGAATGCAGTCTAGTACTGCTGCTGTTGGAGCTTGAAACCACCTAATGAGGATTTCAGTATCACAAACAATATCTCTCAAAAAATATACGTACATGTGTACTACATATCTATCTATATATAAACATCTCTCTATATACATATATCCATATATGGAGAGGCAAAACTCTATAATATAAAGTGTATCCATAACTCAAAATGTGTCTCACAACTATACTACCACGTTTTAAAGCTAAAGCAGAAGGGAAAGAGCTTTTTTTTGTCCTGTGTTGTGTTACACCAGGGCAGTATGTAAGATGAAGAACTAGGTTTCTCCCCACTCCCCAGCATAGCATCAGAGTGATGCTCTCTTGTGTCACACCAAGTACATGGAAGGGCCTTGTTTAAAACTTCGGAGGGGAAGAACTGATTCAGTTAAGTGTGAATATAGAAGCCCAGGGAGAAGAAGGCTTTTTCTCTGCAAAGAACAAGCAAAGAAAATGAAAAAAAAAAAGAAAAGCAAAACAAAAACTCTCTTGATACTTGTAGTTCAGGTGTTAAAAAGGAATGAAAATTAAAATAACAAATCCTGAATATCATGTTCAATGAATTGCTAATTATGTATATATCTATTAAACCAGTGCTATGTGATATCTTCTCATGGGTTACTCTCCCTGTTCCTCTTCCTTTTTTTTCTGGTTTGTATATTGATTTTGTAAGCTAGCAGTGTGTTACCTTTTCAATATTTTTTTAAACTTGTATGAAAGCCATATATCCGTATTGTAGAATGAAAGCATTAATCCTGTAACACCCCTTAATGTTTCCTTTAGCTCTGTGGGTTTGTGGGAGGCTCTAGCGAATGTATATGTTTACCAATTGTATCAACATAATTTACTTGCTCTTAGTGGTGATAAAGAATTAAATAAACTAATACACAGAAGTGTGGTGTCCTCATTTTGTTGCTGAAACTGTAGGGGACTTCAGAGGTTTCTTAAATGAATTCCAAATATTGATAGTGGTCTTTCTTTATGGTGTTAATTTTCTATCAATCAGCCATAGGTGTTGCCTGCCAAAGAAACCCTTATCTCTATAAACTCAGGAAGAGTTGTAATCTGTAGGAAGAAATCTGCCAGAAAATAGTTCTGGCAGAAGATGATTCTTTGGTTCATGCATACTGAAGTCTGTCTTCCCCAAATTCCCCACACTTACCAGTTCTCTAAAGGAGCTTGTTTCAGTATCTAGTTATTTCCACCTCTACAATATTGACACAATAGTGGGTAATAGATGAAGGATTTAGAATCACTTTTTTATTTTTCTTGAATTATTCTATCAGCTAAAGAGTGGGAAAACTATAATCCCAGCCCTGTCATGCTCAGCTCATATACTTTAATAGTGCCTTTAATGAGTGTTCAGTGAGGGATGATTAAGCCTCGAGAGTAGAGCAGAGATGTTAAATTACATTAATGGAATGAATAGAATGATGAGGAAATTGAGGTAATCCTCAATTACCTGTTCATTTCTTTTCCTTTCTTCTTGTCCTTTGGTTATGCTTTTTTCCCCATATCTGTTTTCTTTTTGACGGGCGAGTGAAGAGTTAACAGGACTGAAGTTTGTCAATTGATATGCAGAAGAACTGAGAGCACAAGAGCTGAGGTGCACAAAGCTGTTGAACAGAGGACTTAACAGGACTAAAGTCGTCTACCAACCGATATGCGCAAGGACTGACATGCGCAAGGCTGCGGAATGGCAGCGTTAACAAGACTGGAGAGGTCTGCCACCTGGAACCTGCACGGACCCCCGGGGAGGGGAGAAGCGATACGGAGGTGTTGGGGTCTTGCCTCGCTAGCAGGGTCCTCCCAAGCAGACAAACAAACAGTCCTGTGATTGCGAAACTTGCTAAAAGTCAGCGAAAGCAGTGTTTGCCCAGAGCCCCAGCTGTATGAAAAGAGACTTGGGAGCTAGGAGAGTTTGAGCAGGGACGGGAACGTGACCTGACCATCCTCTCCGGCTGGACCGTGAGTATCCCCCCCCCCCCTCCCCTTTTCCTGGGACGCTGGGTTAAGGTAACTCCTCGAGGTTGAGAGCCCTCTCACTAGGAGAGTGAACAAGAAAGCTTTCAAGTAGGGATAAGCAGTCCTTCCAATTAATAGTGCAGTAATCGACGGTTTCAGGTTATCCTTTCTAAATTAGTAACTGATGGTTTTGTGTTATCCTTCCTAAATTAGTAATCGCGTTATTTTAATGGATGTTACTAATCCAAGAACTTGTGTGAGGAAATAAACATCTTTTTTATTATTATTATATTACTGTCTCAGTTGTTGCTATCGAACCTTCATAGCATGGCAGCGTGACACTTTTCCAAACCTCTTCCTGGTTTTGTTTCTGTGTCTAATGGCTAGCTACATTTTTAGATTAATTAATTACTCCCTACAAGCCATTCCATCCCTCACTGCCTAGAGAGGAGATACTCCATACTGGTTATAAGACTAGGAGAATTATGCAGGCTGCTGGAATTGTTTGGAAGAAAGTTAAGTATTGTAAGTTATGAAAGCTGAGAATGCATTCTTCAAACCACTAATAGACTTAGCAACCTAAATCCTATCATTGAAAAGGAGACCAATTACTAACAATTGTTTAATTATGAAAGAAAAAAAAAATCTCTTTTTGTAAGCTACTTTGCAATTGGTTGCATTTTTAGGTTACAGAGTAATGAAGGAGTACTAAGATACTTTTGTTCATATTTGGGAGCTATCTGATCTCTGCTGTAAGTCTGAGCAGCTTGAGGACTGTCTCAATTCGTGCTTGGCTTCCCAGAGCTCCTTCACACGGCTCACTGATTTCACCTGGCCTTCCCAACTCTGTCCCCAAACGCCATGTCATAAGTAGGCCTGGCAAAGAACTTGAAGATCAGCTCTCTTCTGGTGAGTTGCCTTCATTGAATAGGGTCTTAGGAGGCCATCTATGTCCTTTACGTAGCCTCTTTTTGTTATACATGGCGGATATGGAGTGGAGAGGATTGGGCGCAGAATGAGGCCCAAGTCTCTGCTCCACACTGCTGGGGGGGTGGCTGCTTGCTGAGTAGGTCTATGCATGTGTGAAGGACTGCCAGTAGTGACTGAGAGGAGCTGTCCCCACCAAAATAACCGCTGGCAGTGTAAAGACCTCTTTGAGACCTTTAAAACCCCAGAGCTCAACCCACACACAAGGACAGTTGAAGTTAAAACCCTGTTTGCAGTTCATGATCTTGCAAGTACCTTTGGCCTTGTAATTAGTACTCAAGAGCATGATATTCATGCATGTGCACGCACACACAGACACACTCATTTTAACCCTTGCCTTGCAGATGACAGAGCAACACCTTATTGTCACTGGAGACAGAGGAGAATTTGCAGTCAACTGTTTATTTTCAAAATGAAGCATTTCAGCAAAGTAATAGTTCAATTCTTTCCCCTTTCTACTCTTTTTATGGTGATGTGGGAAGTCACTTAAACAGAGGTCCTCTCTCACAGGATATCTTGCTCAGTCTCTAGTGATTGTCCCTAGAGAAACCCAAATGGAGGAAAAAAAACCCATAATCTTGTAGTCAAGCACAGCTCTGTTATAAACTCTTGACAGTTTTCTGAGAACATTTCGTAGGAGCATTGTGTGTGTGACTCGTGGTCAAAGAGATTTGATACTAAATAAGAGTACACATGTACACACAAGTGCACACATGCACACATGCACACTTTCTTTTACAAGGTAATCCAATCACAAATATCTCTATCCCTTCTCAGTCCCCTGAATTATGGAAGGATCCACTGCTACACCATCACCATGGAAACTATTGTCTCCATGGCAAAGAAAATTTTTATTTGTATTTGTCTCTGTCTTCTTAGTTACACTGTAATCCTTTTAATTTGCTGCTTTCCTTCATACTACTTTCCTTCATACTACATACTCGTACTAACAAACAAAGAAGGACTGGTGGAAGATGTGAAGGTTGGGGGCTGCCTTGGCTGCAGTGACCATGAGATGGTGGAGTTCAGGATCCTGCGAGGAGGCAGCAGGGCACCAAGTAGGATCGCAACCCTGGACTTCAGGAGAGCAAACTTTGTGCTCTTCAGGGACCTACTTGGAGGAATCCCATGGGTGAGGGCCCTGGAAGGAAGGAGTGTTCAAGAGAGTTGGTTAATATTCAAACATCACTTCCTCCAGGCTCAAGAGCGGTGCATCCCTATGAGTAGGAAGTCAAGCAAAGGAGGTAGGAGACCTGTATGGATGAGCAAGGAGCTCCTGGCAAAACTCAACCAGAAGAAGGAAGTCTACAGAAAGTGGAAAGGGGGACAGGCCACTTGGGATGAATATAGGAATGTTGTCAGAGTATGCAGGGATGCGACGAGGAAGGCTAAGGCCCGTTTGGAATTAAATCTGGCTAGAGATGTCAAGGACAACAAGAAGGGCTTCTTCAAATACATCAGCAGCAAGAGGAAGACTAGGGAAAATGTGGGGCCTTTGCTGAATGGGGTGGGTGCCCTGGTGACGAAGGATGCGGAGAAGGCAGAATTACTGAATGCCTTCTTTGCTTCAGTCTTTACTGGTCAGGCCAGCCCTCAGGAACCCCAGACCCTGGAGGCAAGAGAGAAAGTCTGGAGAGAGGAAGACTTTCCCTTGGTGGAGGAGGAGTGGGTTAGAGATCATTTAAGCAAACTTGACACCCACAAATCCATGGGCCCTGATGGGATGCACCCACGAGTGCTGAGGGAGCTGGCGGACATTATTGCTAAGCCACTCTCCATCATCTTTGAAAGGTCATGGAGAACAGGAGAGGTGCCCGAGGACTGGAAGAAAGCCAATGTCACCCCAGTCTTTAAAAAGGGCAAGAAGGAGGACCCAGGGAACTACAGGCCAGTCAGCCTCACCTCCATCCCTGGAAAGGTGATGGAGCAGCTCATCCTGGAAGCCATCTCCACGCATGTGGAGGAAAAGAAGGTGATCAGGAGTAGTCAGCATGGCTTCACCAAGGGGAAATCATGCCTAACCAATCTGATAGCCTTCTATGATGGAATGACTGGCTGGGTAGATGAGGGGAGAGCAGTGGATGTTGTCTACCTAGACTTCAGCAAGGCTTTTGACACTGTCTCCCATAGCATCCTCATAGACAAGCTCAGGAAGTGTGGGTTAGATGAGTGGACAGTGAGGTGGATTGAGAACTGGCTGAATGGCAGAGCTCAGAGAGTTGTGATCAGTGGCACAGAGTCTAGTTGGAGGCCTGTAGCTAGCGGTGTCCCCCAGGGGTCAGTCCTGGGTCCAGTCTTGTTCAACTTCTTCATCAATGACCTGGATGAAGGCACAGAGTGCACCCTCAGCAAGTTTGCTGACGATACAAAACTGGGAGGAGTGGCGGATACGCCAGAGGGCTGTGCTGCCATTCAAAGAGACTTGGACAGGCTGGAGAGGTGGGCAGAGAGGAACCTCATGAAATTCAACAAAGGGAAGTGCAGGGTCCTGCACCTGGGGAGGAATAACCCCAT